>NC_059133.1:87828268-88131298 GCF_020740605.2 Lemur catta | reverse complement strand
CCTAAGGGAAGCAGCTTTGGAGGGAACCCTTTTTCTAAATACCCTAAAGGAATTGATCACTAACACACATCACAAAATCCTGTCCAAGTTAGGAAGGTAGTTTTAGACTTTTTCCTTTCTTTAAGGGAAGAAATTGGGAGTACCTTTGAGAACTAGAGTTTATATTAAGTAAAGATTATACATAGCTTAAAAGTGCTTTTATCTTTGAAATATACTGTGACCAGCAGAGTCAAAAATCTCTTATTAGTTTTGGGGAGATAGCATAGTCAGTTGAGGTTGCTATAACAGAATACCATAGACTGGGTGGCTTAAACAACAAACATTTATTTCTTACAGTTCTGGTGGCTGGGAGATCCAAGGTCAAGATGCCAGCAGATTTGGGTTGTGCTGAGGGCCTGCTTCCTGGTTTACAGATGGCCTTCTTCTTGCTATGTCCTCACATGGTGGGGAACAGAGACAGTGAGGGCAGAGAGAGGGCAAGCTCTTATGTCTCTTCTTCTAAGGACACAAATGCCATTCATGAGGGCCCCACATTCATGATCTATTCACCTGCCTAAGGCCTCACCTACTAATACCATCACATTGGAGATTAAGATTTGTCAAAATTACATAGATTCTACTTTCTGAATTCTGTAGCAGGAAATGGAGCTTGTTACACTGTTTTTTAAAAATGTGCCCCAATACTCGTAATGCTAATTTCTAGTCCTAGAAGTAACTAAGCCCCTCAGAGTTTAGGAATTCAGTTTGGTAAGACTAAGCTAATACCCATATGGCTCTGTACTGTGCTTTAGAAAAACTGTGGGTTTTCTTCCCCTCCACCACCTGACATTTCAGAATGAAAAGGATTGCTGAGTAAAATATTTTCCAAATTTCTAACCCTGATGATTTTTCCACTCAACACTTTACATAAAGAGGTAGGTACAGATGGCAGTTTGCCAGATCTATAGAATATTCAGTCTTGGTCCTCACCCATTCCCTGGAGCCCACTCCTCATTCTTGTATAAACAGAGTGGTTTTAACAGAGTCTCAGGAAATGTCTCCAGTGTTTACGTTTGCAAACCCAACCCTTGATATATGGAATCTATTATATTCAATCAGGTTTTTAACTCAATAGACATCTACTTTGTGTGCATCACTGTATTAAACTAAAGAAGAATTAGAAAACCAAAACCAATGGCCCTGTTGCTTAACCATAAGGAAGATGTAATTTCCTTACATCTGAGACCCTGTCTCAGAAAAAAAATTGTATCCTATGAATATGAAAGTCTCCCTCCCTCCCCTTTCTCTCCATTGGTCTAATTCTCCTATTAATATATCATTCTAGAGTTTCTTTACATATAAGCAAATCTGAACATATATTCTTTTTTATCTGTGTCCCCATCCCCATTTTTACACAGTGATGGCACACTCTATTCACTATTCTATATACCTTTTCCAAAAATTACTTAATATCTTATGAAGACTTTTTATCCATGTAAGTACTTAGAGCTTCCTCATTCTTTTATATGTTCATATAATACTATTTATGGATGTATCTTGATTTAACACATTCATTGCCATGTGAGTTGTATTTAACTCACACTAGTTTTGAGCGCAGGCCCTTGTGAAGCATATGTAACTCAAACGTCTCTTCACCTTGGGAGCCACAAGAACTATTTTTCAAGTTGCATATAACTCACGCACAGAAAACAATAAAAAATAACAAAATCTTCATTAAATTAGAAAGGATCATTTTGTTTTTGAAGTTTTTATTCTATTTTTGTACTAAAACACCATGGTCCCAAGGAAAAAAAAATTTTTATCTAGAGTGGCAGTCAATGTGTTAATCAACAAGCCCTATATCCAGGGACATTGAGGTATTTCCTGACCTTTTGCTATTACAATCACAACTGCAATGAATATTCTTCTATGTATATTATACATCATTTAGCATGTGTGGTAATGTATTTGTAAATTCCTAGTAATGAGATTGCTGCATCAGAGGCTATATGCACTTGTAATTTTGTTATCCAAACCAAATAGCCCTCCATAGAGTATTCACAACTTACACACTGATCAGCAAAGCCTGTTTCCTCACAGCTCCACCTACGGAATATTTTCGTGCTTTTGGATTTTTACCAATTTAACAGGTAAAAAAGGGCTTGCAGTGCAGTTTAAATTTGTTTTTCTTAGTATTGAGGTCATGCATCTTACGGTTGAGGCATTGGTATTTCCTTCTCTCTGAACTGCCTTTCATATCCTTTGTTCATCTTTCTTTTGCTAATTTTTTATTTGCCAATTTCTAGGAGCTCTTTATATATTAGGAAGTTTACCATTTGTATATGAGTTGCAAATTGTTTCCCAGGTTTTTGTGGGGTTTTTTTATTTTAACTATTTTTCTTTTTTTTGCCATGTGGAATCTTGGTTTTTATATTGTTAAATTTATCAATGATTTTTTTATGGCTTTTGCATTATCCTGGCCCACTTTTGATGACAGAAAATCATTTATTCCTCTTTCCATGGTGCCTCCTTCCTTACTCTTTTCCTCCTTCAATCTTGCATTGACAGCAAAGAGCTTTTGATACCTTCCCCCAAGTTTGTACCCCTGGAAATATGTTCTCAGTGACAGAAAAGCCCTTGATAGTTTTGTTACATTTTAGTGTTCTGAAAAATCCCCATTTTCTTGGTACAGGCACTCTGGGAAATTGTTTGTAGTTTCTTATAAAACTAAACATGCAATTGCTGTATGACCCAGCAATTGCATTCTTGGGCATTTATCCCAGAAAAATGAAAACTTAAGTTTACACAAAAACCTGTACATGACTGCTCATAGCAGCTTTGTTTGTAATAGCCCCAGACTGGAAACAACCCAAATGTCCTTCAATGGGTGAATGGTTAAACAAACCCTGGTACATACATAGCATGGAATACTACTCAGAAATAAAAAGGAATGAACTATTGATACAGCAACAGCATAGATGAATCTCTATGATGTTGGGTGAAAAAAAATCCAATCCCAGAAGGTTGCATACTGGTTATTTATATAACATTTTTGAAAGGACAAAATTTTAGAAATGGTGAACAGATTAGTAGTTGCCAGGGTTTAAGGATGGGAAAGGGGCTGGGAGAGGTAGTTTTGGTTATGTTGGCAACACAAGAAGTCTTTGTGATGATGGAATTTTTCAGTATCTATGGTAGTGGACACATGAACCTACACATGAAACAATTATATAGAACTAAACACACACACACACACACACACACACACACACAAGTGCAAATAAAGTGGGGAAATCTGAATACCATGAGTGAATTGTATCAATCAGTATCCTGGTTGTGATATGATAACTATAGTTTTGCAAGATGTTGCCATTGGGGAAAACTGGGCAAAGGGTACACAGGATCCTGTACATGGGATCTCAATAAAAATTTCAATTAAAAAAATAAATCCCCATTTCTGCTAATACCAGATTCACCAAAAGATACTACCTAGTTCAAGTACCTGGTGCTCCCTTGTGTTGGGACTAGCAGCGGATCAGCTGGGGGACCTAGTGCTGGCAGTGGAATGTCAGGGAGCCAAACAATGCCTTGGGTTCTAGCCCTGCACTCTGCCCTGTCAGGCCAGCTGAAGATCTAAGAGCACTGACCAGCATTTTCTGGGACAACCCAACTGGGTAGCCCATCATGCAGCTTAAGCCATTTTAGGAAAGAGCACTGGCTTAAGCTCCAATACGTCAGAACAGTGAGAGGTTGGCATTGGTGGTTGGGGACAGGCGTGGGGAAGGCTTTCCAAGATGTGCCGTGGTGTGGGTGAGTTTGTGCTGATCATGCCCAGCATGTGCGCCGTGGTGATATGTGTTTTGCTGTACTTGTGCTGTCCCATTGGCTCTGGAAAGAGACAGAGCATGGCCTGGCATAATGGTTCTCAGAGTATGGTAAGGGGATACCCAAGACCCTGCTAGGGAGTCTCCGAGGTCAGGACTATTTTTATAATAAACATTATTTGCAAGTCATTCTCATTCTCTTACAAGTGTACAGTGGGGTTTTCCAGAGGCTACATGACGTGAAATAGCAACAGATTAAATGCAGAAGCGGATATGAGAATCCAGCTGTTTTCTATTAAAGCAGACATTTAAAAAACGTATGTAAAGCAGTGCCACTCTTTCTCACTTTTGTGTTTTGGAAAATACAGATGTTTTCCTTAAAATGTTACCTATGTTATTTTTAAATGACTTAATATTTAAGAATTTTCTCAGTTTTAGTTTTTATAGGCAGATATTGGTAGATATAACTACATAAACAAAAGCTCTTTGGGGTCCTCAATAATTTTCAAGAGTGTAAAAGCTTCTGACACCAAAAAGTTTGAGGACTGTCGCCTTGGCAGGAAGCAGTAGGCTTCAGTTCTAGTCAGGGCTTTGCTTTGTGACCATGGGCAAGTCATTTAGCCTCATTAATTGATTTCTTCTTCTGTAAATGTTCATAGTTATTCTGCTGTATACCTTAAAGAAAAGTGATGTAATGATATATGAATGGCTTTGAAAATACAATGTCGTATGCAAATATAGGGGAGTTTAATAGTTATTTTACTAAACTGATGTTGAAAGAATATGATGTTGAAAGAATGTTTCTTGCATGTTAGCTGACATTCTGTTTACTTGTTAAATTTTTTCATTTTAGCATCTCCTAGAAGTTTCCTTATACACTTTATTTCTTTTTATCAGTTTCTCAACCATTTTAATTATTTTTAAAAAATTGAGTAAATATATCTTCCAGCATCTTCAATCAAGAGGGGATTTATATTCCTCATACCTTGAAGTAGTATGATAAGGTCAGGAGCTCTACCTTGGAGAAACCACTTACTATTTGACTTTTGGAAGATTACTTAACCTCTCTGTGTCTTGGCTTCCTCATCTATCAAATGGGGTTAATAATACTTCACTTTCCAGGGCAATTATGAACATGAAAAATAACACACAGGAACATAATAGATGGCTCCATAAATAATAGTTGCAGTGATTGTCATTGACATACAGCAAAAGATGCAAGATTAAATTTGTCTCTTACCCTGTCTTCAGTGAACTTATTAAACTACTTTATTCACAAGTTTATTAGCAGTAATTTCCATTTCATTTCATTTCATTCTTTTTTTCTCCTTTGAAGGGCTGTTGAGTGGCCAGACTTCTCCAACAAATGCCAAACTGGAGAAATTGGATTCTCAGCAGGTGTTGCAGCTCTGCCTCCGATATCAGGATCACCTGCATCAGTGTGCCGAGGCCGTTGCTTTTGATCAGAATGCTCTGGTGAAGCGAATCAAAGAGGTAATGTACTGCAGGAACATAACATGGCTGACTCGTTATTGTGATTCTCTGCGACTTCTGATTCCATTTCTACTGCATAGGGTAGACAATGAACCCAGCTTTATGAGAAGTAGTCCTTTTCTGGCTTGAAACTTGACATTTGTCCCCATTGCTTTGGAGAAATTATCATTCCTAGCAGCACAATGTGGTGGTGAAAAGAGTGATTCACAGAGCTACACTAATTTGGAGTGTGAATCCTGATTTGCTTGGGCAAGTTGCTTAACTTCTCTTTGTCTCGGTTTCCTCTTCTGAAAAATGGGCCTAATAGTAGCAGCCTACCCAGAGGGTTGAGCGATGATGAAATTGTTAATCTTAGTATGTGTAATGTCCTGTCATATTAATTTTCTCTAGCTACATTCTATCTCTGAGTTGACTTTAACTGTTTCCTGTATATAATTTATATTTTGTTTCCCAGGAGGTTATCATTTCTTTTAAAGCAGGAGCCTTGACATCTCCCTCAATTATATTTTTCACCATGTCAGCATATGAAGAGGTTCAGTGATTCTTACTGGTTATATGGAAATAGTTATGCCTACTTAACCAAGGTTTTTAGAAAAAAGAAGCGATGTAATTCACGTGAAAGAACCTAGTAAACCAAAGAGCATGGTACAAATGTTGTGTAATTATCAATAACAGTAAATAGGTGCTTCTTTTGAACACTTAGATGTATCAACTGGGCTGCTGCATGGCACAGTTCTGGGGGCACCAAGGAATAAGTAAACACATCCTCCCAAGTTTTCAATCAGGAAGGCATTTACGTTCCTGATACCCTGAAGTAGTGTAATGCCAAGGAACTGTCAAGAGCTCTGTCGTGAAGAAACCAGTTATGTGAATGGCATTCCCTAGATTTGTTTTAACAAAATAACCCTCCCCACAAAATGGCCCTAGTCTTTAACTCCAGTGAGAGAAGAGGGACATGAGGAAACACACAAGTGATGGGTCAAGAATCACGGAAAATTAATTTTCATTTAGGAATAGAGGTAGCTGATCCTTGAGATTACAAAGTAGTCATTAGGTATATTGACAGATTTAAATTTGCCAACATCTCCAACATTTAGTACTTTTAGTACTTTCATAAATGTATGCGTATACTCTTCTCTCATGCATTAAATGCTATTATTAGGAAAGCTATTAAACATGACTTTTCATATTGCTTGTCATTGATGTGGCTTTGCAAATATTATGAGCCTATTGTATTATGGTCTATAGAGCTTTAATTCCCAAACATGATTGTTCATTAGCATCAGTTGGGTTTTTTGTTTGTTTGTTTTAATACTGAGTTCTCCCCTCCCTCCAGTAGTTCTAGGTTGTGGTCTGTGAATCATTATTTTAATAAGCTTACCAGATGATATTGATGCCACCTTCCATTGGCTGGGATGTGGCAGCCACTGGTCCAGAGCACTATTTCCAAAATAAGTTCTACAAAACTAGTTCCACATAAAGACGGTCAAACTTTTTGCATATCCCATCACCACCCCTTGGAGAGTCACAGTGCATATTATCTTATTTAAAGTTTTTAGGGAGTCGTAGAGTAAAGAAAACCAGCACTTTTCAAACTTATCATACCCTTATCTTAGGTGACATCTATTGGCATCCATAGAAGTAGTGTTTTTTAGAGCAATCTTTGGTAAACTCTACACATAGACTTTACCATTTTTGACTATTGTGCTAGAAGTTAACTATGACATGAACTCTTAGAGAAGATTTTAGAATAATAAATTGGCTTTTTGATGCTGCATCTTTTTGAAAGGTCCTCTAGTCCTGCGGTCCCCAACCCCCAGGCCACAGAGCTCCACCGCGCTTCCCTTCCCCCACCCCCAATCTGTGGAAAAATTGTCTTCCACGAAACCCATCCCTGGTGCCAAAAAAGTTGGGGACCACTGCTCTAATCCATACCTGTTGTTTTGCAGTTTAGGGAAGTGAGGTGTAGGAGAGTCAGTGACTGGCTCAGTGTCAGAGAACTGGGAAAGTAGTTGTAGCTGGTACGGGCCAGACAAAGCCCCTCATTATGCCACATTTTCTAGACTCCAGAGCAGTATTTCTCAGCCCTGGCTACGTGTTAGAATCACCTGGGAATTTTTCCCTCCAATATGATGGAAAATTTTATACATACACGGAAGAAGACAGAGTAATGCAGTGAACCTTCATATACTCACTAGCCAGCTACTACAGGCATCAGCTTGTGAACACTCCTGTTTTATCCACACCTGCACTCATTCCTGCTGCCTCCCCAACTGCTCTATTTTATAGTAAATCCTAGACATGTCATTTCATTCAAAAATATTTAAGTATAAATCATTAAAAGAAAAGGATTTTTTAAACTTTTTAATTGGAATTAATTTTAGACTTAGAGAAAAACCACAAAAATAATTCAGAGAGTGCCTGTGTACCCACCCCCACCCTCCTCCCCCTGCAGCTTTCCCTAAAGTTAGCATCTTATATAACCTGCTCAAAGGCAGGAAATTAGCTTTGGTACAATACTAGTAACTAAATGGAGACCTTATTTTGAATTTCAACAGTTTTTCCACCAATGAAGGACTCCTTTTAAAAAGTATAGTCACAGTGCTGTTATACCTAAAATATTTAACAGTGATTCGTTCCATATAGCTGAGTTGTGCTTTTTTTATTTCCTTTATCTAGATGGTCAAGAACAAGGTGAGGTACTTTAGAAAGTACTGGATGTCTGGGTCTCACTCCAAACCAATTAGATTAAAATCTTTGAAGGGCTGTGGGAGGGAGATGGGGAGCTTCGTATTGGTATTTATGAAAGTGATTCTAGTATGTAGCCCATACTAGGATGAGAACCAGTGCTCTGTAGCATTCATTTAAAAATATTAAACTGAGTTTAAAATTCTGTTTAAGAACTTTGGAATTCACTTTGAATAGTCAGTAGTTACCCAGGATTATTGCAAAACAGGGAACAGTGCTCACAGTACTGAGCAATACCTGAGTAGCTGCCTTAGGCCAGAGAGGTGAACACCGTTTTAGGGTTTTCACTGGAGACTCAGTATGTCTGTGTGTCTCTGTTGGTGAGTGTTAGCAAACTCCTGAAACTCATCCATCTAAGCTCAATTCAAACCTAAGGGTTGAAATTAGTCACTTCCAAATGAGTGAAGCAGAGGATGTAGTTTTGATCAAATACCAACTCTGATATTATTCCAGATGTTTCCTGGAAATTTGGTTACAAGTGTGAGGAAGTAACATAATGCTATATGTGTTGAAAAGTAGGGGAACTTGATAACCATGGAGAATACACGTTAGTGGGGGTGTAGAGCCTGGATCAACTAGAGGTTCATAAAGTTACAGGGCCTGTGATCACTTAAGTTTGGATCAAAGGGAAACATGGCTATAACCACTTCCAATTCAGATAAAAGAAAGCCAAAGAGTTAGCTAAGCTTTCCTGATGTTAAATTTGGATGATGCTTTTGAATGAAAGCTTTACGTGTACAAATTTATGTATGTGAGAGAGAAAAGACTAGAGGTAATTTCCTTCACAATCAGAGAGTCTTGTGATATACCTAGACCATTAGTTTCTTTAATCGCTGTAGGATGACCTTCAGCCAGCATTGCCGAGCATCTGTTGCAGACCCACTCCATGGGAGGTCCTTTGGGGTTGTAGAGAACTGTGACATGGTCCCTACTCTCTGAGGGCTTAGCCTCGATAAGAGAATGAAGATATGCAGAGCCAAAATATGAAAGGTCAGGCGCTGTCGAAGGAGAGTGCTGAATTGTGGTTTATAACTAAAGTTCTGTAAGAGTTAAAGATTAGGCTATCCTGGCACAGGTGGGATTTAAACGAGGTCTTAAAGGAAAACCAGGATTTGGGAACTGAATCGAGAGGAAGAGGGGGGGCATTGCTGGCGTGGGAGCAGCTTTGACAGTCTTAGAAGGAAATTAACTTTGGGGCTTTAGGGACAGTGAAGAAACTGGCCTGAGTTCTCATAAGCTTGCTCAGAGAAACCTTCTCTGCTTTAAGAACCACAGAATGTTGGAGTAAGAAGGACCTTAGAGACCCTCCGGTCCAGTGCTCTTGTTATTTAGATACAGAAATTAAAGCCTGTTAGAGAGTCAGCAATTTGCCTAGGGTTACAAAGTGAGATAATGGTCAAAATTAAATTAAAAGTGGATGAAGTTCAAAAAGGATTTTTTTTTTTTTGCAGGTGGTACACTTGAACAGGTTTCCAGGCTGAGTGGGGAGAGGCAGAAGAGACAAGATCAAAGATAAAGGGGACGAAGGAGATTCTTAGAGCAAGGTTCCTGGGGAGGCCAGAGAGGGAATCAGGAGTGAGAGCCGCAGGGGGCATTTGTATTGCGGGAACAGTGAGGGCGCAGGCAGGTTCATGGTGCGAGGATACCAGCACAGATGGGCCATGCCTGGGAGCTGTGCATTCTTCGTGAAGAAGAGGGAGACCACTTGCTGGCCGATGGTGATCGGGTGGCAGTATAGTCATGAGGGCCCAGCCGAGGTGGGAAAGTGTATGTTTGGTCTGTGGATTTGTGGGCAGTTTGGCAAAATGATTCTGAGTGTGAACTCCAGAGCCACGTTGCCAAGGTCCAAATCCTGACACTGCCTCTAACTAGCGATGTGACCTTGGACCAGTTACTCAATCCTCTGAGCCTCAGTTTCCTCTTCTGTTCAGTGTTATAAGACTAGTACCCACCTCAGGTTTTTGTGAGGGTTAGATCAGTTGTTCTATGTAAAGTGCCTGGAACCATGTCCACCATATGGTAAGCACTGTAGCCTTAGCTCTTGTTACTGTTTTAAATATAAACGATGACTAAAGGAGACAGGGCTAACCTCATTGCGGTGAATTGGCCCATATGAAATTTGGGCCAGCAGCAGCCTAAAGATTGGCCCATTTTGAGCTCTGCCCTTAACAACCCAAGTACGATAAGAGCTAGAGGCAAGGCAGATACTTTTTTAGCCTACTGTGGTTTCCTTCAAACTCTGCCTGATTTATTTCATGCCACAAATATGAAATTTTTGGAATTTTTGTAGTTAATTTCACTGTTTGTTCGGCTTTGTGGATAGCAGAGCGGTGCCTGGGGAGCACGGGTCTGGAGAAATGTGCGTGTAGATAGTGACAAATGGTTAGTCCTTGGCTTCGGGCCTGTGGATACATCACTTCTTATGATTTCAGTGATTTCCTGTGATGCCTCATCATTTCTAGTTAGGGATTCAAGTGACAGAAAGACACTTTTGGTTATAGGTTACATTTGTCGTTGACATTTGAATTAACTGAAAGGTAAATGGTAAAGGAGCTGATCCCTCCCCGCGTGTTTCCCTGGGGACGAGGGCTGGGGAGGCAGGTGGCAAGCGCACAGCCCCGGGAGACTGAGCTGACACATTTGGAGCTTCTCTGTCGCTGAGCTGGATCATGTTTCTGCCTTACTCTAGTTGCTGTCAGTGGGTAAATATGTTAATGGATTAAAATACCTTCTTAGCTAAGATAAAGCCACAAGGTTTATTTTGTTACAGTTACTGTGTGCTTGCCTAAAGGCCTTGAGAGTAAATTCATGACATGATTCTGGTGATCCCTGTGTTTTTAATTCTTAGATGCACTGATGAGCTTGCCATATTAGCATAAAGCAACATGAAACATAGGGGGGCGGTCAGATGAACGGGTAAGAGAGATTGCAATCCTTGGAAAGTGGCATGGTTAAACAGGATTATAAAGATACCCTACAGTTTCTCTAATTCAGCCCTGTCATTGCACAAATAAAGCAAAGTCCTTCGAGTTTATTTGCAAGTTGCCTAAGATCTTTCTGTTGTGACTAAAATGACATTAGCAGGTGAGTCCTCCCACTCGCCAGCCCTCTTTTCCCCTTTACCACATTACTTATGACCTGTTTCTTTAGAATCCTTCATTTCATTTTCAGTTATTTCTTTTTCACAGAGTAGGCACTCAACTGGTGTTTGAAGGATGCATGAGAGCCGCCATTCACGGCCCTGCACGCAGGGCTAGGCGGGGATTTTTTGCTGTCCACAGTGCTGTAATGTTAAGACCTAGCTGGAGCCACTTTCCAAGTATTTGACCCAACTTCCTGCACTGTGTGTCCTCCCAGGAGGAGAGATTGATCCAGATTAAATGAGCTGTTCCCAGTGTTGCACAGAGAACCAGTGTCTGAACCGGCATTAGCATTCACGCTGAGCTCCTACAGTTAAAAGCCTGGTTAGCACAAACTGTTGGCCAGGTGAGACTGTCACTATCTGCCTGCCACTTTGAACTGAATAGCCTTTAAATGACAACATTGTTAGATTCCTGTGGCTGCTTTTAAACATATTCTGGCATCGGTTGCTGCTTTCTTGACCTGAAATCATAAAATGGGTTGAGAGTGCTTATTCTGAAACTATAAATTTTAACAAGAACATTGAGATGCCCACCTTGTTTTTGCTGAAATACCTAGGCAAGGCATTTCAAGAAAATGTTGTGTTCCTTTTCGGTCTCACAAGTTCCTCTGGTAGAAATTCTAGGTTGAGACCTTACAATATAATTACAGTTTTCCTCTTTCTTATCCTTTGGGCAACCTTTCTTTTCGGCAAAAAATACAGCTGGTCCCTTGGGTGGCAGGAGATCCAGGTGGGAGATTGGGCTTGTGGATGGGCGGGCTGTCAGGTGTGCCATGCTGGCGTCCTCGGGCCTGGCCTCACATTTCCTTTACCCCAGCACCATCCAGCCAAAAGACAGAAACCCTGGAAGAGGGCCGAATCTAGTTCATGACTTGCCTTTGGAAATGTAGGCTTGTGTTTTTTGGCGAGGCTTGAGCAAAGCCCAGTTATTTGACTGCTCTGAGATTTAACTCCATTCTGATTTTGGATACTGACATCTGAGCATGTGGGAACAGCAGCCCCATTTCCCCCCAATTTGCCTGCCCTAGACTTGCCCCTGCACAGCTGGCTCTGCCAGCTTTCCTAGTACTGGTCGCCTGTGCCAGGCACTAGGGCCCCTGTTCTCCTTTCCAAGCTCATTGTGAGTCTGCCAGGGAGGGCGGTGTCAGAGGCCCCATGATGTAGCAGAGTACCTGCAACCTCTCAGCCGATGGGGAGGCAGTATTGAGGGCACCTGGGTTACAGAAATGGAACTAGGCTGGGGAAAGATAGACCCTGTCCTCTATCGCTTTCAGTGAAGAAAAACAAGGAATTTTAGCAAATTTGAACATTACTCCAATGCCTAGGACAATGACTGGCATGTAGTAGACATTTAATAAATGTTTGTTAAATGAACAACTTAATGTATTCTTCAATTATGTCATCCTAGAGACTGATAAGCTTTCTCATTCTATTATAGAAAATAAAAGTTATGGGAGTCGTATTCAGTAGGGTAAGCCAGGCTGCAGCTAAAAATAAACTCAAAGCTGTATAATGGCTGTAAATGCAACAGCAGTTTATTTCTTGCTCATGCTCAAGGCAGATGTTTCTAGTTAGCAGGTGACTGTCCTGCATTGAGTTCAGAGGGTCAGGTTCCTTCCATCTTGTGGCTCTGCTATCCCCAAAGGCCACATTGCTCATAGCATCCAGTTGGCAGAAGGGAAAAGAGAATGGACTAGCACAGATAGGAGGTTTATACAGGCCAAACATGGAAGGGTTGCACATTACTGTGGCTAGAACTCAATTACATGGCCACAGCTAACTCCAAAAGAGGCTGGCAAATGTAGTTTATATGTGTGCCCAGGGGTATACTAAATTTTGAGCTACATTGTGAACATCTGTGTCATCTTTGAAGTTATGTTCCCAAAATGCATCTGTAGCCCAACTTTGAGATCCAGAAGGGGTGGTACAAGGTTCCATGGTAAATTTCACTTGGTTTAGGTCCTCTTGCCAAGGAAAACCAAGTGACGTTAGGAAAAGACTTACGCTTTTAACAATAAGTTAACAGGCCGGGCGTGGTGGCTCACGCCTATAATCCTAGCATTCCGGGAGGCCCAGGTGGGAGGATCGCTCGAGGTCAGGAGTTCGAGACCAGCCTGAGCAAGGGCGAGACCCCCCCATCTCTACTAAAAATAGAAAAAAATGATCTGGACAGCTAAAAATATATATAGGAAAAAAATTAGCCGGGCATGGTGGCGCATGCCTATAGTCCCAGCTACTCAGGAGGCTGAGGCAGAAGGATTGCTTGAATTCAGGAGTTTGAGGTTGCTGTGAGCTAGGCTGATGCCATGGCACTCTAGCCCAGGCAACAGAGCGAGACTCTGTCTCAAAAAAAATAAAAAATAAAAAATAAATAAATAAATTATAAGTTAACAAAACAGGATATGATGTTATATATTCAGTGTAGTTTCAACTATGTTAAATGTTCTTCATAAAAGCTTGGAAAGAAGGAAACATGACAGCTCTTTAATTGTGGTTGCCCTTTGGGGATGAGATTATCAGTGGTATTTTTTTAGCCTGCATCTATTAAACATGTATTACTTTTTTTTTTTCCAATTTGGAACACTTCCTGTTGTTTTTGTCTCACAATGTATGAGCTTCCTAAGAGTTCCATCTCCCTGCCTGCAGATTTTTGACTCACTGAAACGAGAATGTGCATCTGAGAACTTTGTGTGCACGTGCTCTTCCCTGTCCACTTCACTCACGAACTGGTCAGCTCTGTGCCAGGCCCTGGTGGAGACGTCAGGGACAGATCACGGAACAAAACAGGCAAAACCCCTTCTCACAGACCTTCCACTCCACTGGTGAAACAGACAATGAACAATGTAAAAAAGTGAAATAGATAGCATGTAAGATGCTAAATGCTGAGAATAAAAAAATGAGAAAGGGGATATGAAATGTCAGTGGAATAGAAGTTTTACATAGGGTGGCCTGGGAAGGCTTTCCTGGAAAGGGACCTTGAACGTAAAGACTTACCAGCTAGTACAGAGCTAGGCAGGAGACCCTTCCTTATAACTCTGTCCATACCTGAAATTTATCTCTTTTTTTGATCAATCCCACTACTCAGGATTCTATTTATTATCATCACTGTGCTCATTGTCATACTTATCTGGGAGTTCTGACGTAGAGTCGTATCTGCTATTGCTGTCTCCATTGTGAGTCGGAAGGAGACTTGCAGATCTATACTTTTACAAACATCTCTTCACATCTCTTCATTCTTTCAGATCTCAAGGATTTCTTCAGGCTGTCTCTAAAGCCTGTAGCAACAGCTAATTTTCTTCTACCCATGCCTGACAGACTATACTCTGACACTGTAAGACTTTAGTTGACATCCTGGCGACACTCCACAGTTGTCATTCTACACATGAGTAGACAGAGCGTGTTTCTTGTCAAACCATGACTGGAAACAGCCCACGTGGAAAGTTCAGGCGACAGCCGACCTGCAGCCTAGAGCGACAGGGGTAGTGAACAGGAGAAAGTGCTTGCTCTGCGGCACTGTAAGGAGCTGTGTAAAGAAAGGATTATTTTTTTGGAGTAAAAGTCATTTATTTCAAATGCCGCAAGAAAACAAGGAGAGATGGCAGGGTGTTACTCTGTAGCAGCACAAGCTCTTGTAGTATGTTGCAACATGGTTTCTTCCTCTGTCCCAAGTGCCTCAGCTGTTTCTCTTCCTTTCCCCATCTTGGCAGTTCTAGAATTCTCCCTCTCGCCCTTGCTGAGACCTAGAACCTGCGTAGCGAGTCACTTACCTGCCTCTCCTCTTACGTTGTAATAGTCATTGCTGCATTTTCCCAGATCTGCCAGAGTCAGACACTGTCTCGGCCTTCTGCTCTGCTCCCTCCTGCTGGGATCTGCTCCCCGTCTTTGCCCGTGAATCCTGTTCTTCCCCTCAGCACGTGCCAACAGCCCGAATACATGAAGTCTTCCTGCTTCCCTTCATCAGAAAGAAGGGACGTCCTTCCTCACCCGTCCCCTGGTGCTCGGGAACGTTGGCTGGGTCAACTGATGAAGTAGAGTTGAGTTGTTGGCACTGCAGCCCTCTCTGTGTGGGGAGTGAGACGGGCCTCTGCACTCCAGACCAGGGCCTAGCGTGTCGTGGGTGGTCATCCAGCCTGGCGTCCAGGAGCACAAGTGTGGCAGTAGCAGTATGTCAAATTTGTGATATTAACGTCGTCTTCAACATCATCCCACATTGAGTGGCTTGGTTCTTTCTTCAGGCACAGCCTAGTGGGTGTCACCTGTACCCCAGCTCCGAGGTCTGCCCCCTACTCTGAGTCCAAGGGGGCTGTGTTCACAGATGGTTTGGGCGCATAACCAAGGGAATTATAGAATACGTAGCTATCCAGTTTTACATTGTTTAGTTACCTTAGCTCAGGTTTAAAAATACTGAGTGTGTCACTTCAGTCACACAAACTTACTTTTACTTCCCTTTCATCCTGGACATTGGAAAGGGGAGGTGGGGTTAGTGGAGTGGCTCATAGATCCTCTTCCCCCCACCCACTGCGTCTGCCAGCACGGCTCCTCCTGCTCCTCTCCTAAGGCAGTAGGAATAGTAGTAATAATATTACAACTGTCATTTCTAACATACTTACCACGTGCCAGGTCTGGAATAGACATTTGACATACATCATCTACATATCACAGATAAACTGAGGTTCAGCAACTCAAAACGTAACGTGTTCAAGGTTACACAGCTGTTGCAGGTAGAGCTGGGGTGCAAACTCAGGTCTAAAACCCGCCTTCGAGACTCCGCAGCCATGCTTTTCCTACGCTTCTTTTTCCTTTCATGTTGATGCTTTAAAGGCCTGTTACTTCCAGCTCCTGTCCTCGTTCATGCCTAACGTTCGAACACTCTCCCTTACCTAGGATTCCTGTACAAGTCTCTTCATGGTGTCACAGGGTACTTTTACATTTCAAAATCAATCTTTATAGGATGCAGTCACACTTAAAAAGAAAAGTAACCCTGAAGACCCCACATTTACATCCTTAAAATGACAACTCTGCCTGCTTTAGGGGTAATTTTTCCATATTCCCGGTCACGTTTTTGAGAAAGGGGCCTTTTGCCAGGGTCTCGGAGGACTGCGCCAGTAGTAAAGCGGGCAGGGAGTGGACTTGGGCTGAGAGCCTCATCCTTCCCCAGCACACTGGCGGGATTGCAGACGGAGTCCTGGGTCAGTCGGAGAGGAAGGGCTGGGGTGCCAGGTTACGGAGCAGAGCCTTCTCAAGGAGGCAAAAAATCTCAGGTGTCTGTGTGCCCTAAACTGCTGCCTTTCATGGACTCTGAGCACAGCTGTCCCAAGGAACAGGGAGGAGTGGGACTTTTGCCCTCAAGTTTTCATCTTTGCTTGTGATTCTTTTTCTTTTCCTGATTTGCTGCCTTTAGTGCCACTTTCAAGGCCTTTGGTGGCGGCAGGCGGCCTGTAAGCTGCCTGACTTTAACATGTTTAGTTTTAGGAACTGCTTAAAGATTTGGGGATTTCTTTCCCAGCTAGACATGATGCCAAGGGTAAGAAGGCATAAGGCAGAGTTGGGCAAGTCACAAACAGTTATTGAACAAAGTGATGCAATTCAAATTCCTGTGGTTCTGGTATCTCTTGATTCTCCTGAGGACCTGAATAAAATCAGTTCCTTTTCTGAGACATTTAGATACATTGTTTGAACAAAGGAAACGGGGTCACTTCAAAATGTCCATTATGTGGAAATCGATGCCATTCAGCCTGTGGTGTAATTAATGAAAACATTGGCGACAGTCTGCCCCATTGTTTGTCATTGTGCAACAGGAAACGGCAGACTGACAAGGCGCTGGGGAAGGCTGACGTCATTCAGAAGGAAGCAGGCGTGCACACAGTGGTGACTGCCACCCTTCTCTCCGCACACCGAGGCTCACCTGAGCGGGTTCCCGTTCCTAATGGACGTGGAGATGTTTGATTTTGTCATTTGATTTTTGACGTCAATTAGTGATAGATTTTTATTTCCATTATGGCCAGAAATGGTGTCATGAGAAACTTCCCTTTAGATCATGGTGTCACACAGCTATAATTCACTGGACAAAGTGGACCTAACTATGGAAAAGGACTTGTCACCAGCAGACTTCAGTTGCTTTGGACAGTCGTGGTGTGGTGGCCCTTGGAATCCTGAGGTCTGGAGTTCAGTCCTGGCCCCGCCGATCCCAGCGTGTGAACTGGGCAAGGCGCTCACCCGCTCTGGAGCAGGCCTCGTCCCCAGTAGCAGGGGCTGCGACTGATTAGCTCCGAGGACCCTTGCAGCTCTCAAATTCTTTGTCTAAGCCCCCTTGGTGAGGTCAAGGATTATGAAATGTTTGTACAAGTGAAATGTCGGAGTACAAAGTGCACAAATGGACTTTGCCAGTGAAAATGTCATTCAAGTTTATCTGCTAACAAGTAGTTTATTCCCTTTGGTCTCCTCTCAATTTTTGCTTTGTAAATGTCCATGTCATGTCTGGGAGTTTGTTATTTTTGTTGTTAGAAAAGTAAACACCAAAGTGTTTTTCTTCTCTACTTGAAAACATTAAAAATTGCCATTTAAATTCATCTGTGAAGGATTTTGGAAAAGTATTGAACACATTACTCCACATTATATGTGTGTAATTGAAATGAATTGACATTTGAATTCATTAGCTCTGTAGAAAAGATAGGCAAAGGTTAGGTGAAAAAGCGTGGATTTGAATTCTGACTTCACTGCTAATGTAGCTTATGTGACCCTGGGCACATTTTGTCGTATTTGAATCTCCAGTTCCTCATCTTGAGGAGGAGAATAACATTTTCCCTATAGAACTGTTGTGAAGAATAAAGAAAATGTGTGTAAAGTACATAACACATTTAGCAGATAATCAATGCATAGTAGCTGTTATCCATAATTTTATTACCCTAAATAAAATAACTAGAAAATTATTGAACATTGTATACTGAGTTCTCCTTACCGAGTTCTCCTAATATGATATGTATAGATTACCAAAAGGAATAGTTGACCAACATGGATTTCAGTTTTGTTTTTGTGAGAGCATGTGGACTGAGATTTGCTAGAGAAGGATTTCTCTTGTCTGACTTACAGATCAAAGACATGCACATGAGAAGAAATGGCAAGTATTTGTTCTTACGAGCTGCCATTGCAGACTGTTTTCTTCTGAAACAAGGTCACTACAGAATGTCCAGTATGTGGTAATTGGTGCCATTCAGCCTGCGGTATAGTTAATGAAAACATCTGCCCATTGTTGTCTGTTGTGCAAGAGAGAGGCATTCAGAAAAGACTCAGACAGAGAACTCCCAGCTCCTGTGTGGAGACGGTGACGTGGAAGAGGAACAGAGAGCCAGAAAGCACGTAGTTGACCCTGAGAGGTTTGTGTCGCAGCCTAGCATACCCTAACCCTGACGAACTGTCCGAATCCCCTCTAGGGGTCCAATTGTGAAGGTCTGGTGAGGCTAGAGACAGAGGGTAGACTAGGAGGTGCCACACCTCGATCGGTGGCGAGGGGCCGCCTCCTCTCTGGAGTGGAGAAGCTAATGACAGTCAAGGACCAAATCAGGGGGGAGCTGGTGTATGAAAGCTGGAGCAACTAAACATAAGCACTAGGTCTGTAGAATGGACGAAGGATCTTGAAGAAGGTGTCTCCAGTCAGAAGCAAAAAATGATAACTATGTGAGGAGATGAATATGTTAATTAGCTTGGCTGTAGAAACCATTTTACTGTGTGTATGTATATCAAAACATCCTGTTATATACCTTAAATATGTAGTTTTTATTAAAAAAAAAAAGAATACAGTCGGTATGAGTCTGTTTAAGAGCAAGCATGGCAGGTGCCAGGAGACTGCTGAGAACAGGTATCTCACGCTTCCTTTTGGGGTTAGTTGACATGTGGTGCCATTAACGTAACGATCCAGGATTGGATGAACACGCTTGCTACCTTGGACTGATCCTCTTGTGGACTCAGGTATGACCTTCCTTTATGGTTAAAAATGTTTTCCTTGGCCTCAGCAATTTGTTTAGAGCCACTTTGACAGTGTCTAGTCGAGGATTGCCAAATAGGTTTCATCATCTTTGTGAACTCTGATCATGGAAGTGGCCATCTGGGATTCAGTGTCAGGAGGGGTCCTGAGTCCAAGTCAGACTTAAGCAGCAACCATGATACATTAACTGATGTCTGTCATGGGCATGGGAGAAGGAAGTAAATGTGCTTGAGTTTATGTATTATTTTTTAAAAACTGAGAAATTTTTAAAAATTTTAAAGTATAAAATTTTTTTAAATTTTCACAGTATACAATTCAGTGGTTTTTAGCATACTTGCAAGGTTGTGCAGCTAATACCACTGTCTAATTCCAGAACATCTTCATCCCCCTAGAAAAAAACCCTGTACACATCAGCAGTCACACCCTAATCCACCATTCCTCTGTCCCCTCCCAATCTACTTTTCTGTCTGTGGATTTACTTATTCTGGGCATTTCATATAAATGGAATCATGTGATTTATGGCCTTTTGTATCTGGCTTCTTTTATAGCATAATGATTTCAGGGTTCATCATGTTATAACTTGTATCAGTATCTTATTCCTTTTTATGGCTGAATAATTATTCCATTGTGTGGATAGATCACATTTTGTGTGTTCATCAGTTGATGGACATTTAGGTTATTTCTACTTTTTGCCTATGAAGAATAATGCTGCTGCAAACCTGTGTGTACGAGTTTTTGTGTGAACATGTGTTTGAGTTCTCTTGAGTATATACTTGGAGTGAAGTTGCTGGCTATATGGTAACTTTATGTTTAACTTTTTGAGAAACTGCCAGACTGCTCTTCAAAGTGGCTGGACCGTTTTACATGCCCACCAGCCGTGCTGGGGGGTCCGGTTTCTCCACATGCTCACTGACATTTGCAATTGTCTGCCTTCTTATTTTAGCCCTTCTAGTGGGTGTGAAGTTGTATATGTTTATGGTATTCATATTCATTTCCTTAATGACATTGAACATCTTTTCATGTGTTTACTGGCTATTTGTATATCTTCTCTGGAGGAATGACTTGAGCTGTAATTGCGAGGCCAGATATTGCCATAGGGACAGTACTAATTGATATAGTTAGGCTAACTGCTTTCTTTTTTTTTTTTTTTCTTTTTTCGCTTTTTTTTTTCTTTTCTGTTCTTTTATTTTTTTAGAGACAGGGTCTCACTCTGTCACCTAGGTTAGAGTGCAGTGGTGCTATCATAACTTACTGCAACCTTGAACTCCTGAGCTCAAGCAATCCTCCTACCTTGGCCTCCCAAAGCATTGGGATTAGCAGTGTGAACCATCATGCCCTGCCCAGGGGTTACTTTTAAAGGGTGGGAAAGATGAGTGACTTTTTAAATGCAGTTTTGCTGAAGTCCATGAGCTGTCTTTGTTGTTTTTACCGTTTCTTTTAAAGTTAAGTGTCTTAGGGGTAGGAAAATCAAGTCTATTGATCCTATTCCATGAATTTTGTTAACTGTGGGACACAATTTACGTACTCATTTTCCTTTTGACCCATGATAAAGTTATTAAACTTGTTTTTGACCATCTTGTACATATCTATAACTTAAGATTTTAGAATTTAGAAGATGTACAATATCTTTATGAAGCTCTTACTGTTATGTTGCACATCTTTTCTAACTTAAAATGATAAGCCCTTGTAGTCTGTATCACTACTTTGAAAAGTTTACCTTTACTTTGAAAGTAAAATTACATCAAGCATAACATCCTTCATAGGATGACCCACCTGCCCCAACCAAACCAGCATCAAAGCTTATTTTTTCAGGACATTTTATGTAACAAAAGTGTTTGAAGTAGTGTACTCTTGTTGGAGAGGATATCATTTATCAAAGCTCCTGTGTTTGCTTTCAAAAATAATTTTTTTTTTAAGAGACAGGGTCTTGCTCTGTTGCCCAGGCTAGAGTGCAGTGGCCCAGTCATAGCTCACTGTAAGCTTGAACTCCTGGCCTCGAGCAATCCTCCCACCTCAGCCTCCCAAAGTGCTGGGAGTACAGGCATGAGTCATCATACCCAGCCCAAAATACTTTTTGAAAAATAAATACGTATGTATTTTTATTTTTACTATGCTGGCTAGCCTCAAACAGTGGTAATAATTACTCATCCTCATGACTGAACATACAGATCAAAAACACATGGACTTGTAGGTAAATATTGATTTCCATTATTATATAGTATGAAATGATTCTGTCAGGAAACTGTGGGATGAGTAATGTGACTGTAGTAAGATTTTCAATAGCAGAAGTTCAGAACAAAAATGAAACGTTAGTGAAGAACACAATGGTAAATTGTCATCAGAGTGATTGTGTATGCCTTAAAGATGGTAACAGAGATGAGGCCTTTACAACTAAGATATATCGTGTCTATTTGGATATCTGAAAATGTCACCATTTTTTTCTGCTTCTGTTTACTACATTTCTTAACCTTGTTTTTCCATCCTTCATGTAAAAGAGATTTCTAGACAGTTTCAGTTCACATACATTTTATCATTTATGTTTTTTTTTTTCTGGGGGCTCCTCTAGGTGTTTTATACATATTATCTCACATTCTACATTGAATTCTCATGTCAACCCCATGAGGTAGGTACTGTCATTATCCTCAATTTAGGGACAAAAAGGCTGATGCTCAGAGAGGTCACAAAGGCAATCAGTCATATGCAGAAACAAGATTTTGACCAGGTCTGGTACCACTGTTTTCATTCGCAAGCTGTATATATTTAGTCGTAAAACTGGACTGTTGCCCACCGGTCTAGCATTGCTTTCTCCATGGCCCTCAGCGATGCTGATGTGCAAAAGCAGATGAAGCATATGATGGCTTTCATTGAACAAGAAGCCAATGAAAAAGCAGAAGAAATAGATGCAAAGGCAGAAGAAGAGTTCAACATTGAGAAAGGTCAGCTTGTGCAAACCCAAAGACTGAAGATTATGGAATACTATGAGAAGAAAGAGAAGCAGATTGAGCAGGAAAAGAAAATTCAGATGTCCAATTTGATGAATCAAGCAAGGCTCAGAGTCCTCAAAGCAGCAGATGACCTTATCACAGACCTACTAAATGAAGCAAAACAGAGACTTGGCAAGGTGGTAAAAGATACAACCAGGTACCAGGTGCTGCTGGATGCACTGGTCCTCCAGGGTTTGTACCAGTTGCTGGAGCCCTGAATGATTGATTGTTGCAGGAAACAGGATTTACCTCTGGTAAAGGCTGCAGTGCAAAAGGCGATCTCTATGTACAGAATTGCCACTAAAAATGATGTTGATGTCCAAACTGATCAGGAGGCCTACCTGCCTGAGGACATGTAAGGAATATTCCTGCTGCTAACAGCTTCTCTCCCTGGGAGAATACCCTTTATATGGGCCTTTATTTTAAAGCATGTTTTTTCCAATGCACTCTTAGCCACAAGAATAGAGCCATGGTTGTGTTCCACTTGGAACTGGTGCTGTTTTTCTGTCAGTGCCCTGTTGTTGTTCTCCCTTGTGAACCAGCTAAATATACTCTAAAAGTCTGAAAAAAAAAAAAGAAAAAAAAAAAAAACAAAAGAAAACTGGAGTGGTTTTCTTAGCCTCACATTTAATTATTTTATTCTTTCTGTAGAGGCTTTCTCCTCTTCTCAAACTCTGAGTCACTAAGCTCGAGCTCAGGAATGACTTCAAATGTCTAAATAGGTCATTTGCAGGGTCCTGGTGTTCTACCCACACCTAATGTAAAAGCTCTGGCTAAGTCTTGGCAGGTGAACTACTGAGAATTTAGGCCAATGGGACAAAAAGCAACTGGGCCCTCTTCTGCCACTCCAGCTCAGGCCGGACAAGAGCTTCCATGAACCATGGAACAGGGCCCTGCTGAGGTTAGATGTGCAGCCTCAGTAGGCATTGGTGTCATGAATAGCCACTCCTCATTTGGCATCAATAACTATCCAAAGGATAAGCTTCAGGACAATCTTGGTGATGAGCTAGAAGCCTCCAGGGTCCTCAGTGATTTGAAAACTGAACAGAAGTTTTTCCCTTCAGGGCTGTGTCAGGGCTTCAGCAAAGGAGTTCTGTTGTGACAACTGTCTGGTTAATATGTAGCTACTCTTTTTTTCCTGATCTGGTCCAACTTACTTAACAGTGCCCAAAGATACAATCTTCAGACTAGTTTTACTCTTAACACTTCCTTGGCTCCTTTGTCCCAAGAGGACCAGATCCCACTTCTAGGTGATCTCCTGCGGGACTCTTCCCCAGCCCCTAACCCATTTCCGGTGGCTCGTCACTGGCCCCCTTCTGCCCCTTTTTTTTTTCTTTCTTTCTTTTAATAAAGTCAGCCAATGTTTAGTTAAGCAGTTGGCCCACTTTCCTATAAGCGTTCTTAATTCTCCTTTTAGAGATCTTAAAAGCTAACTTTTTTCCCTTTAGGAATTCAGTAATTGAGTTATCTTTTTAGGGAGACAGAGGCCCTGGGGTAGTTCTTCTGAAAAGATCCCAAATTTGAATTTTTTCTTAATATTGAATCATAAGAGTTCTTTACATATTCTGGATATACATCTGTTATCAGATGTATGTATTGTGAATATTTTCTCAGTCTACAGCTTGCCTTTTCATTTTCTTGATGGTGTCTTTTGAAGAGAAGTCTTTAATTTTGATGAAGATCAATTTAACCATTTTTTTCTTTTGTGGTTAGTACTTTCTGACCCTAAGAAATCTTTGCCTACCCCAAGGCAGCCAAGGTTTTTCTCCTATGTTTTCTTCTAGAAGATTCACAGTTTTAGCTTCTATATTTAGGTCTGTGATACATTTCATGTTGATTTTTGTGTATGGTGTGAAGTGTAAGGGTCCAGGTTCATTCTTTTCCCGTATGGATAACTGGTTGTTTTAGCACAAATTGTTGAGAAACTTTCTTTTTTTCCCATTGAATTGTCTTGGAACTTTTGTTTAAAAGAAAATCTATTGACCATATATGCTTAGATGTGTATTTGCACTCTCAGTGTCATTGATCTATATGTCTCTATGCCAGCACTACACTATACTGATTCCTGTAGCGTTATAGTTAAGTCTTGAAACCAAGTACTATATATAAGTCTTCAAACTTTGTTCTTTTTCAGAATTCTTTTAGCCATTCTTTGTGCTTAAAATCAGCTTATCAAGTCCTATAAAAATATGTTTTAGAATTTTGATTTGGATTGCAGTTAAATCTATTGATCAATTTGTCAAGCATTGACATCTTAACAGTATTAAATCTTCTAATCCATGAACATGGTATAGTTCTCCATTTTTTAAGATCTCCTGTCATTTTTCATAGCAGTGTTTTGTAATATCAGTGTACTGGTCTTGTATATATTTTGTTGAACTTTTCCCTAAGTATTTCATGTTGCTGATGCAATTGTAAATAGTATTCTTTTATTCCATTGTCTATTATTCATTGTTGTATAGAAATAGTTTATTTTTGTATATTGACCATTTATCTTGCGACCTTGCTAAATTCACTTGTTTTATTAGTTTTTGGTAGATTCCTTAAGATTTTCTAAGTAAACTATTATTATGTCATCTGCAAAAAAAGACTCTTTATTTATTTCTGATTTTTATGCCTTTTATTTCATTTTATTGATTTATTGCAGTGGCTAGGACTTCTAGTGCAATGTTGAATAGAAGTGGTAAGAGTTAATTTAACATCCTTGCCTTGTTCCTTTCACCAGTAACTATGATGTTAGCTCTAGATTTTTCATAGATGCCCTTTATCAGGTTGAGGATGTTTCCTTCTGTTCCGAGGTTGCTGAAAATTTTCAAATGAACACATGCTGAATTTGTTGAATGCTATTTCCGTATCTATTGGAATAATCATGTGATTTCTAACCTTTGCTGAAATGGCAAATTACTTTGGTTGACTTTCAGATACTGAAAAGCTTGTCTCCTTAAGATAAGCATCACTTGGTCATGATGTAGTATCCTTTTTGTATGTTTCTAGATTTGACTTGCTAATACTTTGGGTCCATCTATGGTGTGAATCAGCCAGGTGGGCAAAGGGGTCCACACCATCCATATGAGGTATTTAGAACAAATTTGAGCACATTCTGCAGATATCTAATACTTTAGTAAAGCGTGCAGTTATACCCACCAATAATCTCTCCTCCTTTCTCACCTGCCCTTTGAAATGTACTGCCACCAGAAAGAGAATATGAATATATAGGGCAAGGTTTGAAGTGTGACTTTGAGTAAGTGATGAGTTCTTTGAGGACAGGGGCTTTATCTCATTCAGTTCTATCAGTATAAGATTAAATTCAACTAGTGTTGCAGAAACCCCAAATTACAGTGGCTTATACAAAATGAAAGTTTATTCTTCTCTCTCAGGCCTGGTCCTGCTCTTACCCACAAACATCCTCCTGGACCCAGGCTGCTTCTAGCTCTCCTGCCCTCCCAACCCAAGGATGTGACCTTAGTTACTCTCAGTCTGCGTGGGCATGGGCGGCACTCGCATTTCAGCTGCAGCAGAGTGGAGTGAGGGACCAGGAAGAAGCGGAGGACAGAGTGCCTGCCAGCTGACTTTAGGAAGGTGCTCAGAAGCAGCCATGAGAGACTTCCAGTGACTAGTCATGTGATCACAGCAAGGCAAGGGTTTTGAGGCGAGCATCGTGGAGAATAAACAGTCGTTTGCTTTCTATTGGAAAATCAAATAGTTTGTTCATTTCAATGGGTTCCTTGGGAAGTTCCTGAAACAAAGTTTTTTGCAGCTTGTATCTTTTTGGGCCTGAGTTTCCTGGAATAGTAAAGTCATGTTAATAAAGACAGTGGAAAAGAAAAGTCATGTTCATGTACACAGTAAGCTGTGTGGGTGTAAACAGTTTTGGTTCTCCACATTTATGTCCTTAAGACCTAGCATGGTACATGGCACGTGACAGTGCTCAGTGCATGTCTGTTGACTGTATATTAATAGCTCACACTTGGCGAGTGTTTGCTGTGTGCTGGGTGACATAGTAAGTGTTCTACATGAAGCATTTCAGTTAATCCTCGGGACAGTACTCTAAAGTAGCCACTGTTGTCCCCACTACTTCATAGATGAGGAAACTGAGGCTTAGATAACTTTTCATTCATTTATTCAAAAAATATATATTCAGGACCTACTATGTGCTAGGTACTGGGGCAGGGTCTAAAACATACCAAAATCCTTGCCCTCATAGAATCCCCACGTAGATGATTTTCTAAAATCACACAGATACTGGATAGAGGGTGGCCCTTAAACCTAGGTAGTCAGACTGTAGAACCTGCCATCTTGACCACTGTTTGGTAGACGAATGGACAGATGGGTGTGGTGAGCAAGAATCGTAACTGTCCACTTCCCCACTAGTTTCCTGGTTGCCCCTTAGCTGCAGCTTGGGTGGTTACATTGCCCTGTCTTCAGCTGTGTCTTTTGAATGGCTGTAGAGTATTCAGTGAGGGGACCTTAAGTAGTGTCATAATACCTCTGTTTATCAAGAAGAATACAATTAGTGTATATGCTGTCTTGGTAGAATCTATGTGCAAAAAATGGAAATAGAAAAGGCAAATATGGATGTCTCTAGATTGTCAAAACGGTGATTCAGAATTGCGTTAGATAATTGATTTACTGTCTGAAGTTGTGTCAGATGTGTTAGCGTAAGAGTGCACCTGCTGTTCACGGAGCAAAGGTGGGGATTATGGATCAGGGAGTGTTGCCTCGAGACCAGAGGGCAAGGACATCAAAGATAGGCATCACTAGTTTTATTATATGTTTCCAGGTATTAAATTCTTGCTTTGCACCAAGTTGAGACTTTCTTGACAGCAATCAAAGAATGGGAAAAAATTTTAAAAACAGTTGTTTTCCTATCGTGTGACTCAATGTTCTTTAATGCCATGCTATGTACCAACTAAAGTCTCATGTCCCACCAATGATAAAGTCTCTTGCTTAGGAAATACGTGTCAAAGGGAGATGCTGGACTTAAGAGATTGGTAGGGGGCACGTCTGAGTTCTGTCACTGTGAGACTTTGGAAGTCAGGCAACCTGAAGTTTCCTCTTTCCTTTTTTTTCTTCCACGGGGTGTAATGGAAGAGAATCTTAAGAGACTGACATAAGCATGTGTGAGCAACATGCTTGAATGACATGTGTTCACCGAAGCATTAAACATAAAGTGGCTTTGGACAAAAGCTCTGGAGACATTAAACATGGCCCCCCGCCCCCCAGCTAAGTGTGGAAATGTTGGGGGAGGATATGCCATTTGCACAAATACCTTGCAAAGATGTTGTGTAAACTGATCAGGTGTAAGTCGGGGGATGGGTTGATTGCCAAGGGCTTTAGACAGGTAACGTGGAGCCTTGGAGGCCATTTCAGATGACCTGCTCCAGGGTCTGTCTAGTCTGGCAGAGGTGGGGGCAGAGGGCCGGGAATGCCCCTGCCGAGTGCAGTGTGAGGCCTGAGGACGTGCTGAGCGCTGGAGCAGGCGGCTCATGAGGATTCCACCCGCTCCTGCAGTCACGTCTGCCGGGTGGAGGGTGTCTGGGTGCTGAGTGCATGGCCACTGGGAAGAGGCCTGGCATTTGACTGTCAGGAGCAGCATGATCTGCCGGCTCGCCACCTCCGAGGGACTGAAGACTGAAGGGCTGCAGAGGCCCCGCAGGTGCATGTTGTTTCTGCGTTATTTGGAGTTTCCCATTCAGATGGGCTTTTGCTCTCCCTGTGCCGCCTCCCCCTAGCTGCTGCTTTTGTCCCCTAGGCCTTTCAAACAAGGGTGGGAGGAGCCAGCACAGGACCAAGCGGCTAATGTTGGTCTAATGTCATACTGTGGTCTCCTCTTCTTCTTGTCCCCTGCCCCCCACAATATCAAAACAGACTCATTGTTTTTTCTTGGGGCTGGCTTTGGTCTCCTGTGCTTTTGCTTTTATCAAAACCAGTTTCAGAGGCTCTGTGGTAGCGTGTTGAGCCTTTGGCCTGGCGCTGGGGTCAGGAAGGGGCCTTGGGCATCTGGGACAGAAACGTAGACTTGGTAGTTGAACTGTTGCTTCCCCGGTCTGGGAAGGAAGCACCGGGCCGACGCGGGGTCGGGGCGGAGAAGGGGCTACAGGTGTCCGACACGACGGAGCTTCCCTCCGCCTGTTTTATCCAGGTGACAGGTTCTGAAGAACTTTATCTGGGGAAGAGAAGAGGTCACAAAAGGGGAGGCTGGAGCCTGCAGTGTGCTTAATGGGGGAAAGGGCGCACGAGGCAGTCGGCAGTTTGACCCGCAGTGGGACGTGCCGTGGTACGGACTGGAGCCTGGCTGGCAGGTTTGGGCCTGGCAGGAAGAGCCACCCCTTCCCCCGCAGCGGTCCCCGTGCCCGCTGAACTGCAGCCTCCTGGGGAAGAGACGGGGGGTGCAGAAGACACCCCCAGGCGCGCCTGCACGTGGCGGCCCAGGGTTCGCGTGTTCGCGAGTGTCGGTCACTCAGTCCCTGCGCGACCCTGCCACTCTGGGATTGGTTTCCGGTGTTTTGCAGATGAGGACCCTGAGACACACAGGCGAAGTATTCGAGGCCACGGGGCAGAGCCAGGTTCAAACCCTGTGGTGTCTGGCCTCCACGCCCAGGATTCTTTCCTGCGCAGAGACAGACGGAAATCCCAGAGTTTCAGAAGCCATAAATAGCTCACAGTCGCAAAGCCTAGAGGCTGGGACAGTCCTCTCCTCCTCCCCGCCTAAAGAAGGTTCTGGTGCCGCAGTTGCTGTCGCTATGAAGGGCCTTTTATCGCCCCTGTACTTCCCGTAAAACCCGTCGGCTTCCACGTGCCCTGTGGGACCCTGCCCCTCACGTGCCGGACGCCTGACCGCGTTGAGGGGGTGGATCAGACAAAGTTTGATGTAGTTTACTTCTCTTTCCCGTCCACAGATGGACCTGTCTGTAGAAACCCTCTTCAGCCTCATGCAGGAGCGGCAGAAGAGGTACGCCAAGTACGCGGAGCAGATGCAGAAGGTGAACGAGATGTCGGCCCTCCTGCGGCGCATCCAGATGGGCATCGACCAGACCGTGCCGCTCCTGGAGAGGCTCAACAGCACGCTGCCCGAGGGCGAGCGGCTCGAGCCCTTCAGCATGCAGCCGGGCCGGGAGCTCAAGCTCTGAGCGGCTGCCCCGCGCCCCGGGACACGTGGAGCCAGTCTTGCCGCGTGCCCAGGGCTGGAAGCGCCCCGAAGTGGGCGTCAGGCGGCCCGGCTGGCACAAGCCTGCCTTCCGCCTGCTCTTTCCCCCGGCGCCGTCTCCCTGTGCGAAATGGTCCAAACTAACTCCCGGTGATAACCGAAGTTGGAACATTTGAATTATTAGGACTTCTTTAAAGAACTCTGTATTGAGAATTGTTTTTATTTTGTTTAGATTTTTTTTCCAATTAGAGTGTGTGTAGTTTGGCTGCCGGAGCACAGACACGGAGAGGAGAGAATAGCGTTTAAAGCAGCTCTGTGTTCTCGACGCGCTCGTGACAGTTTACTCAGTAGGCTCTGTGGGTTGTGAGTTGCAAACATAAAATCTCATTTGATCTCAGTGTGTGTGTCATCCCTGTGCCTGCCCCGACCGCTTCTGTCACGAGACGTCATCTGGGGGCTGCCCCGTGAGACACGGGTTTCTCGCTGTGTGCCGGGTTAGGGTGTCCCTTGCATGTCATCATCAGAGACTCCCTTTCTACACGCTGAGCAGATTCACCTCCACTGATAACTGGTTTCCTTGCTGCAGGCATAGTTTAGGTGTCTTGTTATTACATCAACACTGGCAGGACTCCAATTTTTGTAACAAGGTTTTAACCAACATTTGTTTTTCCTGGCCCAGTAAACGTGTTGGACATTAAGGCTTTGATGGCGGGCCACAGAGATCGCTCACTCAGCAGACATTTACTGAGCCCATTTGATGGGCCGGATATTGTCCAGAGATACAGAAATGGCTGGACAGCCTTTACCTTCATTTCTGAAGAGAAAAATTCAAAATGTTGCAGAATTTCTGTGGGAGTTTAGGAAATGAAGCCATTTGAGTAACAGCAAAAGTGCTTAGCGTGTTACTTGTCACATCATAGATGTTCTCATGGAAGAAAGGACTGAAGATGCTAGAAATGGAATGTAGGGCACAGACCCAGGCGGGTGGATTGAGACTGAGAGCTGGGGTTTGAGGAAGCCACCGCCAGGGCTAGGATACCATGTGGGCCTCCATCCTGTTCCCCGTATTCCTCCAACACTCACGAGGTGTTTTTGAGATGTCACAAACAGCCTTCAGGTGGGGTGCAGTGGCTCACGCCTGTAATCCTAGCACTCTGGGAGGCTGAGGTGGGAGGATTGCTTGAGGTCAGGAGTTCGAGACCAGCCTGAGCAAGAGTGAGACCCCATCTCTACAAAAAATAGAAAAATTAGCTGGGTGTGGTGACACGTGCCTGTAGTTCCCGCTACTTGGGAGGCTGAGGCAAGAGGATTGCTTGAGCCCAGGAGTTTGAGGTTGCTGTGAGCTATTAACATGATGATGCCGCTGCACTCTAGCCCAGGGTGACAAACAAGACTCTGTCTCAAAAAAACCCAAAAATCAACCTTCAGTAGATTTGTTAGATTAAAATTGATCCTGCTTAATGTAGCATATCTCAGCTACATTTTATCTGATTCTAATCTTGGATTTTAATCAGATGCTATCGTGTAAGTTTCTTAGAAACCAGAATAAAATGCAAGATGTTAAACAACTGGGTGACAGAGCAGCATGCACATTCAAGCTAAATGGAGAAAAAAAATTTTAAAATTCAGACATAGGAAAAAATTAGTAGCTTTTAGTATTTTCTAATGACCAAAAAAAAAAAAAAAATCCAGATTGTTCATTTCCGCTGAGCTGGAAAGACAAATTGGAAAACAGAGCCGAGAGAAAAGGCCCAAGGAAGCATCTGTCTTTTCAAAGGGCAGCCTGTAGATCCCATTTCTGCATCCTCAGAACTGCTGTCTTTATTCCCCCATTAGAAGGTGGAGTAGAGACATCGCCCCCAGGAGATAAAGGTGGGCATGGGTGCCAGCAGGAATGGAAGGAGCGAGCTGGGAGTGGGCAGCTGTTGTTGACCCTTTGCTGGGCCTGCCCGGTGAAGGAAGGTTGTCCTGATAATGCCTTCTGATGATCAGGGTTTTACTGGGGCCTTCAACCATTTCTAGAGCAATTCATTAGAGGGTGCAAATCAAGAAATATGTTCTGTAACTTAGGAATCTATTAAATATTTAATATTAATAGCTAAGATTGTTCTAGGAAATGTAGGAGGTGGGGAAGGTGACAACATTTATTGAGTAATGCATCTTCCCTCCAATGATTTGCAATACCCCTTTTATCGTGTATCTAATTTCCATATAATTGAGGATCTAGTTCTAGACTATGTTCTAATCCACTGATCTTTCTTTCCATACTGTTTCATGGTTTTGTTTTTTTCTTGAGACAGGGTCTTGTTCTGTCACCCAGGCTGGGGTGCAGTGGTGTGATCATAGCTCACTTGTAACCTCAAACTCCTGGACTCAAACTCCTAGATTCTCCTGCCTCAGCCTCCTGAGTAGCTGGGACTACAGGTGTCTGTCCACGCCCAGCTAATTTTTTAATTTTTGGTAGAGACAGGGTCTTGCTATGTTGTTTCATGCTGTTTTAATGTTATAATTTCACAATACATGTTAATATCTGCTATGGCTAGACTAGATAGCACCTACCCTCAGTATAACTTTTTCCTGACTTTTTTCTAATTTTAAACTGGCAGAAAAGTTGAAAGAATAATATAATGACTATTCACCAGTGAACCTAGACTGACAGGAAGTGGCATTTCTAAGCCATCACCATCATTGTTTTTCTTCTGGAGCACACAGAGCCCAGCACGGGGACATGCTGGTGGCCTTCAGAGAATGAAGGGTCTGCAGAGCTACTCGGACAGCTCAGGGGCTGTTTTCACCGCACTGCACACGGCTGACAAATGAAAGCACAAAATGGGATGCGGACCAAGCATCTGAGGGCCGAGAGACAGTTACGTTGGCTACTACCCGATGACCCATCTGGCCTCCATGGGCTGTTTCCGGGACGGCGACAGGGCTCTAGCCCTGACCTTTGCTGAGCAGTTTCATCGTGCTGAGCCCCGGCCTCCGCCTCCGGACAGCGCGGCTGCCTGGATGGGCTCGGCCCCTTCCAGCTCTAAGGTTCCAAGTCTGTGATTTTGACACTAAACTCTTCGGCAACAGTGAGTCGCATGTGTACCTGTTGTCACTGTGCAATGGCCCTAGATCCTGGTAGTGACTTTAAATTTGCGCTCCCAAGGGAGAGCTGCTTTCCTCCCTTTTAATTATAAATTGGAGAGGGGCCCACTGGCTCCTTTTAAGAGCCTCTTTTCTTACCTGTCTCCTCATCTGTATTTATGAGGCCCCTGTACTGCAGCCTCCTCTTCGCACAGCTGAAGTGGAGGGTCGGTAGAAGCCGCCCTTCACCCCTTGTATTATGTGCACATAGATTTATAATCAGTGCATTGTGGGCCAACAGCAAATGATAGTGTAGATTTCAAGGGAGCCTATTTTATACTTATTTTACAGATTTCATGTCTTTGTTTTCCTCAAAGTTTTGTTCTTAGTAAGGATATAGTTTTATAGACTATATAGTCTCCTGCCTCTCAGATGATAAAATCCTCAGAATAGAAAATATATTTTGAACCTTGATACCTACGCAGTGTTCTCTGCAGAGTAAATATTTGGTGAAATGAGTTTGAAGGACTCCGTATCCTGAAATGTAGGCGTACGCCCAAGAAATGCAGTGTTTTTGTTTCGGGGGGTGGCATTCCCTAGTACTGCTTTGCTTTTCCTTCAGACTTCTGAAAGAGGCTGGTAATGTTACCATTATATTATAGGTATCACACGCGGTTTCCAGGGTTACATAAAGGGCCCTGGGGGCTGACATGTGCCATTTTTGTGTTGATTTGTAGAACTTACTTAGCTTTGGCATTTCCCCTAGTAAGTCCCAAGGCAAAAGCAGGAATCTTCAGAAATGAGACATGAGCAAACATGTATTACAATTCTAGTGACTGGGAACTTTGTCTTCCTGATTTGTTTATATCTCAGCTAAGCCCAGACATATAGTAATCAGCAGAAATTACTTAAAATGTTGACACTAAAGATTGAAGGATGGAGTGGGGAGAAGTGAAAATTTTTCTTCTTGTGGACTTTTTAGGTATAAAATTTCTCTTCATTGTGAGAGTTTTGCCTTTCTTTCCCGCACCCTGACCTTCATTGCTCTGTGAAGAAACATATAGTGCCCCAGAGGAGGGGTCATTCTTGTTCACTAATTTGTAATAAATGACACTTACTTTCTTGTGGTTTTTGACACAGCAGGCATGTACCTCCCATTCAAATGTCGTGGCTACAGAGGGGAAGGGTAACCAGGTAATTATTCACATGCCTCAAAAAAAAAAAAATATTGGCAACTAAATCTAGTTGCTTACTAGTGAGGCCAGCATCATGCGGGTGTACATGTGTGTCCATTACTCTTAGGATTTTTTTCAGGGTTATCGGTGTAAATATAAGACCTGATAGAATTTACCGATGCCGAGTTAATGTCTCTTCACTAATCAAGGCTCATTCCTTGAGGCATGATTTATGCCAACGCTTTTGTGAACCAAGTACTTTTAATCCAGTCTTTGAAATTGTCGTAATTCCCTGAGCAGAGAGAAGCCAGATCATAGCTGAACTAACTCTCTGCAAGTCACCCTACTTGCTTATGATGCTGCTTCTACAAGGTCACGCCCTGCAGTTCCTGTGGGACAGCATTTTCAAACTGATTTTAGTGTTTTAGCTGGAACCAAAGGAATGAGACTCGTTTTTACATAAATGCAATTTGATGTTTCTGCACATAGACTGCAACAATATGACTGACTTGTAAATATCTTCCAAGACAGTGCTGTAATTTTCCAGTTGATTTCGCAACATTTTAAAGATGTAACCAAGTATGATTCTGCTGTTCAAGGATGTCCCACAGAACGCTAGAAATAACTTCCCTCTTCCATTTATAGATACGGAAAAGTGATATTCAGAGAAAAGCACTTAAACAAATTTTGTTTACTAGACCTAGAACATTCCTGCTTAATGTCAGAAAAACAAAACCGGACAGGAGTATTTACGATAAACTAATAATGAAGTTTTAGTTTTGAGGCTAAAAAGCTTTCATCACCTAGTTCCAGCACACACTCCCTACCCTTCACATAATCTCTTCGCACACTCAGGGCTCACTCCAGTTTGGCCACATTTTTCTTCGCATCTCAGTATCCACACTGACTTCCCCCTTGGTTTAAGTCCTGATCTAATTTTAGTTGTCAGATCCAAACCAGTCCTCCAGTGCCAGCCTGCTGAGGCTGGTCTCCACGGAGCTCCAAGGTCTGCCTTCAAGTAGGCCGCTGGCCTGACCGTCAGGCCTTTGCAATCCCTGCATCTTCTCATCTGAAGCCTCTCGCGGAAACACCCGTTCCTCCCGCTGCCTTCCATCCCTGGAGGCCGAGTTAGCCCGCATTCCCTGTATTTGTCTAGCCCACTCCCGCCTGTTTCTCAGCAGAGTCCTGGCAAGACAGCTCTTCTCGTCTAGCTCTCCCAGTCCAATCCTTCTTGCTTTTAAATGTTCTTCAATCCAACTTCAACTCAGAAGCCGGTTACAACCAACTTCAGTGAGGTCCCCTGTGATTCTCTCCATAGTCATTATTTTGTCTGCTTGCACTGAAGGTAAACACTTTATTCCTTCGATGCGTAATTTTTATTAAACTGATGAGACTAAGCTTCTAGTTTCGTAGGTGGTCATTTCAGTGCATGAGCAGAGAGGTCATAAAGATGTATTTGGCAAGGATGGAGATCAGTTATTTTTTTTTTTTCCTCTGAGGCGGATTCTCACTGGGTTGCCCAGACTGGTCTTCAACTCCTGGACTCAAGTGATAATCCCACCTCAGCCTCCTGAGTAGCTGGGGCTGCAGGCACACACCACCAGGCCTGGCTTCAAGAACAGATCTTTAACAACTATCCTTCCTCAGTTTTTCCTACAGGAGTTATAAAATCATTTACTTGTTACATTAGAACGTACCACAGTGTGTAGCTGGTCTTTTCTTCTTCCTACCCTTGTGTGTTCTGGAATGAATCACCAGGAAAATATTTACAAGTGCCCTAGGTGTCTACACACTGAAGAGTGAAGGCGGGTGCTGAAGTGTTGGCTGATGATCCCGTGTTCCACATGAACGACAGAGCACGGACCGGATCTGACAACGCCACCACTGTATTTTGAGCTAAATCCTCGTTTGTGTGAGAACCGGACAGGTGCCACCCCTGCCTCCTTTGGCAGCTTGGGTGATACGGTTCCCACTGAGTGGACAGCTGCAAAGAGAGGTCTCTTCTCATAGGTATGTATAAACAGGTACCAGTTTTGATTTTATTTCATATTAACATACATGACACATCAAAATGAGAAATGCACAATTTAATCATTCAATAGCTTGCCTTACTCCAAAGGAACACTATATTCATATTAAACATTTATACAGTCTTTCGACCTAACTTTACAAATGCCCTAAACCATTTTCCAGCATTTCTCACATAGAATTCTAGTTCTGTTCTTTAAAATCACCACCTGTATCATCCTAGTAGACTCCAGGGCTTCCCCTACGATCACACGCTGAAGGAGCCACCACGCCGTGGACACCCGGCAGCTCCAGGCTCGCCCGAGGCCGCCCCTTCAGCGTGGTAGTCTTGATTCCAAGAACTGATTATTTGACATTAGTGATCAAGGACTAAAGGCTGTAGTGTATGACTACATCACAGTTAAAGGAAGGACAGGGACCATGGCCAAGAGAAACCCTAAATGACGGAATGCAAACTTCTGCCCAGAGATCTCCTTAAAACCAAGTCCTCCAACCCTCCTGAAACATACTCAACATGGAGCTATTGCTTTCATTTCTGAAAAAATGTTTGACAGATGTGACCAGATTCTGGAAGCGGTGAACTGTTACACATCTGGTGTGTGTGTGTATACATAACACAGCAATTACTGTGAAACTGGAGGATGTCTGATTACATGAAAGATGTAAATGTATATATAAAAACTAACTCAGATCACTCAGCAGAACTTTTTCAGAATGGTAACAATGTACTCCCTCTGCAGTTTACTCTCCTCTGCCTTCATCTTATACCCCTGTCACAGCACACATTATTTGTGCATAACTCGTCATGTCTGTGAAGCTCATATCCTCATGATCAAATCAGTCAGTTTTGAATCATGTCATTCTATGCTGGCTTTAGCAGTCACCATAGGAAACATTAAGTCACATCCTAGTCAAAGAAATGTCTATTTCTCAAACATAGAAAAACCTGAGATGTGAGTCAGCAACTGGCTACACTTACAGTAAAGGAAAGAACAACGGCGACACCCGTCCCACACCCCCACCCCAAGAAAGCTGCTGACGTGAATTAAGGTTTCAAAAGAGGACCACACTGTCGCTGATAAAACTCAAGCCAGGAAGTTTAAAAGCAGATCTGTACTCTCGCTTGTGTACTTGCTCTTATCACCTCCTATGTTCAGCTGCCAGGATTGATTCCATACGGTGATTGTAGCTCAAGGACTGAGAAGCCACCTTGCTCTTGCTCCACGTGGATCTGCCCCTTCTAAAACCACGCTGCGGGTAGTTTCTGAAAGTAGCTTGGCTGTGGCTTTCCACTCTACTCACAACCAACAAAATCAACAGTCTTCACCTTCCTCTACTGTCGTATTCTGAATATTCCTTGCTTCCTAAAGCCTCTCTCAGCCCTATTAGTAAGTCTGAAAGTCTGAGGAAATTATAGAAATACCATCCTCATCACGTGCTATTAGGGAAATAAGTTTCCTGCTTCTCCTCAGCGATTTTTACCTTCCTTAATCTTTCCACGCACGGTTCTCTTGGTAGTTTGCTATAAAAGTCTGCCTTGCTGTTACAATTTTACCAGCCATCAGCCATGCAGTGAAACAGAAATGGAGAACATCTACTTTGGCTGAGAACTTGAAGGTGCTGCTGCTTCTCTGCTACCAACCCCAATAACTTCACATTTGGCTTTAAACCAAGTTAATCTTTATTTGAAGGATTACCGATCCCATTTTAAACAATTCTTTGATTTACAAAGAGGGAGGTAGACTTGTTTAGCCTCCCAACCTTAGCTTAAATCATTACGCTGCCAGATTCCTGGCCATTAAATTGAATCCTAGGCGGTTTCCCCTTGCTTTTCTTCATAAAGCTGAGAAGGAGAAAAAAAAAATAATAACTACTTCCATCCAGCCCCAACTGGAATTTTGTGCATAGACAGTTTGAATTGGTCTGCAAAGTGTGACTAGCTACCTACCTATTCACAACGCCTAGAAAACGGGCTACCAGACACGGCAGTGGTGAAAGCCCTGACTTTCCTGTCTGAGGTACTGGGTTGGTTCGAAAGTAGATCTTGGCAAGGCCCTAATGGTCCGTCCAGCAGAATGATGTGCGCGTCACTCGGCTGTCGGGTGAGCCTGGACCTGCGCATCAGCTTTGGATGTGATCGTTTCTCTTGGATTTACCATTAGGCTCTGTCCCTAACAGGGTCTACCTACCCGACCCACAGCTGGCTCAGTCTCAGCACTAAGGTGCACTAGGGAAGGGTCTGGACAAAGATGAGTATTTGAGATCTCTTTGTAGCACAACATGAAAACGGTAGGGGATTTTGTCCTCTAACACCAAATGCCCTTGCTTTTGTGAGAACAAGAGCATGTGCAACTCCTTGAATAAAACTGCTTCCTCCGTCTAGGGGGAATTCTATCATCTGCCCTCTCAAATGCAGATGTTAAGAGAGAACAACTGGGTTGATCCATCTTTTGATTTTACACCATAGCTCCATTTTCCAAAAATATATATGTATGTACATATATATATTTCAGATTTACAGGGAATAGTTTTTGTGAACAAGAAAGAAACTGTCCATAGAAGTCACAAGTGTCTTTCTTCTCAGGAGACCTCGATGATTTCCATGCTGCCCGAGAAGCTGGACTGACTGCCCACTTTGCCCAGTTCCTCCCGCGACCTGTTCTCGGACATGATGCTCTCTCCAAATTCCATCTGGCAACTTCTGCGTTTAAACTGCTTTTCAAAGGGGCTCTCTTCATGCCAGCTCCGCCGCGAGTCGGCTCTGTCACTTGGCTTCTGCCGCCTGCGCACAGAATAGACTTGGTCGCTGCAGGTGGGCAGCTGGCTACAGCTGTAGGCAGAGTAACTGGCACTGCCTCCGTAGATGGCCGAGGCAGAGTAGAAGTGAGAGGACTCTGCGGCAAAATACCAACTGTTGGTCAGAGAAGGGGTCGAGGTCTGGGGAGCCAAGATATCCGAATGCCAGCCCTTGAGGCCCGGCCCGGCAGCAGACTTCGTGAGGTGCTGCTGGCTGGTGGAAAGGCCAAAAAGGAAGTTGGTGTGGTGATTGTCCTCCACGCTCCCACTTCGGTGCAACGGAGACAAGAAGGACCTCTGGGTGGCACCACTGTTGCTGGTTCTCACTGAGTGCAGTCGCTTGCTCTGGCCATCTGAAGGCCTGGCAGCCTGGGGCTTCTTGGGGACGTTGGCTTCCTCCTTAACCGGGCTGGTCTCAGGACTCTGCTCTGATACTTCCTGAACTGGGGAGAACTGGCATAGCTTGTTGGTCCCATCCAGAGTGGTGGAAGATTTATAGTATTCCAAAGCATCTTCTGATGAGGAGAAACCGTGTAAGGACGCTGCCACACTAGATGAATACGACACTGATTTGATATCGAGAGAGAAGGAACGCTTGAGCTTACTGCTGTCTTCCAGCTTGTCTGAGGACAGGTGGATCCCATTGAGCGCCTGTACCAGTGGACAGTCCCCTAACAGTGATGGCTGTACACTGGGCACACTGGCAGCATGCACAGGCCTCTGCCCCGCTGCCTCTGAGGTAGCAGAGTCGGCACAGGGTGGACCGAGGGACGTCTCGCTTTTCTGTCCACCCTCTGAGACTGCAGGGACGGGTTCATTTGGCTTCTCCAGGTGCAGCAGCTTGAGTTTGCTCTTTGGCCCTGATGCTCCAGTCGGGTTCTTAATCTTCTTCTCATAGTCCAGGAGTTGGCCCAGAAAATTGAAGTTTGGAGATATAGTAGGTCTTTTTTCTTTTACAAATCTGTGAAGAGAAGAAAAAAAAAATCCTGTGTTTTACAACTACACCGTATCTTAAGAGTATTAAGGGAATAAATGAGATAAGGAATTATTAGACAGATCTTCTCAAATACCTCTGGACGAGGATTGGTTTAAAAGTTCAGGGAGACGCCCCAAGGTGGAGAACACAAAGGGCTTCTCTCTGAGTTGGGGGAGCTCCACGTCCCTGAGCACGCTGGACAGGAGGAGTCAGGGCCCAAAAGCTCTAGTTTTAGCCTCCTTGTTTTCAAGGATCCAGGGCTCCCAGTGCAACTGATAAGAGATGATTCTCTGCCACCATCAAAGAACTGCCCCCCCCACACACACAGCCCAGTGCTACCATCAGAAGTACAGTGTAGCACCCACTCTCCAGCTGCAAGTTCCAATATCATCCCCTCTCAAAGTCCCCACAGTCACTTCTCAAGATATTTCACAATTTAAATTACTGCCAAAAACACGACGGTATCAGATGGTCAAAATATCAAAGCATACATTTCTGAGTTCCTTCTTTTTGTGCTGAACATGATAGAATAACCAAAGTGCTAAGGACTACGCTAATGCACTGAATTATTTATTTAATCCTCAAAACTACCCTATGTGAGGTGGGTGTAATCATCCCCTTCATGGAGGTACACAAAGTCTGTAAGTGACTTGCTCAAAATCACACAGCTACTAAATGGTGGCACTGGATGCAAGACCAGGTCTGTCTAATGTCTGGGTCCATTTTTGTAACCACCACAGTAAAAAAGATTCATCAAGGGATCAAAACTCATAATAAAGAGCTTTCCTGTTTCACTCGGGAAACACAGTCTCTGAGAAATGGTAGACAAATTCTTCAGTGGCCTGGAACCTCATGAACACTCTTCAGCTGATGCAGGAGTAAAACCACACTGAAAATCTGCATTTGAATAAGGAACCAAAAAACCTAAAACTCCATGGAAACCAAGTGACCTAAAGCCAATTAACAAAGCCAGAAATAACTGGCTCAACCATGACAAATATAAATGTAGGAATCTGAAACCCCCTGTATTTATACGATAGCGAGACTCCGTCTCCTCAATGAATGAATGAATGCAGGGTCCGCATAATGAAACTTTATAACATGATACAAGGGTGCCTTTTCTTCTAGCTTCCACATGGAGCAGGAGGACCTCAGGGAGAAAAGCCTGAAAGGAGGACCCGGCCGCTCCAGTCTCCTGCCTCAGAGGGGAAGCTGTTTAGCAGGGAGGACGCGGCCACTCCAGTCTCCTGCCTCAGAGGGGAAGCTGTTTAGCAGCTCACTTCTGTTTTCAAATTGAGAAAAAAGTCCAACTGCTAAAGCAGGCCTGCCCCACATGTTTCTATTTTTGATTCTTTATCACAAAAAAATGAACCACTTCTACCCACCAAGGCATGCAGGGGACTCAGATTGATCAGGGACTGGGGGGCAACCCTGACAAAATTAGACACTGCAAAATCTGGCCAACCCTAGAATGTAGGACATTTTACTCAACGAGTGGAGACTGACCGTGGTTTTATACTTGCATGCATTAGGCTTTTTCTTCACTGCAATACAAAGTTTGAAGCAAAGTAGAGATTCCATTCTACTAGATGTTTTTTTCCCCTCATGTATAAATTAGAGCAAACAATATTTCCCCACTTAGGGAAAAGAATAAAATCCCATTAATAGGATAGGAATCTCTGCCTGGACTTGTTCCTCAGGCTCACAAAGTAGCTGACAACGAATCTGACACGGGAGGGCAGAATTAACGCTAAATGATAAAACTGAGTTCTCTTCTAATCTTTGCAAGACCGTTTAAAATCCCACAGTAATCTGTAGAGAATGTGACTAAAATAATCAAGATCTGCTTCAGTCTGGTTACCCACCCTCCTATCTACTCATGTTTCAGGTCAAATGAAAAGCCAAACAGGGGCACGATCTTGTCCTCACCTGTAAGCTTCATCTAAAGACATGTCCATCCTCTTCATGATGTAGGCAATGGCGATGGTGGCGGAGCGAGAGATCCCGGCTAAACAGTGCACTAGGACACATCCGTTTGAGGCTTTTGCTTTCTCTGTATGAGTCAAATTCAAGAAAGGTCACTATGACATTTTGTTTTTTTCCACCTGAAAAACCTCAAAGAAAGTCTCATCTATTTATATCACAGTTATTCTTGCAACATCCGTTTGAAGAGGCAGGGGGAGATAATTTCCTCACCATTGACATACAGGACAATTAAAGTCCAAAAGTGTTAAAAAGCAATTTGTTACTAACTCAAGTTGCTTGACTCTTATTTCAGTACTTTTCACTGTGTACTTTTTACATTATTATTAGCATTATTAGTATTCTTTAGAGACAGGGTCTCGTTCTGTCACCCAGGCTAAGTGCAGTGGCACAGTAATAGCTCACTGCAGCCTCTAACTCCTGGTGCCTCAGCCTCCAGAGTAGCTAGGACTACAGGCACATACCACCAGACTCAGCTAATTTTTAAATTTTTTGTAGAGATGAGGTCTCACTATGTTGCCCCAGCTGGTCTTGAACACCTGGTCTCACGGGATTCTCCCACCTTGGCCTCCCAAAGTGCTGGGATTATGGGCATGAGCCACCACACACAGCAGTATTATTTAATAAAGTTTCCTGGATATAAATACTATATTGTGATTATATGATCCTGTTTGCTCAGTGTAGAACATTTCAGAAACAGAAAAGTATATAAAAAAAGAAATAAAAGCCATCTAAAATCCCCTCCTAAGATACAGCTAATATTTCGTTTACTCATGTTATCTGACACTTTAATTTCTTCCCTAACTACATAAGGGATAGTTAAATTTTAAAAATCCATTTTCATTTCAAATATATGTGACATACATTACTATTTAAAAAGGAGAGAGGTGGGGGGGGGGGTCAGAGAGATCACAATGATATCATATCACAACACAAAAAGATGCCTGACCAAGTAACTTTTAAAATGCTGAAACTCATAGTACCTGTCTTCATATGAATTCCCTATTTTTCTTTAGGAAACTTTTCTGTATGTCATAAAATGACTCAATTTTATTTGCTGAATTTAAGAAAGAAAATCGTGTATATGCTATGAATCAGGTTTAACAGGTCACTTTAATGAGAACCAAGAGAACTTTTAGCCCTTCCTTGATACCCAGGAGGGAGTTACTGCAGCATCCTAATTCCCTGTAACATGGTGGAAGTACTCATGGACACTTCGTTAGAACCAAAGAACCAGGGAAGCCCAAACAGTGCTGCCAAGTCGCACTGTTGAGAGGCTTACAAAGCTTACGTGTAGAAGTGGATGAAGTTATCCCCATATATCCAACACGGCACAAATGTTAGTTGCCTGGAAACAACTAACATTTTAACCAGTACTACGACTGCCTTAATTCTAAACAATCGAATGCCTGCTTAGCCATGAAACTGTTGCCACGGAACTAAATTCTTCTCTTTTCATTCCTGGTAGCTGCTACCAAGTTTACCAAACCTTACATTAAGATTTTTATAATGAACAGATATATGCAAGGAATCTGTTCTGGCAGCTGAAAAATACAAGGCTGCTCAATCTCATTGCCTATGCTATAAATATTACAGATTTCTAGTGTATATGATTTATTATTCATTCATTATGTACAAAACAACACAGGGATTTTAGATAGTGTATGAATAAACAAGCAGCAAGCAGCTTCCCTTCTAAATAGGGAAACCAAACCCAATAAAACAATAATAAGTGAATACAAAGCAACACTGAAGCAGAGAGTTAAGTACTACAGAAAGTCATATATAAACCTGTGTACATAAAGTCTCATGCCTTCCTATGCCTACTCTTACATCTCTCAGCTATAATTCATCCTATACTACCTGTTTCCCCTTTTACCATGGCTGCTAAGAAGCTCAAAGCTAAGGTTTTCATCCAATTTCAATAGGAAATGGCAATTCAGATTTTCTGTCATAGTTACTGTAGTCCGATATGACTTGGTTCTTGCCCTGTCATCCCACTTTAATGTGTATGTGCGAGAATATGTGTATCTTTTGGTCCTAATCTCTTATTGTAACATGCTTCAAATCCTTATTGGAAGTAGGCTGGGTTGAAGTGTTTTTTTTTTTTTTAGTGTTGACAATACTCTTATTATTTTTAATAAATATTTCAAAAACTAGACATGAGAACCTATAAGGGTCTTGCTTCTAACACTCCCACCAAAAGGGTCTAATACGAGGCACATAGCAACATATAACCAGTTAATACTAGCTGATGGGTACATATTTTAAAACAGCAATCTATATAAAAAATTTTTTAAAAGGTTAGAAATCAAACAATGACAGTAACATATGTGTTATGATGTTGAGGTTATAGGGTTTTTTTTTTTTTTTTTGGTTTTTGTTTTTGTTTTTTTAATGTAGGGAAATTAAGGAGCATCTGCAGGTTTCTGAACAGAGAACAACCAGAAGGCAATGATGGTGAAAACTGGAAATTCAGGTTGCCATTACAGAAATTTAGGAATAAAATCTAGGTTAAAAAGGGGAAGGGAGAACTGCAAACAGGGTAAAGACCCAGTGAGGATGAGAAGTTACAAAGGCAAAAAGGTGGAAGGAATAACTAAGTGAGGTTACAAAGTACAGCTCTCGGGAGAGACAAAAAGAGAGGAACTGCTCATAACAATTTTAAAAATATTTATTAAGAGCCCATTATGAGTCAGGTACTTTCCAAGGTGTTCAATCCACATATATTATCCATTGTAACCATCACAATATCCTGATAAGGTTACCTTCAGTTTCCAGATGAGGAAACTCGGGCACACAGAAGTTTTAAGTAACTTATCCAAATCACTTAAGTAGTAACTGGGGAAGACAGGTCTCAAATTCAGACAATTTGGCCCAAAGTACCTACTCTTAATTGCCTCCCTATAGCGTCTCCATGCAGAGTCATGAGTTTGCTGGGGGGGAGGGGGCGGGAGTCCTGACACAGGGAGGAGGGAACGAGAGCCCAGGAAGCAGCCAGCGGGGCTCGGGCAACCTCACGAGCATCCCACAGCACAATCAGCCATGGTAGGTACTGCTGCCTACCATAACTAGAAACAAAGATAAAATTCCATGAAAACCTGAGTCCTTCCAACAAACCAAGTGACTTACTGAAATTTAATCTGAATAACAAAAAGAAAAAAAGTACATATGAGCCTATAAGGCATTAAGTCCAAGTCAGGGGCACATCTTCCACTTACACACTCTGCCATGACTAACATGGCCTAAAACACCACGCAGCGGAAGACTGGCAGTTACAGTGAACATGGGCGAATTCAAAGTTGGGCTGGAGATTGTGCCTGGAGTTATCTGTGCAGGGTAAGGACGATGATGCTAGCAAATAGGACCAAGCAAATGAAATACTGGTAAGTAAAAAATATCTGCAGGGATCACAAACAAATTATGGTATGTGTTTGTATGTAGGTGTTTGGCCAAGTTGGAACATAGTAAAGTTCCTTTTGTTTGAACAAAAATTGGCATGATGACCTCGTATCTCCCATGGAAGAAGAAAGGACGTTGGGGCAAACTGCTTCACATTCTTTTTCTCCTCACCCCTCCTAAAACTTAGACATTGTATGACTTAACAGAATCAGGTTGTCTTCTAGACAGATCCTGAAATCGCATTTTTAGCTGAAAATAGAGCCAAATGTCTCTGGATCAATGTGACATGCACTGGGAACATTAACTATAATTGCTATTTTTTAAAAAGGCAAAAAACTGAATGATATGCTTAATATTTCCTAGAAGTACAATGGGGGGGGTACTAGTTTTGGGAGTTTTGTTTGTGATTATTTTAATGTGAACTATCTAGGTCATTTATCTTTAGATGTTTCATAGATTGAGTCCTAATTGAAGATGAAACCCTTGCCAATCTGGAAATCCTAAAAAAAAAAAAGAGAGAGAACTGTTTTGGAACTATTCAAAGCTCCAAAAACATTACCTAGAAAACTCCTCTCTTATAGATGAAAAAACAGTGGGGTGTTTATATAATTCTACCTTTTTTTTTTTTTTTTTAAAAGACATGAGGTCTTACTCTGTTGCCCAGGCTGGAGTACAGTGGCATGATCAGAGCTTACTGTAACCTTGAGCTCCTGGGCCCAAGCCATCCCCCTGCCTTAGGTGTGCACCACCATGCCCAGCTAATTTTGGGGGGCAGGGGTAGAGATGGGGTCTTGCTATGTTGCCCAGGATGATCCTGAACTCCTGACCTCAAGCAATCCTCCCGCCCTGGCCTCCCAACGTGCTGGGATTATAGATGTGAGCCATCACACCTGGCCTACATAATTTCCCCTTTTTAAAGGCACTAGTTCTTTTATTTTTAATTATAATAACCAATTCAGAGTGTTTAATTATGGATTACAGTCCTCAAACTTATGTGACTGGGGGGAAAAAAAGCAACAAAAACTCCTCACACAGAATATTGAGACTCACACTCCTTGCTATGCTGCTCAAGACCCAGGCGTGTTTCCCCTTCAGCCGCCCTCCATTACAAAAGCATTTCAAGTGCACAGCAGCAGCTTACTGTCAGCAGACCTGGTCCTGCGACACTAAAACGTCACAACAGCACCTAGGACTCAGAGAAGCTCCAGAACTGAACGTGCCCAGGAAGTAGAACAAAGCATGGCACAGACCAGATCCTGTCCCAACCACCGCCAAGGAAATGACATGCATGTCAGGATTTTATTAGATCCAATACTACTTGAAATCGTTGGCACACGGACTGAGGCTCAGCAATCTTGTGACACAAAGACTTTAAATGTAAGGAGGCTTATTTTCACAGGATTTGACTTCTTGCTGGGGAAAACACAGCAGCAAGGTGACAGTGAGTATCACCAAACTTCCCAAAAGCTTTTTATATGGTTTGAAAAAATGGGGTAAAAAGTTTAACTCCAAAAGCTTAACTGATTTTCAAATACTTGTAAATACATAATGACAGATCCTATGAGCATTAACCTTGGTAGTGTTAAAAGTTAGCTAGAACATCACAAGGCCAGTCCCTTAGGGACAACACCACACATTCGTCACCTGGACCACTGAATGAGTAAACAGCATCATGTGTTGTTTTCAGACTTGAAATCTCTGAAACAGGCTCCTTTTCTCTAATGAAGAAAAGGGTGGGAAGGAGTACACCCATACATGAGACAATAACCCAAAGGACTTGCAATATTATTTGAGCTACTTACCAATGAAATCTACTGATTTGTCCAACCATGGCAAAATTTTCTCACAAAAGCTATCATTCACAGGCACTCGCAGGAAATGAGACTCAGGGATAAAGTCTGGCTTTGGACAGGTATTGCTGGCATTTAACACGTAGCCAATCCCATTCTGCTGCATCAGCTCCTACAGAGAGACAGAGCAATTAAAGTGACTAATGATATCCTACTATGATACTTTGAAAGGGTAAAGTTTAATGTAATGATAACAATGACCAGTTTCCTTAAAATAATCAGAGTTCATTCACATCAGAGAAATCCAAAAACCCAGCAAAATGACACCTAGAGACTTAAGTGTACAGCAAAAACAATTTTAAGGACAAAAAAGGATGTTTAAAATAGTATGCTTGAAGACCACGTATCATTAATATTCACAACTCTCTATTTTCTTCATTACTAGAGAGAGAAATAGAATAAAGAATATGAAATAAAACAATGGTTTATACGACTTTATACGACTTTAGAATATATACACACAATAAGAACATTTCCTTCCCAAGAACATGGTGGTTGTTCTCTGAGATATAATCCTACGCATTCTTCTCACTCTAAATACTCTCTTTGAAGGCTGCATCTATTTCCATAGTTTTAATTATCAGCTCTGCATGCCAATGACGTGTGTGTGCATGCACGTGTATCTATCTCCTCTTAAATTTCCAACCATATTTCTATCTACCTACTGGATATCAGACTATTCCACAGGCCTTTCAAATTCAAAATGTCAAAAACTAAACACATTAACTTTCTCCCTTTCCTGCCTCAAACTCCTGTTTCCTCTCTGTTATCCCAAATTTACTTTTGGGATCCAAATAGTTGCCAAATCCTTTTGGAATTATGAATACCTCTTCCATTTATCCTCTTCTCTCTGTTCCCAGTCATTGCTCAGGGATCAATCCTCGCCAAGATAACTAAAAAAGCCACCAGGGAGCTCTTAAAAGTCTGCAGTGATTTTCTCTCCAAACCATATTCTGAACAAACTAGTAGACTTTCTTTCTTTCCTTTTTTTTTTTTAGAGATGGGGTCTCACTCTGACACCCAGGCTGGAGTACAGTGGTGTGATCATAGCTCTCTGAAGCCTTGAACTCCTGGGCTCAAGTGATCCTCCTGCCTCAGCCATCTGAGTAGCTGGGACCATAGGCATGTGTCACCACACCCGGCTAATTTTTTTGAAAAATTTTTTGTACAGCCAGGGTCTCCCTCCATTGCCCAGGCTGGTCTCAAATTCCTGGGCTCCAAGGGATCCTCCTGCCTCAGCCTCCCACAGTGCTGGGATTACAGGCGTGAAACACTACACCCAGCCCTAGAGTAGTGTTTCTTATAATTAAACATGGGCTAAGTGCTTCATCCATATTCTTTTACTTTCATTTCCTGCTCCTGTCCTCTACAACCCCGACCCGCTCCATCACGGGTCCATCCACCACCCTCTGTGCTTTTGTTCACACCTTTCCTGTGCTCACTAGGCCCTGAACTTCTTCCTGATGACTCTTCCCACTTTTCCTGCTTTGTTCAACCTTATCTATGAATTCCTTCCCACTGATGCATAATTACCCATTCAGTTCTGTCCTTCCACAGTACTTTGTTCACACCATTAGTAAAGCACCTAGCAGAGTGTGTTATCATTAACAGATAATTCTTATCTCCCCTGTTAAGTAATGAAGTAATGAGTGAGGTATTGGACTGAGTCTTGCCTGTTTGTCTACCTTTTGCACCAGGTACGCAGTTGCACTCACCAGGAGTCTGTTGAACTGACATCCCGTCTACCATGGGCCAGGCAAGCCCACACAACCTCACTGCATTTAGTCATCCTGTTGCTGCCCGGCAGGAAATGTTCCAAGCCTGGAATAATTCTCTTATTCTGAGCAACCTTGGTCATTTCTTCCTTTCCTTTTCTACAAATCTTTTCCAACTACCTGAATGACAATTAGTAATTTTCTTCCTAGTTTACCCTCCTAAAACATGCCAGTTCCCTAATCTCTTCATTTACCACATTTGGCACAATAAATATATTCTATTTTACATAAAATGTAGACATCATAAATCCAGATGATGTGTGCAATCTCATCTCTGAGATGACAATGTCAAGAAACAGATTTTGGAACTAGGTGGGCTTCTTAAATTGACCAATACCCTTCAGCCATGCCAGAGCCCAAGTCCTCTGATGGTCTTATGTGCTTCTTCTGTTAGGCTAATAATCAGGCTATGAAGATCTTAATGGTGTTTACCACACCCTTTAAACTTTTGTACATGTAGCAAAGGTGACATTTGTTTTTCTATGGGAAAACCAAAGCTACCCTGAGTTTACCCAGTACCAGCTGATGAACCACAGGATACAGAAACTGGTTCATGATCTCCGTGTAAGAAAAGGAGTGGGCCACTGGAGTTGAAGCAGCCTTTGAGGCCTTTCTCACCAATGGTTAAAGAAAGATGCCATGTTATATTTTGTTCTCCTTTCCACCAATGGCACTACAGATTCATTAAATTAAAAGTAAAGGGTAACAGTAATATCCCTTTCCGCCCAATTCAATAAGGAAGACACCATAGAAGTTTCTGAGAAAAGGAGTGACAGAAAAGGTGTTATCTAGTATATACAATCAAAAGACAACAGGCAATTCTCACTGAAGACATGTTCCAAGTCAATAATGACTGTAAAATTTGATTTTCCATAGAAAGACTATAATAATGTACATGTCTAACAAGTAGCCTAATAACCTTCATTTTATAGAAATGACAAAAATTTAATCAACCTATGTTGGGTTGAAAAATATTATTGAGCACCTTTGCTAGAAGCCTTTTAATAATTTATTATAATATTATGACACATGGGACATATTAAGAAAATAGTATCTAACATTTAATGAATGCTTACTATGTGCCAGGCACTGTGTCAAGCATTTAAATGGATTGTCTCATTAAATTCTCACAACCAGCCTTTCATGTGGGTACCATTATTATCCTCATTTTACAAATGAGGAAACTGAGGTTTAGAGAGGTAATGTGTTTCCAAAGTCACAGAGCTGGCAAGTGGTAAAGACTCAAATCCAGACATATTCATCTCCAGAATCTACCCTCTTAATCACCACACTCTACTAAACTTAAGTTCCTTTGAAAGCAAATTAGACAAAGCAATAAATTAACCAGTCTACACAAATGTTTTTAAACTAAATGAAGTATTAGATGATAAAGTTTTAATTTCATCCTTTTTTGCCTTTTTAAACTATGAAAAATTAGAAGACCTTTCTTTTCTAGGTGAGCTGGCTAGAGTTCTTAAGCAAATCACACTCAAAGGCATCTACCACTTATCGTTTCCAAAGAACTTGTGAAATACTATCAGCACAGAAGCCTTCTAGATAAGACTGTGCCCCAAATATTTCACAGTTGCCTTATTCCCATCTAATCTGACAGGCAAAATATACAAAGCAATCTGTCTTTCCCAAATCTTTCCAAAACATTTAACTTAGGTCATAGAAAAACAACTCTCTTCTCTCATTCATATTTCATCCATGTATGTAATATTTTAATTAATGTACATAATTATAAATAACAAGTACACTGGCCTAAACAGGTTCAGGAACGAGCACAGCTGATTGCTGGAAAGTATGTTCAAACAGTGGAGGCAGACGTGCCATAGCAAGAGCCTACTGCCGGCCGTGTGGCAGGCATTCGTTTGCTGAGCGCACAGCAAAGAGATGTTTCTGGATCTCTGAAGCCAGTTAAGAAAGTTTCTGAAGTTTCATGTAACTATTCTATTAGCTTGTTTTCTTGATTATTTTTTCTGATTTTTTTTTTTAATCAATGTACATACAGATGGCTGAGAGGGCATCTTAATGTGTTTTGTTGCTGGTCTCGAACTCTAGGCTCAAGAGATCCTCCCACCCCAGCTTCCCCAGGCAGCTGGGACCACAGACACCAGGCCTGGCACATCTTACTATTTTTAATGTTAGAACTGAGATGGAACTATAATTATGAAGAATGAGTCTATTTTATGGAATAATGATTGCTTGTATTCATAGATGGATGTCAATGACTTCTTACTAAATTATAAAGAGATATTTATATAATCCATTCAGGTTTTTTTTTACCATGTTATATAAAATATACACAACTGAATATTTATTCTGTCCCATAATTAAACATCATTAAGCTTCCAAAGAGCAGTCATCTTTTACTGTTAAATATTTAGCTCAACTTTGTGCTAAGTCTGCTAATACATACTTTCTACTGATAAGATAATCATCCTTCTCTGGCCTTAAAATATCCTTCTGACACTTTGGCCTTGCAGTTCTTTGAACTCCTCATCTGAGCCACTCAACTTTTGTGAGATCTAGCCTGGTCTCTGTCATTACCAATAACCACAAACCCTCTGTAACGTCAATTCCATTCAACCCACTCTTGGACCACTCCTCCTCTGCCCTCCAGGACCTACAATCTGATGGTTCTACCCACTTTTTTGTGCTTCATTCCCTGATGTCTGTCTTCTTCCCTTGCCCAACTTAAACTCTGTGCTCAATCATTACAAGCACTCCCTTGCTTGTGTCTACAATTCCCTTGCCAATCACTTCCTCACACTCACTTGGCAGGATGACAACCTTAGTTAAATCTCATTCTCTGCCCAGTCTCCATTTGCACCCCTGCAGCTGAACATGGCCAGAGAAAAACTCTCAAGAATGCTAATACTGCCTGATCTCACTTTCAAGTCATGCTCCTCAGCAGTTGCTGTATTTCCCTAGTCCATTCACCTTTCCTCTCTCCTATATGCCAATTCCATCCATTTCCCCTTTTCTTCAAACTCCCTTCCCTATACATCCTCACTCATCCTCACTCTCAGCTGGAACATGATCTTGTTTCCTACTACACTGGAGAAATTGAAACAATCAGAAGCAAATTTTGACAGACTCCCACCACCACCTGTACCCTTCAACCACACATGCACCTATACACTCTGCCTTCTCACTTGTTGTTATGGATGAACTTTCCATGTTCCTAAATCCCTCTTACATGCTCAATAAATCCCATCCACTCTTACTCAAGGAAATGGCTCTAGCTGTTCTCCCTCACTCCTACATTAATTTCCCACTCTACTGGGTCACTTCTCCTAGCTGCAATCTAACAAACACTATTTCTCCCATCTTAAAAATATCCTCTCTCACTCTCCACTTCTCCCTTCAGCTATTACCCCATGTCTTTGTTCTTCTTATCACCAAAATTCCTTGAAAGAGCTGCTTATACTTGCTATCTTCAACTCCACCCCTCCCATTATCTATTGAACCCATTCCCTTCTGGCTTTCACCCTCAACACCCTATCAAAACTGCTCGTGGATCACCAGCGATAGTCACATTGCTAAATCCAGTGGCCAATTCTTAGTCTTCATCTATCTTTACCTATCTTTATCTCACCACTTGGCACACTCAATTACTGTTTTCTCCTGGAGAACACTTTGTTTACTTGTCTCCTCGACTACTATAATCTCGTGATTTCCTTCCTTCATCAATATTTATCTATCCCTTCAAATTATAGCCAGAATCTCACCATTGCTACCACCTTGATTCCAACCCATTACCATGTAGCTTCTTAACTGGCCTCCTTGCTTCCATCCTGTAGGAAATTCAGTCTATTTTCAACACAGGAGGTAAAGTGATCCTAATAAAACCGAAGTCGGGTCATGTTACTCCTCTGCTCAGAACCTTCCAATGGCCCCGTTTCTCTGAGTAAAAGCTTCCGTCTTTACAAGGCCTATGACGTCTTGTGAAGTCTTGATCTGTTCCCGTTTTCTCTTTGACGACACTCCCCTCTTCCTCTGCCATCCCAGGTGTGCTGCATGCAGTCTTTGCCCTAGTGGCTTCTTCTGCCTGTACTACTTTTCCTCCAGAGACTCAAACGGCAAACGGCTCATTCTTTGATCTCCTTCACGTGTTTGTTCTAATGTCACTACCTCAATGAGGCCTATCTTGACCACCCCATTTAATGACAACCCACATCCCTACAGGTAACTCCCTGGTCCTCTTACACTGTTTAAGTATAGTCTATTATCCTATATGACTTACCTATTTATTATGCTTACTGTCAAGTTTCTTTCCTCTAGAATGTGCATTCACAAAAGCAGAGATCGCTGTCTCACTTTACTGATATATCCCTAGCACCCAGAACACTGTCTGGCATACAGTAGATGCTCAATAAGTGTTTGTGGAATGAATTTACGAATGAACCATTATCCCTTAAAGTTACTAAAGTCAGGATCTAGTAACTAGTTAATTAGCATCTTTTAATGAAGAACCTTTGTATACTTTCCTGGCACATTTTCATTTTGCAAGTATGGTAAAATGTCATTAAAACATTCCATTCATTTCATAATTTGTAAAAGACTATTTTACCTGGGTTGAAAATTTTAGTTTCTCAAATTTATTAAGAGAGGGTTTCCTGAGTAAATTAATTGCATAAGGAAAATTATTGGGAGGTGCGTTTACTTAAACAATTTTGAAGGACATGGTAAACTGCATACAAGTGGCACTGGTTACAAATTACGCTGTAACTACTAATATTTATTTTGAAAAATAATCATTGAGGGCTTACTATGATCGAGGCACTCTGTAGGGTGCTCTGGGACATAAAAAGCAAGTGTTCCACTGAGGGATGAACAGTCTACAGGCAGACATAAGGCAGCTGCACAAATATCGATGGATACAAAGAGGTATCTGTGCACTGGAAAAGAGGAGCAAAGCTGAAGGGAAAGGTTCTGAGAGGACCATTTATAATGGGAACTAAAGTTTTCATCTGAAGCTCAGATGGGGGTAGAGGCATTCTGGATGGAGCGTAGAAAATGAATAAAGACAAAGGAAAGTACGGAAGTATCTGGGGCACACTCATTAGTCTAGTATGTTCAAACAATGAGAGAGGAAGAGAACAGAAGAGCTGAAAAGACAGAATTAGATTGTACAGGGTCTTAGATATCCAGCTAAAGAGTTTTACTGCCAAGCTACAGAACTTACATCAAATGTCATAATGAGAAGGCCGATCAATATATTAAAGCAAACTCTTAAAGATCTTATTAGAAACAATTCATTAGCAGTTAATGTGGAATTTCAGTGTGGCATGGAATAATGAAAAGTATGTGGGTACTGACCCCGGAAAAACCAGAGCACAGCCCAGCACATTACTGACTATTCGTTACCTGAATGATCTTGGCTTTAACTTCCTCACCTGTCAAGTAGAGCTAATGATGTGAATTTTGTAAAGCCAATATGAGGACAAAGTGTCTGACACACAATAGTGAGTCTTATTAAATGTTAGCTTCTTTATTGTGTCTTATTTTAAAAATAGCTTGTAAAGCTTGTATGTGAACTATATCTCAATATGGCTGTTACAAAAAAATAAAATAAAAGCCTATGATGTGTATTTTTCACTAACCCAAACTGTTCTTTCTCCTAAATGGTGCTAAGTAGGGAGATTACACTGAATATAGCAGGCCAGGTTCATCTGCAAAATGGAATACATGACCCCTAAGAATTTTAAAAATGGATTCTGGATTCAACGTACAATTAAGTAAACTTTCAAAAGTAATAATCTGTGAGTCAAAAAAAGACAATTTTATTTTTTATTATGATTTCCATTCACCTTTTTCTCTTTAAAAGTTTCTCTCTTCTTTTATTTATTTATTTATTTATTTATTTTTGGGACATAGTCTCGCTCTGTTGCCCAGGCTAGAGTGCCGTGGCATCAACTTAGCTCACAGCAACCTCAGACTCCTGGGCTCAAGTGATCCTCCTGCCTCAGCCTCTCAAGTAGCTGGGACTACAGATGCACACCTCCACACCTGGCTAATTTTTTCTATTTTTAATAGAGACAGGGGTCTTGCTCTTGCTTAGGCTCATCTCAAACTCCTGAGCTTAAGCAATCCTCCTGCCTCAGCCTTCCAGAGTGCTAGGATTACAGGCGTGAGCCTACTCGCCCAGCCAAAATTTCTCTCTTCTAAACTCTGACATAAACTTTCCCCTGTAGTTGAAATAGTTTCTAATATGGGTTCTACGATCTGCTGATGCAGACTGTGGAGTAATACATGGAGTACAGGTTAACATATGGCCATAATAAAACTGCTCTGTTTGGTCGAGTTCCTCGTGTTCAGCTAGGCTGAGGACAGAGGAGCCCATTAAATCACCGAAGGCACTGCAATTCTAGATAAGAGAATTGTAATTTTTCTTTCTGAAGTCAATTCCAGGACTAACTACATCTGCCACTCCATTTGCCTTCAAAACTGACCACAAGTCCCACTTACTCCATCAACCCTTCCTCGAACAACAAAACCCACCATGTACCTATCACTCACCCTGGTGTCCTGCATACTCTACCTTATGAGGACAATAATGATGAGTGTCCCCTATGGGCCGAGAACTGTACTGGGTGCTTGGCATATGTCATTTCATTTGGACATCACAGGAACACTAGAAGGCAGGAAGTATTGCTAGTGTGCAGGTAAAGAAAGCAAGATCTAGTAACTTGGCTAAAGTGACATGGCTGTCAAGGTGGAGAAACGGGATGCACAACTGTCCATCCCCAAGCTGGCTCTCAACCATCACACCATGTCACCCCAGCACTGGGCACTGTGCTGTAGTCACTTTGTCATGTGGATTGTTGTTTAATGAACAGGTCTTGTCTAACCAACCAACTTGCGCACTGGTGTGCTAACCACAGTGGACACTGAATAAATATTTTTATTGGTAATTTTAGTGACCTTTTGTCTCCTAGATCATATAGTGTTCTTGGAAACCCTAAAAACATTATTTGGCTGTATTGTGTCTAGGCTATTGCCTCACCCTCATAAGACAAAAGAGAAAGTAGCAGTAGTCCTAGTGGCAGGCAGAACAATAAGGTAGCATAGGAAAACCAACTGTGCATGTTAAACGGCTGAAATAAGAAGCTACACAAAGAATGGTGACAGCAAATTGTTCAAATGAAGAAGAGGGACAGTAAAACTGCTTTAGAAAAGAAGCTGGAGTTGTTCACCTCAGATACAGTTCTGGCTTAGTAACTACTCAGAATAGGTAATTCCGTCATACATTTCATGTACTTAAGTGTGAAACAAAAGTCCCTATTTGAAATTTTAAGTGATAAGAACGAAAAATGATCAAGAACTTTTGTCTTTCACATAATAACTAGAGATTCTTTCTCAAATCCCACTCATTTCAGGTATGAACTGGGCATCCACAAATGACTTTCAGCACAATAAGCTGCTCCCATTTCAGCTCTAGTACAAAGACGAGACGATGAAAGCACAGAGTGTGAGAAACAAAAGCACAGTTGTGAGGGAAAAGGAAATAAAAGTATGCTTTTGCTACCAATGACTTCTTACAGTCTTTTGCAAAAGAACCATATCTTTAAAATATCAGTAAAAATTAATACATGCTGACAGTTCTGACCTACACACATGGCTATTGAGCACCTAAAATATGACTAGTCCAAATTTGAGATGTGCAGCAAATCTAAAATACACACTAGAACTGAAGGACAGTATAAAAATATAAAATAGCTCAATAATTTTTTATACTGATTCCATTTGAAATATTATTTTAGATATACTGGACTAAATAAAATATGTTATTAAAATTAACTTCACCTGTTTCTTTTTACTTTTAAAGGCTACTGGAAAATTTTAAATTATGTATGTGGCTTGCATTACGTTTCTTCTGGACAGTGCTGGTATAGAAGATGCTGTGGAAAAACCAGCCAGGGGGAAAAATGTCAATTGTGATTCAATAGACTTAAGATTTGTCAATCCTTTAAACCGGCCTGTGAAAGAGAATTCCTTTCTCCAGAAGTTGAGTATTTTTAGTGTTATATATACTTAAGACTTAAAATCAGAGCAGCTTGGGTTTATATATGACCTCTGCCACTGACCAGCTCTGAAGTCAATAACATAATCTTGGGTAAGTGACAAGGGCAAACCTACCTCCTAATCCTATTACGAAGGTTAAATGCAATAATATAAAGAGCCTAGCATTTTAAATGGTAAATACTATGATCCTCCTAGGAAAATTTCTGTGACACGCTTTTAAACATATTTTGGTGGCACTTCATTTAAAAAAAAAGGACTAATTAAACTAGTGGCCTCATGGTTGCTGTTTTTAAAGACTTAAACTTTTGAATTTTAATAAAACAGACTGTACTGTTAGGGACAATTATAAAATCTTGATATTTAGAGATCTTTAAGAAGAAAAGAAGTTTATCAGGCAATGTTTGTTGTAATTGAAAAGAAAAAAGTTTTAAAAAAGAAGAAAAGAAGCATATTATTTCTCCTGGAAAGTTTAAATCAGGAAGTAAAACAGAAAGGCCAGTCAGTTTACGCTATTTGCAAAAGAAAGGCAAATCTGGTTCTAAAATTCAACTGAGTGATGCTGGGAAATTCATTTAACCTTTCTGGAATATTGATTTCCTCATTTATCAAATGATGATGGCCAACTAAATGATCTCTAAAATCCTCTTCAGCAGTAAGGCTCTTGTCAACAATGAATCTAGAGATCAAATATAAATTTCTATTCACTGCTTTCAGAGGTGTCTGGCCTACCAATGCATTCTTATTCCTCACCACCCCTAGTCTAGGTTAAAGAAGTTTCCTGAGTTGGGCACGGTGGCTCATGCCTATAATATAATCCTAGCACTCTGGGAGGCTGAGGTGGGAGGATTGTTTGAGGTCAGGAGTTCGAGACCAGCCTGAGCAAGAGCAAGACTTCATCTCTACTAGTAACAGACAAATTAGCCAGGCATAGTGGTGCACGCCTGTAGTCCCAGCTACTCAGGGAGCTGAGGCAGGAGGATCGCTTGGGCCCAGGGGTTTGAGATCACAGTGAGCTGTGATGACACCACTGCACTCTAGCTGGGGCTACAGAGTGAAACTCTGTTTGGAAAAAACAAATAATAAATGAAAATAAAAATAAGTAAGTAAGTACGTAAGTACGTAAGTACGTAAGTAAGTACGTAAGTAAGTAAGTAAGTAAGTAAGTAAGTAAGTAAGTAAATAAATAAATAAATAAATAAATAAATGGCAAGCAAGCAAACTTCCTGACAGTCTTCCATAATGAGTGCTTGCCCAGGTTGTTGTTCCATGAACTTCCACAAACACATTCTCCCCTCTGCACACGTTTCCTCTCGATGATACATGTCCTGCTTAGTACTGTGTGTGTTTAGAAGCCAATTAAAAACAGAACATTACTGCTTTTCCCTACCTCAACTCCAAGTTCTGGTTTAACTGCTCTCACTTTGTGGGTGCTTTCGATGTTTATAACTGACATATTTGTTAAATCTGAAAAAGGTATACTGCAAAATTAATGTGCCATTTAATTTAATGTCAAAAGTAACAAAAATGGTCTGTAACACAATTATTTGTGGAATGACCTGCTGACTGACTAGTTAAGGTTTACCAGGATTAAACAAGATTCTTAACCAGGAATTTTATTTTCTGATCTAGGGATTAAATAAATCATCTCCAGCTTTGCCCCAGGAATGTGTGCAACTTTAGGAAATTAATCTTTCTTTCTGTAACATAGTTTGCTTATCTCTAAAGAGAATTAGTAATAATCACATGCTCAATGGCATTGTGACCCTACCAGAAAGGCTCAGTACAAGAATGAGCTATCAGTCTCAAATGGGCAGATCACATAGTAAGAACAGACATATTAACAACACAGTGTTGGGACAGTTTTGAGAACAAAAAAGAAAAGAAAGCCTCACTGCTGCCCAATGATAGGGTACCCAAATCCCTGCTTTCCATGTGCTAAAAGAAAAAAAGCCAATCTGGACACTTATTTGTAGTCAGCCCAGCTCTAGTTAATCAAGGAGAAAATGTTAAGAGGTATTTCCCTTCATATAGGAAAGCAACACTTGTAAATCACCAATAGTTGAATTAAGATCTTAGATTGCTTTTTCAATTAGCGGTAATATAAATTAAGAGGTTTTGGAGGAAAAAAATCATTTTTCCAGGCAGTATGTGCACTGTTGTATAGCACTACTGGTTAAAAGCATATAAACTGTGGAGTCAGACTGTGGCTCTCCTGTTATGCTTGTATGCTTCTATACAAAGGCCTCAATCCGATGTGTTCCTCCGTTAGGGCACGCCTTGTCCACTGCAGCCCATGTCACTTCAGCAAGAATCCATGCTCTTCCCTCTTCTTTTTCTTTTTTTTTTTTTGAGACAGAGTCTCGCTTTTGTTGCCCGGGCTAGAGTGCCGTGGCGTCAGCCTAGCTCACAGCAACCTCAAACTCCTGGGCTTAAGCGATCCTACTGCCTCAGCCTCCCAAGAAGCTGTGACTACAGGCATGTGCCACCATGCCCAGCTAATTTTTTCTATATATATTTTAGTTGGCCAGATAATTTCTTTCTATTTTTAGTAGAGACGGGGTCTCACTCTTGCTCAGGCTTGTCTCGAACTCCTGACCTCGAGCGATCCACCCGCCTCGGCCTCCCAGAGTGCTAGGATTACAGGCGTGAGCCACCGCGCCCGGCCTCCCTCTTCTTTTTCAAACAAACTGCTCCAGTAGGCATTGGCCAAGGGAGGCTGGCTGTGCACACTCTTAGCCTTTGTCCTCCCCATCTTTCTACCACCTTGTCCCACCCCTCCAGCCAGTGTCACCATGAAGACCTTCCTCAATCCAAGACAACCTGAGACCCTTTCTCGTCTGCTGCAGTACATAAATACATTCCCAAATGTGAAATAACTTAGGAAGTGTTAGCCTTCCTTAGTGTGCCCAATTACTATAATAGAACAATTAATACCCTAAGAAAATAAGGCTGAATTTCTGAAAATTCCTGTTCTATTTCAGGCCTCTTGGACCTATTAGGAACAAGCAAATATGACAATGGTTTAGGTTCCCTGTGGCAATAAATAACATCAAACAAATTAACACTCTGAAAGATGATGCAACTGCTTAACTGGGAAGTCACACTGAGAATGGTGCAGTAACTTCCTTTCTGGGATTATGCTGTGTTTCAAATGACATAATGGGCAACTGCAGTTGTTCTCCAGCTGCTAACGATAAACTCGGCAATGAAGGATTTTTCAAAGCACCCACCTTGTTGAGGACATCTCGCTGGCAGCCAAGATAAAGATTGGGAAGAATTCGGGTTGGCCCAATGTTGGCAACAGGTAAGCAAGGCTGAGAAATGCAGGTAGGGACTAGAGTGGGTTTTCCTTCACAGAGGCCAGGGAAACAACGAGAGAACTCAGCAAACCCACCTGAGAATAAACATTATAAAATTATACCAGGCACAAAGGAAAAACCTGCCTTCTGTGAACTACTCAGCTACAACTGTTTAAAACAGAAAAATCAAATCCCTCAGATCCAGGTGGATACCACTGCACACATACTCCTTTGTACAGCTGCTGGTGTATATTCTAACACGTCTGAAGTATATTCCAGCACCGAGCCTTGAGCCTGGGCTTGTGAGGCTCCAGTAGGGATACCCAAGCCCTGAAGGCACTTCAGGCTACACTCCTGCCCACCCCCCACTTCCTCAAACATTCTCTTCATCTTCACATATTTTACAACATTGGCTCCCCACTCCCCATACTCCATGCAGACATTTTTTGAGGACTATAAAGAAAATTTAAATTCAGTAGCAAGTAACCAAGCCAATTATCCACAGAAGCAAAAAGGAGATATAAAAAAATGTGAATTGAAGCTGAATGTCACTTCTTCAAAATAAAATTGATCACGTTAAACATTCTTTCTAGAATTAACTTTAAATCTTCCTACCATATGCATTTTTTAATCTCAGCGGTATCACACAAATACTCACCCTTACTCTTACAAATATCCTCTCTATCCAGCGCTTGGGAGTCCCTTGGCAGTCTGTCAAGGTCCCCATAATTACCACTGATTTCTGGAGCTTTCCCGTTCATTTCACTAAGCACTATAAAGAAGTGTTGACAGACCTAATTGCTGAGGGGACAGGAAGGCCTGTGGTAAGATTTTTGGACTCAGAATTAGAAGAATTCAGTTTTTTTCTAGTCTTGTCCTTTAATGATCCACTCTATGACCTTCATTAAGTCACAATCTTGCCACCACTCAATGGAGAAAAATCTATGTGGTCACAGGTGGCACTCTCACCCTCTTTGGCAAGAGAAAAAATGAATAAGGTCTCCTTTGGGATTTCCAATCTAAATATTCCTTGCTACCCAAATCGAAACACAGGAACCAAATAGATTCTGATAAATTTTCAGATAACTCCTTTGCTATCCAAACCCTCACTACTCACTTTTAAATCCGAACTCAGGAACCGAGGAGACTTGGACTATAGGAGATACTTGTATATTTTTAATAACATTAAATTTAAAAAACAATTAACATGTTCAGACTTATTAGTACAACCTCACTTTTACCTTGTTAAATGAGCCTTAAGCAAGACCCTAGAATCTCACTAAAGTATTTATCTCCATCTCTTTGAGTTACACTGTATTAGACTCACCCCCACTTCAAGAAACATACAAAATAGGCCCTCTAAAGCCTCCAGAAGTACAGGAAATTGAGAGGGGGAGAGAGTCATTTCCCATTATTATTCCCTGTATTATGTTCATGTCAAGAATAACTCAGCCGGACGCCTGTCTCTGCTGTCCATGCTCAGTACAGGGTCCCCGATGCAGGGAGTTGACAACTATGCCACCTGCAAAATGTAGGACAGTGCATTCCTGGCTTCCAACCTGACTAGGTACCTGTACCTTTTTTTCACTCAGAAGCAATTCAAGTTCTTTAGCTTATTTAATTTCTTAAGGTAATCTGATAGAATAAGTGGACTTATTAGAGAAATCACAAATTCCTTTGTGTGATAGGCCCTTAGGATCCATACCTATACAGTTTCATGGTTTCATTTCTTACCACTTTCAAACATGACCTCCAGCCACACAGAATTCATTGTTATTTCACACTTCCATGCTGTTCTTGTCCAAGAATACCATCCCTCCCCATCCCAGGCAAGCACTCGTGGAGGCCACAGTACACACAGCATACGCTCTGTACACACAAGCCATATGATCACACAGCAGAGAAAGTACAAGCACAAGCTCTTGTACCTGACTTCATGTCCTGGCTTCACCCCTTTCCAGTTGTTTGATTTGGTCAAGTTACTTACCCCTCTGACTCTTAGTTTCCTCATCTATTAAATGAGGATAATGATCTACCTACTTCACACAGTTGTGGAGAGGGTCAGTTAATACATCTGAAGTATTCTGTGCCTGGCACAAAGGTATCACTGATTACTGTTTCATCATAGTGATTGTACATTCAGGACCCAGCATCATCTGCAAGGCCTTTCCCTATCCTTGATCTGCAGCTAATTGTTTAGGAGTCGCCTGAGACTTGAAGTGAAAAAAGGAATGCTTCTCAGGTCATGTTTCCCAGAGTGTCCTCCAGAGCACTGGTGTCCTGCAAGGAGCTGATAGATGCAATGTTGGCCCAAAAAGTAAGAGAAATACTACATGTCCTATCTCCCTGGGAGAGTCACAGCATATATTAACATATTAAAGGCTCCAGAAAGTATCTTCAAAGAAATTGGTTTAATTTATTTAAGTCAAATAAGTTTTCCCCAACTTATGACCATGAAATTCCCCCTAAAATATATTAATAGTTAGTGGAATTAACACTTATGGAAATGCTATACAAGGGCCATTGCAACTACTGAAATAAAGTCAATTAGAAGTTCCACACCTATGAGTATAACCATAAACAATGTCAAAAGAGGGGGTCAGCCAATATTGGTACATGATTGCCCACTGTTTAGGATTTATAATTTTGTTCTATTAGTGTTTTGCTCCTTTTCAGTCTAATTAGATAATATAGTTATTATTTAAGGTAAGGTTTTCCCCTCCTAAGGCAGTTCTTCTAACGATAGATGTTAAAGATTCTCGTCATTCTTTGCTTATCTTACACCTACCCAACATTAACAACTGACAGGCACTATTTTATTATAATTTAACTGTATGACTTAAATTTTAACTTCTGTTAACTTATATAGTTCTGGTGTTTCTCTAAAAAACTGTTTTCATAGTTTTTTTCCTCTTCTAGTTCCAAAAGAATTCATGGGATGGTCTGTTATTTAAATCCAACAAAACAATATTCCAGTAAGTGTTCTTAGAAAAAGAGAAACCAGAGAATCCAAGGAAACTCCACTTGAATTCCCTTTTAAATTTATAAGTAACCATTTTTATAAATAATATAAGTAATCATAAAATGTACTGAATAATTACCATGTGACACGCATTGTTCTAAGCACTTCACAAGTACTTATTTAATCACAACCACCCTATGAGGCAGGTGTTACCACTAGTCCCATTTACAGATAAGAAAATAGAGGTTTGGGATTACATGGTGTAATAACTGGAAGAGCTAGGTTATAAATCTACTTCTCTAAATCCTACGGAGTTAACTTCAACTCTCTCTTGGATGCAGGGACAGCCTTGCTGGTATCTGTGCGGTCCTGGCCTCACCAGCTGTCATCTGCCAGTTCTCAGTACCAGACTAAAAAGGCCACGGCCCTCTCCCAAACTGACGGAAGAGCCTTGCTTCCCCAAAGCTATATAGCTCAAATGCTTTGATGAGGGAAAAGAAAAGGAAGATCTGATGTGACCAGAGATATGAGTCTCTAACTGCACTTCACATGAAACCAGTAACAAAGTGTACAGATGAACTAGCTGAAATGTAAATATAGACACTGTTTTGTTCGTGATCACAGTTTGCAAGCTGGCAGTAAAGCTGAAGCCATGTCTTGGCTTTCAGGCCATCCTCCACAGAACAACTTTCAGAAGGGATATAATTCTGCAACAGTCATAAACTGAGTCATCAGCCTGGCAGTTCAAGGTCCAGCACTATCATTAATTAGTACAGTCATCCTAGGTTACTTTAACTTCGGTGGACCTCAAAAGTAACTGTGGCTCTAGAAAATTCTAAGACAAGGGAACAGAAATAAATGAGAGAAACTATTGTTCAGCCTCAAAACAAAACCAAAAAACCAACCAAACAACACTACATTATAAAACACATTATAAAACAAAAACAAACCTTCTTCACAAACTTTGTCAACTAACATCTAGAACAAACTCAGATAAGACAAATATTTTAAAATGTTTAACAGATTTCATTGAAATCAGAGCATTCATGTAGCACTCAGTTTGGCTTGAAATGTCCCAAACTGTGGCTCCTGCTTTCTTCCAGAAAACACTACCTCAGCCAGAGTACATTCTCCCTGATCTTTATCTATGACAATGTTCCACTCTGCTGACATCCTCCTTCATTGACAGTTTTTTCCATTCACTGACCTTTCATTCACTGCTGTACTCTACTGACTCCAGTTTCATTTCATTAATTAACAACAGATGAGACACTGCTTGATTTCCCCTGAACTCTTGAAAAACTATCTGTGGCCTCACCAGCAAAAAGTGCAATTCATTTATGTAAACTTTCTGTCACAAATGGCTGATGCAGACACAGAACACAGCATTGTCGTATCTGCCCTTGTCATAACTCTGCTGTCCCGTGGACTGCAAGTTAGATTCCATTACAAGATGTCACATCAGTTCATTATCCGCTGTTTAATGTAAAAAACAGTACTGAAAAACTGAAACGCTTCTCGAAAAGTTTTCAAGTATTTTTTAGAGTTGTTCAAGGACTTGACTCACTGTCCAATATTGCCAAGTTTCTCTAATCCCTAAATTTTATGCTCTTTATCATCTAGGAATGCAAAAACAGTTGTAGTAACCCACATGTGTTTCCCTAATGTAGACCTGAACCTAAGAATGGCTGCATCCACTATTCCCCGCTACTCTGGAAGTTATTTGTGCTAAGACGAAAGAAGACACATGCACAGACACCTCCAGCCTGCTGAGAAGTGGGGATGGGCAGTCTTGGCAGACAGAGACGTGTCTTGGCCTCCACAGATATGGATGCACGGGCAGACAGACCACAATGCTGAGATCTGTTTCTGTCAGTCTTCTACAGATCCAACCAAAAGAATGCATGTTTATAAACAAAAACATACATATTACTTTGGACAGAGAAAACATTTGGTATAGCTTCTAAGGCATTCATAATTCAGATACCATTTTACTTTAATTCAGCCACAAAAACACTTTTTCCCTTACGAGCACCTCCTTCACAATTCCAATCATAAATACTACTTTCTGTAAAAGCCAATGTGAACCACCATTCCATTTTGGGAGAGGAAAAATCTGCCAAGTAAAATAAAATACAGAGAAAAACTTTACTAAACAATTCCAATTAGTCACTCTCTTCTCTTTCCTCTCATCCATGCAATCATTTATAAATCACAGGGCATTTTCTTTAAAATTAAAGAACCTTTACATAATAAACAAAAGTAGCACATTACTACAGCTTAGTGACAGTTCTTAAAATATTTTTATGGCCCAAATTCTAAAACTAGGTCCCTATCCTTTTAGTCATACTACAGACAAATGGCAATTCCATTATTTTAAAGGTGGTTCCCTGCAGGGAGAGACAGAGGACTTTTCCATTTATGCTTTCATTCAAATAGGTAGCAAGTCATTAGAGCTTTATCAATACAATTGATCGAGCTGCCCAAAGTGGGAAGGCAGAATTAAAGAGAACTCCCCTGCCCCGTATTGTGAATGGATTCCACGGTTATACACAGAAATAGTACTGATACAAAGCTCGACTTCATGGAGGACATTTTTCTAAAAAGTCACATGCAAATTTAACTTTCATATTTTAAATCATTTGCATATAGTTCATATGGTTTCATAGTTTTTAAAACTATGTAGTTAAATCCTTTTGTAGTTCTCATGTAGTTTAATCCTTTTGTAAAACAAACAAAATCTCCCTTTCTGTGATATAAACACAATCCTTTCATGTGCTTATTTTAGAATATATATGATGAAAGGCTAGAGTACACCTGTACCATAAAGAACAGCTCTCTCTATCCTGAAAATAAAGTCCATTGCTTTACTATCGCATAAAGGAGACAACCCCAATATTAAAAATTGAAAATCTAAAAATGTTTATCTCACAATAAAGTATTTGAATTGCTCTTAAGAGTAATTCTTTTAGGCCTTAATCTGAAGTGACTGATTCAGGCAACTTTGCTCTCTAGACACTCAAAAACAGACTCGAGTATGGTTACAATTCTTCCAGGGTCAGCAGACTGTATACATGGAGAATTAAAGCTACTTGAAGAAAAGAAAAAGAAAACAAGGCAACATAATTTTATACCCCAAAGAAAGCAAACAAAAATATGCAACTATAATTTCTCGATGTAGATACTTTGGTCTATGTAAGCCAAGCCACACAGGTATAATAAAATCATTTCTGGGAGGGCAGAGAGCATGGCCTGTTTTTCACAATATCAACAACATTCTGCCTACTTTCCATAGAGCCAACTCTCCATTGAGCAGCACTGAAGAGAAAAATCCCAAGAGTTCCAAAGCATTAATTTTAAGCTCCTATTCCGTCCACCCCCTATCTACTGGAGCGCAGACCAAAAGGAAAGTGGACAGAGATGATCTTCTCTGGAGACCCTTCAGGAAGCCTGACAAGTAGCCTACATGTCATAAAACTTGTCCTAGAAATGACACCTTCAAGAAAGCTCACCCTATATGAAACAACTCTATTATCTGACATAGTTGAGGCATGGAAAGATCTATGTGATCTAATTCTGGGATTAGCAGTTACTACATACACAACAAATGAATCAAAAATTTTGAAATTATTAACATACAAATCACTATGTACTAAATAATGCAACTTGTAATTTAATTTCTTGTGATCTTATTGTTTTTCAGGATAATGTTATCTTTTTTTCTGAGACAGAGTCTCACTCTGTTGCCCAGGCTAGAGAGCCATGGTGTCAGCCTAGCTCACAGCAACCTCAAACTCCTGGGCTTAAGCAATCCTTCTGCCTCAGCCTCCCGAGTAGCTGGGACTACAGGCATACGCCACCATGCCCGACTAATTTTTTCTATATATTTTTAGTTGTCCAGCTAATTTCTTTCTATTTTTTTAGTAGAGACAGGGTCTCGCTCTTGCTCAGGCTGGTCTCGAACTCCTGAGCTCAAACGATCCACCCGCCTCGGCCTCTCAGAGTGCTAGGATTACAGGAGTGAGCCACCACGTCCAGCCAGGATAATGTTATCTAAATCAACTCAACTGGCAAAATCCAGAAGTGTTATTTAAGAAAAAGTTCTCAGAAGATGTACAGTGATAGCTATTTTACTGATCTTTCAAACTGGCAATACGTAACTACGCCCAGAAACTACTCCTTTTAAAACAAACACACAGACAGGACTCAATAAACACCCTCAAAGAAATAAAGATTATTCTAAAGAGTACAACCAGAATAACCAATCAGAAGGAACACAGCCAGAATCCACCACTTGGCTGAATAAAATTAACAACATCTGTAAGGAGGACAGCCAGATTCATAGAGGCAACCCTGACTGGTCCCCCAGTGACCTTAAGATATGAAGACAACAACCAAATGAACAGTATCCTGGAACTTCCTGAGGAGGAAGGATTTAGAATGACTTTACTTCCATCGCATTTGCTCATTTTCACCTAACCAAAGATTTCCCAGTTTGTACTTTTGGGCTTAATGTCCCAAACTCCAATCTAACATTTTCAATGTCATTTTCAAAGACTCTCTTTGGTCATTTCCACTTGAAAGATCTGTTATGGACACTGTAAAAATAAATTCAAATTTAAAACCTCCCTCTTTCCTTCTGCATCCCTGTCCGGGTCAGCACCACTCCCTGGTGCCCTCAGCAGTCTCAGCTGGTATGTGGACTGACTGATCCTCCTCTCCATTCCTGACTTCTGTCTGTTTCCTCCACTGTAGTCCAGGGCTTTCCCACCTCAGGCTCAGATAAATTCAGTTCACAGCTCCCTCTGATCCACTTATCCTTTTTTGCAACTCATTTCTACTTTACTGCCAGATTAAGCATTCTAAGACAAAGTTTTGATGTTATTCTCTGCTTCCAAACACCCACAGAATAAAATAAAAAATTCTTGGCCAGACACTGAAGACCCTTCGTAATCTAATCCTAATCTAACACCATCCTAATTTCTCCTACCAACACCCTACATGCACCAGACAAATTAGACTTCTTACTGTTTTCCTAGCACATCTGTGCTTTCCCATCTCTAGCCCTTTGACAACTCAGTCTTTCCAATCCATTTTATATTTCCTTCCAAACCACGAGTTACACCTCTTCTACAGCAGCATATTCCAAAATTTTTTTACCATGACAAACAAAATGCATTTTACATCAAAACCCTCTGAACACCTACACACCCTCACCACTGAAGCAACAGTTGCACAATATAATCTTCCCTTACTCTATTTTGTTGCATTAAAAATATATATATCTTCCCTGAACAGCATAATATGGTCTTGCCAACTTAGAAGTTCTATAAAATTTATACCAATCATTTGGCAGTTTTTCCATTGACCTGGTAACTGTGAATTACTTTTGTGTATGTGTGCTGTGACCTGAGTTCTCCAGTTATAATGCAATGTGAACTGCTTATGGATAAGAATTATGTCTTGCACTCCTTTGTAATCGCCTCAGCATTTAGCATAGTGCCTGGCACATAATTAGAATTCAATAAATGTTTATTGAATCCTTCCTTGTTACAATGAATAGCTGTTGACGGACATAAGTCTTGTATATTTTTGGTGTTCAAAGGATTTCCTGATTGCATTCAAAGCCAAAAGCTAAGCTGGCATGGGTGGGAGCATAAAATCTGCTTCCTATTCCTAGACCACAATGCCCCAGAAGACTCTCAGGGTGAGAAGGGGAGGCACAGCACAAGGAACATGTTTTTCATCTACTAAAGGAAAAAAGGTAGGATTGGAACATGCCATTTTGGTCATCCAAAAGCAACACTGAATCCTCACTCTGCTCCTGCCATATCCACAGGACTTCATATGAAACATGAGGAACAAAAATTTTCTCTGATGCCTTAAATGGCTCAGGCCTTCATGGCTAGGGTAATCAGGGCACCTCCCTTAGGAAATCAGTTAGACAGTAACTACAGTTATACCCCAGATGAGGATGAAGTGGCTGTGGATGTGTCTATAATGACTGTCAAAGTGCACAATGAAATGAAATTATCAATTGGGGTAACTACATGAGTCAAGGGGAAAAAGGAATACAAGTTTGGTCTCTGGAGAATGACTCAAGAACCAAATCTGACTAACTCATAAACTGTCCATGAATCACTACACAACTCATTTCTCAGGCCTTTCTGTGTGAAGCTGAAAGCTTTCTACGCTATCCTGTAGCAGGTTCTCCACAGACCCTTCTGTGTATTCCACGCTATCCACAGTCCTCCTCTTTGGCCAAATAAAGTTTCACAGGAGATTTCACAAAGAGGAGTGAGGAACAAAGGGATACCTATTCAGTCAACCAAACAACACTAGAGACCACTAGGTTTCACATGTAAGTTCAAAAAATGTTTAATGAGCACCTACTGTGAGCTGGACATGGTGCTAGGTAATGGGGACAGCGGTGGCCAAGACAGAGCCCTCTCTGGAGTTGACAGTTTTACGAGACAAACTTTAACCAAATAATTAGATAAATAGTTAACTAATATAGTAGGTGGCCAAAGGTGCATGGAAACCAACTTTGCCTGGTAACTAGGGAAGGCTTGATAACTGCTTTGAATGCAGTGGGAGCCACCTAAGTGAGCAGCAGAGAGGAGGAGAGGACAGGCCAGAGGAGAAAGCCTCTGCAAAATACAGAAAGCATGATGCTGTAGGTTTGGAGCAGCTGGGATAAGGCCTCAAGAGCTGAAACAAAACAACTGAGGGCTTAAAGCGGCATTAGATGAAGTTAGCAAGGTAGGCAAAAGCCAGCCACTGCAGCGTCTTGTGAGTCAATTAAAGTTTTTGTAATTTATCTTAAAGGCCCTGATGCATATTAAACTCGGAAGTGATATAGTCTGCATTACTTTAAAAATACAAAATAAAATAAAAAATAAAAATATAACTTTGGTTGCAGTATGAGCAATGGATTGGAAGGTGGCAAGACAGAGGATGTACGAAGACCAGTTAAGAAGTCCTAGAGCAATCCGAGGGAGGAATGATGCCTGCCCAACTTTGTTGGCAGCAGGAGGACAGCAAAAGACCAGACAGACCTAGGAGGCCAGAAGAAAGAACTGGTGATTAAGAGATGACTGGGGTTGCAGCCAAATCTCCAACAGATCACAATGCCCACCCCTCAAAATACAAATTCTTCGTTCTGGTTTAAAGGGCTTGCATAATTTGATCTCATTTCCTCTCAATTCCCATTTCTCCCCTTCACAAAAAAATCCACTCCACTCTCTTCATTGTCCTCCCCTCAAATCTATGTTCATTCCTGGTATTTTTAATCATGTTTTCTTTCCCCCTCAGAATGCCAAGGACCCTCCTCACTCAAATCTTACTCATCTTTCAAGGTTCAATGAAAATTCCATTGCTGTAATCAAGTCTTCCTCAACTTTTGCAGATGACACTGAATCATCCCTTATCACTATACCACATAGTTTAGCACATGATCATAAGCTTCTCTCTGTTTCATCCACTTTGGGTGTGTTCCCCAAATTAACTGCTAGGTCTCAAGGGCAGGGGCCAGCCTTTTGGTTGTGTGGTATCCCCACACCACAGGGCCCAGGCCAGGCGCAACCAAAGAAGTGCGCATCAAACACTGAGAGGCTGACTGAGTGTAAAGGCTGAAGGATACGCTGGACCTGGCGTTTGTCCAGACCATACAGATGGCACAACTGGGGCAAGGGAAGATTGATGTCACTGTTGTCATCTAGGGTGATTTTGTTTGGCTTGCGCAAAGAATCAGGATGAGGAACTACGAAACTATTTTTAGCTGGCTCCGTAGTCCGTTTTTTTTCAAAAGACAATCTTAGGCATTAAGTCTCAACCACTGGTAGCTAGGAAGGGACATAAACTGACTTACCACACTGGCAGGTAGAATTGGAAAAAAGATGATCCAATTTAGACAACCAGTGGGCAAAATAGCACCATTTTCCCCCAGCTTTATTGAAGTGACTGACAAATAAAAATTGTATATATTTAAGGGGTAGAGAGAGGATGATGATCTGATACACATATATGTTGTGAAATGACTACCACACCTCATATTAGCTACCCTTTTGTTTTGTGGTGAGAATACTTGAGATCTACTCTCTTAGCAAATTTTAAGTACAAAATACATTACTAGTAACCACAGTCACCATGCCGTATTTTAGGTCTCCAGAACTTATTTATTTATCATGTAACTGAAAGTTTGCACCCTTTAACTAACATCTCCCCATTACCCCCACCCTCTAGCCCCTGGTAACCACTGCTCCACTCTGTTTCTATGAATTTGACTCTTTTAAATCCATATGTAAGTGATACCATGCAGTATTCATCTTTCTGTGCCTGGCCTATTTCACTTAGCACAATGTCCTCCAGGTTCATCTATGTTGTCACAAATGATAGGATTTCCTTCTTTTGTAAGGCTGAATAATATTCCATTATGTGTGTGTGTGTGTGTTTGTATACAGCACCTATTTTTAGTCCATTTTCAGTGACTCTAAGTCTTTGTAGATTTTAGACACAAGAGTAGCCAATTCCTGGTGTACTTTTTACTGAAATCCATTAATTTCAATCTTTTTTACCAAATGCTACAGAATTTGAAATGGAATGACTGAAGACTTCCCTTCTCTAGACAAAGGAGCAGAAGAAATACCAAACTTTATAACAGAATTGATAATAATAGCAGGGACAGCAAAACCTGTAACCAGGAAGATGAGGTTTTATCATACGTCTATTAGGAAGGACAGTAACTGATTCCTAAATCAAAATCATGCATTCATTACACAGAACTGTTGACTGAATCTAGATCCCTATTAAATTGAAAATGTATACAGACTCAAATACATTTTTGTTCACTTGTAGATCTAACCACACTAGCAAATCTAACGGAAAACAAATAACTATCTGGCCTTTAACCATATCAAATAATCTAAGACCTTAGCTGTGTGCAGAGGCTAAATGTTTATAAAAGCCCTTAGCACTATACCTAACGCTGTAACACTACTAACCTAATAAAGTGCTTGAAAAACAATATCTTCTGTCATTATTCAGAGCTATACTTCAGCACAGAACAGAGTAGTTAGACTTTTATTTGATGATCCCCTCTGGCTAAAATAGTTTAATGCTTTAAAAATTTTATATACGGTATATTCTGATATTAATAGACTGCTATGCTCCATTAAGTGTAAAGTAAGAATATGGCTCTGAAATCCACAAGGACTGAGAAAGAGCTACCACAAAAAGGGCCTTTCAGAATAAGCCTGATCTGAAAGGCGCACCCTTGATTTCCAATCCAGCCTCCTGATGAAATTCCAGAAGACTCTGGAATTATTTGTGGATGTGGGTCTTGGACACACAGTGAGAGCCTGGGAGAGTGTCACTCAATAGCTCTGCTATTTTCCTCATTTGTAAATGAAAGGGCTGAAGTCTATGATTCACTTATGGTTTTCCTCCCCCCTTCCTCCTCCCCGTAGGGTTATCCTCTGCCTCATCGCAGGACAGAAGTGAGTGCTGCTGAATTAATAAGCTGTTGTGGATCCCTTTTGCTTTTGTTCAAGCTACAATAGTGAGGAAAGAGAAGGAAATAATAGAATAGTATTTTTCATCTGTAGGTTGATCTTTATTTCTACTAAATTAACCCATTTATTCTCTTTCCTGTATGTTAGCACAAAATAAAAACCCACATTCAGTAGTTTTTCTTTTTTTCTCCTATATTTATTTATAATCTGGCACTCTAAGAAATACACAAGGGCAAGAAGATTAAAGTGACACATAGTCAATGAGTAAAACCCAAGAAACAAGTTTATTTTCTAAAGAGAACCCATTTTCTAAAGGTTAAAAAGATCAAAAATGTTGATCAATAAGTCAATGCTGGCAAGTGTTATTTTGTTTCCTAACTCATAATGATCACAGTTTTTTGTTTTCTGTTTTTAAAGAATAGTCTAAAAAGAAGTCTTTTTGAACTACGGATATAGAGATTTCACAATGCATTATCTAGTACAATTCTCACAAAACGGCATGGGTTATTTTTTTTTTTTTAAGAGCTGGAAAAAACCAAGATAACTCAGGTAAAATGATTTATCCAAAGTCACTCAGCCATAAGCAGCAGAGACAAAAAACATGGGCTGTGGTTTTGACCCCTAGTACTGTGGTCCCCAAACCCTGGCAGCGGCTCAGTCTGTGGCACGTTAGGAACCTGGCTACACATCATTGCCACAGCTCCGCCACCCAGCCGTCTTGTGGAAAAACTGTCTTCCATGAAACCAGTCCCTGGTGCCAAAAAGGCTGGGGACCACTGCCCTAGTACATTGTTCTTTCTAGCTCAAGCAGGCTTTCTCGATGCAGATGTCAGCCCACCTAGGGAACGGGTGTGGGCATGGCACTGAGTGGACCAGAAGGCCCTGAAACCTCCTGAGGATACAGACCCTGTCCAAAGAGAGCACCTTTGCCTCACTTTCCTTCCCTCCTGCTCTCTTTTCTGATGCTTTTCTTCTGTCAATATCTAAAGTTTAGCAGTAAAATTGTTAAAGGTATTAACAATCCATGAAAATGGGTTAGTTTGGGTTCTCCCAAACCTCATCTCTCCCCTTCCCCTCAATCTTAAATTTTACTTCTGTTGGGGAAATAGCAAGGATAAGCTCTGCTGGTGGTGTGGTGTAACTCAGGGCAACTACCTCTCTGGCTCTACCCTCTGTAATTTCTACACCAGATTGTTCCCATTAAGTTGGCCCTCTCTACATTTGTGACTTTTTATTGCAAGTTCAAAATATAGTTTATTCTTTGTTAATATTTTTCTACAAATTCTTTTACTATATTTAAAATAATTACATAAGCTTTTCTGAAACATTCTCAACAGAATTAGATTCTGTTCAAATTATTAGAAGTCCTAACTTTTTTTTTAGCCAAATAGAAATTACAGTATTTTTCTCTTACAAAACCCCATCCTAGGTTATAAAGTCATTTTTATGGAACAAATATTTATGTCAAATCCATCCTGTCACTCTATTCACATGAATCCTTAAGTTTTAAAGAGGGTGGTGGGGAAGATATGTGGGTCTATAGACTAAGCTTATTCAGTAACTGACTTTAAAATTGAAAAAAAAAAGGGAAAGAAGAATCTGACATTACCTACCCATCAATGATGATGGAGAACTTTCTAAAGAGATCCTAATTCACTCTTTTTTGCTATGATGAGGTTGCCGATAATTAAACTATTTAATCCACTGGGGGGGGGGCGTGAAACAATGCTATAGTTTGGTTTAACTTGGTAACTAGGGGACTTACTAAATAGAACATTCAATTTACATTTTTTAAATATAAAAATTATTCTGACTATTCTCAACATGGATTCAAAAACTTGTATATTCCTTTGAGTAGAATTAGGTTTCTAGAGTTGTTAGCTCTTACCAAATTTTAGTATTTAAGGACCACACAAAATTAGCATTAACTGCAGCAGTATTTTTATTAGATCCTAATATCATGTTTAAATCTACTTAGATAAAAACATTTTCATATTACTTTTCCCACAGCAGCCACATGTTTGCTCTACCAGAATAAATACACTTTACAAATCATTTATTTCAAAACAAACGCAAATTTTCTCTACACTTCCAAATCCCATCACTGCCTAATACACTTATTGCCCACTGAATTCCAGCACAGCTTCCCCAAATCCAATCCCTGCTTCCTTCAGTAATCCTTCATGTTTTACATCCCTGTAACTAATCTGCCAGGTTAAGTTTAGGTCTCCTCTTGATGGAGGGAAAGAGCTCCTTAAGGTGCTGCAATCAATTTCTTGGGAAGTCCTCTTTCTCCCCTTCTTCAGACTCCTTCGGGTAAAGTAGCCCTGAGAGTAGAACTCCGGCCACAATTCTTCATTGCCATGTCAATGCCATAAAAACCATCTCACGTGTCTGATGCGTTCTTCCTTTCTCAGGGTGGCTGCAAGTTCTAAACTGATGGAGAAATTACTCCAAGAAACCACTTTGTCTTTCTATTACCATATCCACATGGGGTTGACAAAAACCTCTAATGGCTAAAAGCCATATGGGCAATTTGTAGTAAAAATCATCTATAGTGACCTTGTAATTTACAGCAGGCCCTGCAAGAATGTAATGTGCTTTTCCATGGTCAGTTATTTCCCCAAGCAAAATAGAAAAAAAAAAAACCTTTTGCCAATATAGCCTTCCTTTTTTTTTCTGAGACAGGGTCTCATTCTGTCTGTCGCCCTGGCTAGAGTGAAGTGGCATCATCATAGCCCACTGCAATCTCAAACTCCTCAGCTCAAGTGATCCTCCTGCCTCAGCTTCCAGAGTAACTGAGATGACAGGCACACACCACAACACTGGGCTAATTTTTCTATTTTTTGTAGAGACGGGGTCTCACTCTTGCTTAGGCCGGTCTCCAACTCCTGGCCTCAAGCAACCCTCCCGCCTCGGCCTCCCAAAGTGCTAAGTAGAGGCTTGAGGCACCATGCCCAGCCCAATATGTCCTCCTAACCTACATCCCTGACACATCCTCTGAGCAGCTAGACCTTGGCAAGAAAACAAGTTCCCAACATTCTTTTCCACTTACCCCAATTTTCTATCTACCCCGAAGAACAGATTCACTAACAAAAAGAATTCCCAATTGGTCAGAGGCTTTTCGATGCTGGAGTGACTTCTGACCATCCAGAACCCTCTCTTAGGTGTTAGAAGCGATCTGGCTGCTCAGAAACTCCCAAACAAGGCAATTCAGACCATGAAGCCACCTCCTAAGCTAAAAGAAATACAAGACTCTGAAGGTGTGGATGAGGATATGGTGCTATCATTACATTTAGGGAGGTTCTTGGCACTGCTTCGATGCACTTTCCTATAGGCCTAAAAAACATTTCCTATATGCAGTGTTGTCTACCATGTGTCCCTAGGGTTGATCTAGCTGATCAGACTGAGTCCTTTTTCTTCCTTATTGCCCAAAGAATGCCCCTCCCAAAGCTACACATGCTAAGAACCTTCCTAGGTAAGAAAGGAATGCTTTCTGGTGAAGGGAGTAAAGGGTAAATAAGTAGCTTAAGCACCTGTGCTAGAAACACAAAATGACCTAATCCCTCTGCTGCGCTGTCTGCTTGGCCAAGCTGTTAAGTCAGAGCCCCCCACAGGGAAAAAGGATTTCAAATAGGAAGAGGGTGGGATAACCACTCTATCAGGAAGCACATCTTGGTGTGCAGCCTCTTTAAGAAAATCCCAGATCCCATTAATAGGATTCCAAGGTCCCTCACACAGTGGCTACAAGAAGCATGAAATGAGTTCTTAAACTCACCAAATTAGTTTAGTGAGACTCTAATAATGGTTGTTATATTTAACACAATTATACTCCCAGTAAAAGGATGTACCTATCAACAGAGGTAGAACCTAATAATTCCCAGTTACAGAATTCTGAAAACTACATTCTAAGAGAAGCTGGCTTCACTTAAGGACATTAATGGAATGATCAGACAGAATCACAGCGTAAATGAAAGGTACGGCTACAGATGATCTGAAAGAGACTGGAAACTACCCTTTGTTTTTAGAGAACTGAAGCAAAAGCTTGTGAGAGAGAACTGGAGACATGGAAATCTTATTTAAACCTGCAGAGTTTAAAAGTGCTAACACACCAACAATTGATTAATCCTATTCTGTTAAAACTGAAATGTTTACACTTCTAATAATTGCCAATGACATCAAGTTCCCTGTACCCTCCACACAACAAAATACTAAAGGTGTGAATATCAATATTTTGTTTTTCTGAGATCAAATTTTTAAAAGCACTTGTACCTATCACTGTGGCTACATCTACCTGACACAGCGGCTTTATGTTAAGGTTACTATGCATTGTCAAACTATATTCCCAGCTCTTTGGGCCACAGCAAGAGAAAGGATTTTCACTTGCAAAACAGGATGAACAGTCTGCTTTGGAATTCGATGGGATGGAACTCGCACACAGCACTCCGTCAGGGCAGATGTAAAATATTTGGTCCTTCCCATCTACTTTATAAAATCATCTGGTTGCTTAGCATTTATAAGTTGAGACTTTTTTTCAATTGTAAAAACAAAACAAATAGAAATAAACAAGTAGTTACGTTTTAAAATAGCCCACCTAATTATCAGAAGAATCATTCTGTACACATTCTCTCCCTATGTCCTTGTTCATAATGCCCAAAAGGTGACTGTATCTCTGGAGTCCACTTTAACTACAAGAGTTTGACACTGTAACACTGGTCTGGTTCTTGCCACAGGGGTGGGAACTAAGAGCAGGAGCTGAGGTGTAGATCATTTGGTGTTTCTGTATCATAGGTGAATGGAAAAGTCCCTGGACAGAAGCGGCTGGCTTTGAGTTATCCATATGGGCAGACAGATCTATGTGGCACTTCTAGCTAACAAACACCAAGTGAAGAGGCACTTGAACCAAGTCAAAAATACACTGACCAAGGTGGAAGAATGACAGTATTCAAGTTAAGTAGAACCCTTACATCAATCAAGAGCTATAAACAAATCATTTTATACATCAAAGTTGGGATGATCTATTGCACTTTGAGCTCACTGTAAAATACTGCTGACTCATACAGCTCAGTGAGATTCCAAGTCCTTTTAATTCTATCACAAGCCTTACCTACAAGCAGGTGAACAGAGTTGAAGCTCTTCTCCAGTTTACCCAGAAGTACAGTGAGAAAACAGTCTGAAGATAGAGAGGCAACATCTTGGGAGCTTTGATCGTAAACTACAACCTTCTGACTGCAATCAATGTCAACCTGAAATGCAAATGTGCCGCTTATTAGGAAAGAAGGTGAGGAAAATGATCTCATCAACTACTAGTTGAGTAGGATCTCTCACATTTACTGGTGCTGAAGCAAATAAATGCTTCCTGTTTTCAATCAATAATTTGAACGAAAATGAGATGCAGTGAACTTACTGGATAAACTTAGCATACAAATGGTTTAAATGCTTGTAAAAATCAGCTTTTAAAAGGCAAAACTGATGATTTCTGTGTGGATGTGCTCAGAACTCCTGGTTTTAAATCCTTGGCACTATAAAATGATAAAGTTCATAAACCAAGTAATATGCAAAGCAAACATAACAATTACAACCTAAAGAAACATTAAAAAAATGTTTTCTATATAATAAAAAAGAAATCAGTTGTTTATCAAAATTAAAATGTGAACTCATTTTTACTCCTGAAGAAAAGAAATAGCCTTCCCTACCACACAGGAGGTACTTTGGGATTCCACGGGTAACTTTCCTTGAAGATAATATCCTTAGGTCTTGACCACTGTTACATATAGATGTTGCCACACATAAAAAGTACCACTAATAATTCCTACTTTTTCTCCAGAGCACTTGGAGAATGACTTTCCTTTCAGTGAATTTATAGATAACATTAAATAATGTTTGGATTGATAAAATAATTTTAGTAAGCCATGAATAGGAAAACATAGCACCTGTCCAAATTAAAGTGACTTAACATGTCTGTATAGTTTAGAAATATTCTTAAATGTGACAACATGGTTAGTAAATTATTTTAAGGTACCACAAGGTACCATAATTTAAAAAGCAACCAAAACTTCCTCAAATTACTTTCTCCACTTAAAAATAAGGTTTCAATTAAAATTATTCCCCATTCAGTGTGTCCCTTTATTGTAAAAAGGCAAAAAAGAAAGCATTTACCTTATGTTTCGCTGAATGCTGGATGAGCTCTGTAATTAACACTTTGTCCTGTTGCAACCTTCGCTTCATAAGCTTGGAGCAGTTGATATTAATGGCTTCCAAAATGTGGGATGTATTGTATTCCACAAATGGCCGGCTATCAATTAGCAGCACTTTTTCCGTTCCACTTTCCAGCAGAGCCACCAACCTCTCAGTAACAATTTGAGTTCCAATCATCTCATGGGCCATGACAACAATCAGTCCTCTTTTTCCACCACCTCCTTTAATTTGCCACGATGATGTAATGGTGGTGTGCTCAAAGGCTCAGCCACTCCATTGTACTAAAAATGTATGAGGTCAGGCTGGTGGTGACTGGCAAAAGGAGAGTTAAACCCATTTTCAGCAAGAGCCCTTCAAGTGAATGTCTCTTTCTCTTTCCCGTTGATGTGCTCTTGCAAAGGACTCTGTCCACAAAGCAGCCCCTCACATTTGATTCATAAAGAGATGACTGGAATAACCATTCCACAACAAAAGATGCTTTGGGGCAGCCAGTGCATTACATCATTCTTTACCTTTGCTCCCTCGCGCCAACAGCTTTACACTGGACTGAAAGCCTACGCGGAGAGAGGAACACAGAAAACAAAACATGAGGTCAAAAAAAGAAGAAAGAGTATCGGATGAGAGAGAGTGTATGATTCATAATATTTACTCCATTAATCTAATTCCATACTTGATGCACTGCTTCATTTGAACAAACAAACAAAAAGGACAATTAGGTACAGCTTCAGGAAAATGTGCTAGTGGTAATTCAATTTTACCTCAGAATGTAAAAACCCAAAGAAAACAAAAGAAGACATATTCATGAATTATAATCACCTGGGGCCCAGAACTAAATGACTTGTAATATGAAATTAAAGGGGCTATAAAAAGCTGAAGTATTACTATTCCAAATGGTTTTCCTCCATTTTATTTGCTTATTTCTTGAAAACAGCAAAAAGAACAGCAGCCTAGGACCAAGTTAGCAATCCCATATTTGCCATATTATCAGAACCAAAAAAATTTTTCTGATGGCTTGGGAATGCCTGTGTGATGAGTGTGTGTGGGAGGGGTGCGCACACGTGCATACACACAAGCACCCACAAGTACCAAGGCGCAAACAGCAGCCCCTTTAAATTGCCCTCACGGAGGAAAGAAGATGCAGGGAAATAGGAGGGTCTATAAATTTCAGCTACCTATTAAGGAAGAGAGGAGGGACAAAAATGGCTGATATGCTTGTCACAGCAACTGCTAAGCTAACCGCTGGGGGCTGTCATGCACCCAGCTCCCCCATGCAGTCTCACAGTGGTGACCCTGGGCTGTCTCCTTCCCGTGACCACCTCCCCCACCCTTTTCCTGGAGCCCTCCTACCTAGCCTTACCCTTCACTCTCTCATGCTGCATTCTGCAGAGAAGCACTGACTCTCAGACTTAAAAAATCTCACTCTTTTACCTGGGCCTCTAAGTCAGCAACCCAGACATACAGAGCCCTTAAAGCTGGACTCAATACTTCCCTATTCTTGTCAAACTCCTATCATCAACCATTTCCTAATTAACACTAGTTGGAGTTTTGTGCTCATTGCTTGGACCTCACTTTGACCTTCGATATTCTCAGATTCCTACCTCCCCTAGTCCATCTCTGCTTATATGAAATCCTGGCCTACATCAACCTAGATATCTACTGTCAGCATTCAGCTTCTAGAGGATAAACTATTTGATGGCAAAGGTTCTGTACTGTATTTCTTACTTCCACAGTGCTTTGCACATACTCATTTTACACTATTAGAATAAGTAAAATCCTCCTTATTCCAAAAATGATTTTAGATTCTAAATCAATATCTGATTAACTCATTTCAGATGAGGATGATAGAGCCTTCAAACATCTTCGGGTCATATTTCCTAATTTTATACTTACAAATTGGAAGCTGAAGCATGCTGAAGTTAAGAGAAATTAGGGTATGGAGAAAAGCCATTTACTTGTTACACAACTTTGGACAAACCATATAACCTCTCTAAACCACAGTTTCCTCAGCTACAAAGTGTAGATATAATAGTGGCCTTGTCTCCTCGCAAAGTTTGTTAAGGACAAAATTATCTAGCTTATTTAAGTCCACAGGTAAATAACCCACTACGAATCGTACAGAGAAAGGGGGAAGCACGCTCTAAAGATACCAATGGTGAACAAAGCTGGCTTGCATCTGGAATCTAAAAGACATCACTCAGCAGATAAACAGATGTAATTCCATCCTCCCATAGTACAGCTGCAACCAAGCTGTGCCCTTTCTCACAGAGCCTGACACACACGGAGTTAGAAGGCACCTGAGATACCATCGCAATCATCCCACATTTTACAAATAGCTCCACTTAATACATCATATGTCCAGGTCTCATTTTCCAAGAAACAAGCTTCATTACATTAATGTATTTATTTTTAGTAAAGCTTTATGGCAATGAACTACAAAAGCCATCTCTATTTTCAATTAAAGAAACTAGACCAGAGAATTCCTCCTAGTCAATCAACTAATAAACTTCTGCAAAGCACCTATCAAAACTCTGGCACTGAATCGAGTCCTGACTGCTCAGTGACACAGTTTACAGCAACGTGAGGTCCTGCACTCAGATTGTCTGACTCCCAAACCAGAGCTTCTACTACTGGGTTACCCTGTTTTCCCTGAGTGCCTGTTCTCATAATGGAGATGGACTGGGAAAGAATGACGTGACTTGTCCACGAGGGTGCCCGGGTGGCACAGAAGGTAGAAATCTGAGAATAAGAGCGATTGATTCCAACAATGGCACTGAGTCTCCGAGTCTGATTGGCTCCTCTAAACGATTAAATCCGGATGGGACAAAGCAGTTATCTGGGTTAGCAGATCAAGAGACAAAAGGAGGGAGAAGACAGCGAACAAGCAAAAGTTGAATTAGAAAAGTTCTCATCTTTGCTTCCCTTCAGCCAAATCTCATAAGCCCAAAGACAGGCTACAGCAAACAGTTCTACAGAGCAGAAAATGGTCACTCTTGCCCCGAGAACCAGAGTCAGTAGTGACACATATAAAGACACTTTCCCTGACCAAGAAAAGGTCTGGTCAAAGTGACTCTCATATGAGGACATAATTGAAGCAATGGGGTGAAAGTAACGTGAGGATTAAGTTAAGCCTTTCGGCGCTGTACTGTGGCCAGATGAACCCCTTCTGTTACACCTTTATGCCCAAGGCCTAATTTTCTGTAGTCCTAAATCGATTATGTGAGAGGCAGAACCCTGACAAGGGGTCATGGAGGGTGAGGTAACAATGGCCTTAACTTCTCCCGTTTATTTACAGCTACAGAATTTTGGTTAAATCCCCATCCTTGGCTACAACTCTAATTTTAAAAATTTCTCTATATTCATTATTTTGTTTTCAAAATCTTTTGCACCAGGTAGGACTTAAAAGATGACGAGAGTATTTTACTGTTTGCAACACTACCAAGCTAACCTTATCCAAAATTTCTATAAGAAGTCAAAAGGAATAAAAATTCTTAGATTGAACCAAGTGCATATAACAAAATCCAGGGCAGACCAGCCTTGCTATTTATCTATTAGCCAATTTTTAAAGTCTTAATTAATTTCTTTCAATTTTTAATAGATAATATATTCATACGGTTCAAAAAAAAGCCTAATAATGTATATATACCATGAACATGCACAGTTTATTATGTGTCACTTATACCTCAATAAAGGCATTAAAAAATGCCATGATATTGAAACGCTAGCAAATAAATTTAAATTAAAAAATGAATATATTGAAAATCCTCCTTCTACCTTGTCCTCCATCTGCCCAGGTCCCCACCGTGCCCTCTAACTGGTAACGACTATTGGTAGTGTCTTCTGATTTCTTCCAAAGATTTTTTTTAATGAATACAGAATAAAACACAAATATATATTCTTTTCCTTCTCCTTCTTTGTTCTCAAATGGTTACATGGTAGATACACTGTTCTGCATCTTGCTTTTTATTCCACTTAAAATAGTTCAATATGGTTTTCTTCAACATTTAATTAGAAAGGGAATCAATCTATATATCTATAGGTCGTGCACATATGCACTTCTGAAATGCTAGATAAAATATACAGAAATGCTTAAAAGATAACTCCCCTCTTCCCCCTAGAATTATACCTACTTGACCAGCCATTTACTGGGGCACCTAAAAACTGAAGAGTAATTCATAACAGTGCACTCAAAAGGTCAGCAAATGGTTTTATGACATCCCAGTAAGAGAGTATCTTCTGTAACTGCTCTGGCTTAAAAGAAAGTTAAAATGTGACAGTGTACATTCATGGAATTATGGTAATTATCTTTTAAGGGATACCCTAAAGTCAGTAATATTTAGCAAAGAGCTGTAACCTTAACAAGGGGTACTAAATAATTGCAAAGTATCCCATGTTCAAAAATAAATGTTTTGAAACACTGTATTGACCTAGGTATAAAGACAGGCTGAGGCAACATTTTAGTATAACAAAATGACTATACAGATCAGGAACAAAATGGGCAAATCTGCTAAAGAAGTACCATTTCTGGTATATTTTACATTTCAGCAAATGATTTATGTTTTTTATTTTATAACTTTTAATATTAATACAAGTTGTATAAGAACTTCCCCCTTTAATATACAATTTTAACATTTTTCTGGTTTTCTATATGTAATTTATTTTATGTTTTAGATTCCATTCAGTTACCTACGGAAATGTATCTATGACTTTACATGGACTTTATTTACTGATACTCACTTTACATCCAACTTTGCACAAATAGTATATTAATGAAGTATACTACTGAATTAGTTAAATTTAAGAACTTTAAGTCCTAAGCCTATTTTAATAAGGTGAACAAGTGGAGCCTGTTTTAATTAAAAGAACAATATAAAGTCTGACCTTATAAAAACCAGTATTTGCCATTAACTAGCTAAAAGCAAAATGTTTTGTTATGATTTTCTTCTGTACTTGTAGCCTTCAAAGTTAGTGCTTAATCAGAACAATTTTTTAAAAATTATTTTTAAATGATTCTATTAAGCATCTTTCTCTTCTTCTCAGATGAGGCATTTTTCTCTTCAACTTCCCAAACATGATCCTGGCCTCTGGGTCAGTCACTCTGGCACTGGCTATGTCCCACTTAGAAAAAAGGTGATAAGGTTTCTCACACACGACTTTTCCCCTTCTACCCATGGGTTATATTCTGCCAGCTGCAACAGTTCAGCTGCTACCCGGCACTGCTGCCCTAAACACCCACTCCAAGGTCTACACCAAGGCCTCCAGCAGGTAGGGTAGGGGATGGGCTCCCTGAACACACATGGTGGTCTGAAAAGTGCACCCCCCAGGAGGTGGGGCTTCTGTTTCAAACATTTCCTTTTTTAAAGGGAAAATTATCAGGAGAAGGAAAAGGATCCTATAGCTATGGGGTGCTTAAAAGGCCTGTTCAGAAAGCAGAGGGATCTACCTCTATTTGGTTGGGCTACAGCTCAAGTTCAAATTCTCAGAGAGTTTATGAAAAGGATATAATAATGTGAGAAGTTTACTTTTATTAAACTACAAGCCAGACTTAAATTTTTTCCAACCAATAAAACGGAAGAAACAGGCAACAAGATAAATCAAACAGCCTTTCAGTAGAACCTTAAACAGACTTTCAATATGAGAAAAAACTGAACAAATCAAAAGGGAAAAATAGTAGTCTATAAGGTATGGAAGCAAACAAGAATGCCTTAGGCTTTGACTGTCTTAATTCTATGAAATTAAAGCAACTTTATCTCATATGCTATGGGTTAAACCTGATAAAAATTCTGAGGTCTGATATTTGGAAAATATATTCAACAAAAAAATAAAAACCACCCTCACCAAAGCCAAGAAGGCTATGAACTTAATGTGCTTTGTACATGCCTATTAATGTCTTGACCATAATTTCTTACCCAAAAGGTAAGGACGCATATTCTGACAAGTGATGGCAAAACAGGATAGACTGCTCGAAACAAAACTGTTTAGACAGTACTCTCGACATGGACACAGCAGTTACTAGCACCGTGAAACCTAGCTACTTCTCACTGACATACAGCACCACTGAAAGCAACCACGCCAACCAGATGTTCAGGTTGTTTACATACATCTCAAGGACCCACAGATAAAGGCTGGAATAGGAGCCATCCTTCAAAGACTAACTATAATGCTTTTTCTTTTAGACATACGCTAGCGCACGCGGGGGCCAAATCTGTGAGAAGCCTTCATCGGGTTTCTGCCAGGAGCACTGTATTCTTGGTTCTCATGAGCCCCATCTCTCTACTTAGTGCTGCTTCCCGCCAATGCTCACCTGTGGCACCAGCTTCTCCTCTCTGACCCACCTGAGCTCTCCTCCTCCTTTCCCCTCTCCACATTGCTCTTTCCCTCTGCCCCACAGCCCCCCTCACTTACTCTGCATTCAATGCTTCCTCCTGGCATCCTGCCTGAATATGGAGGACCCTGCCCACTAGCAGAAGGGTCTGGCTGGGTATGGAGATTGTCTTGAGGGAGAGGGAATGGAAGGACCCCTGGATGGAGTTACTGGGCAAGAGGGAATGTGGCCAGGGGAGGGTTTAATCTGAGAGTTAAGGAGAAAATGTTGTTGGTTTTTTTGTTTTTGTGTTTGTTTGTTTGTTTGTTTTTTTGAGACAGAGTCTCACTCTGTTCCTAGGCTAGAGTGCCGTGGCATCAGTGTAGCTCACAGCAACCTCAAACTCCTGGGCTCAAGCGATTCTCCTGCCTCAGCCTCCCAAGTAGCTGGGACTACAGGTGGGCACTACCACACCAGGCTAATTTTTTTCTATTTTCAGTAGAGATGAGGTCTCGCTCTTGCTCTGGCTGGTCTTTAACTCCCGAGCTCAAGCAATCCACCCACCTCAGCCTCCCAGAGTGCTAGGATTACAGGCATGGGACACTGTGTCTGGCCAAGGAGAAAATGTTTTAAAAGGATATTTTTAATAAAGGTAGGCTGCAGACAGGAGAAAAGAGATTTAGAACAAGCCAAACAGAGGTCAGTTGGGGATTAATTTGTGCATCCTGGTTTTCTTGAGCATCTGTCAGACCTACTGTAACTCATCAGACCTACCATAACTCATTCAGTCAACTAACAAGTACTCACTGGGCACCTAATATATGCCAGGTACTGATGTAAGAATATAGCAATAAGTGAAAACTATTCATTATAATTTATAAATTATAAATGCATTGCCTTGTTATAAGTCAACCAGGCAAAAATTCTTGACCTCCTGGAGTTTCTCATTTAGTTATAGGGGACACATACTAGACAACAACAGAAACAAAACATTTCCTATGACAGATGGTGATAATGCTATGGAGGAAAAATAAAACAGAGAAGAAAGAAGGGCATGGGGGTGGTTCAAATTTTAGACAGAATCGTCAGAGAACGCCTTATCTTCACGGTACCATTTAAGTAAAGACCATCAGAGAGGTGAGAGGGTGAGCTACGTGGATACCTGGAAGACCAGGCATGAAGATACTGGCCAAGAATGTTGAATTGGGCAAATGCCAATAAAAGATGTGGCAGGTGTTCAGTCTTTCTTCAGAACTATGGTTATATCTATTGGAAATGATGCATTTCCAGGAAAGTGAACTTTTAAAATTGACAGATAAAATTATATGTATTTATCACATACAACATGGTGTTTTGAAGTACATATACATTGTGGGATGGTTAAATCCAGCTAATTAACAAGTGCATTACTTGTTGTCATTTTTGTGATGCGAACACCTATCCACTCTCTTTGCATTTTTCAAGAATCTATCTTCAACTGTAGTCACTCTGCTGTACAATAAATCTCTTGAACTTATTCCTCCTGTTTAATTGTAATTATGTGTCTTGTGACCAACAACTCCTCACCCTTCCCCTCCTCCCTACCACCTCATCCCCTGGTAACCACCATTCTACTCTCTACTTCTATGAGATCAACTGTTTTAGATTCCACATATAGGATCACGTGTTATTTGTCTTTCTGTGCCTGGCTTATTTCACTTAATGTCCTCCAATTCCATCCATGTTGTTGCAAATGACAGGATTTCCTTCTTTTTTAAGGCTGAATAGTATTCCATTGTGTATTTGTGCTACATTTTCTTTATCCATTCATCTGTAGATGGATACTTAGGGTGGTTCCATATTTTTGTTATTTGAATAGTGCTATAATAAACATGGGAGTAAAAATATTTCTTAGACATACTGATTTCATTTCCTTGGAATATACCCAGTAGTGGGATTTCTGGATCATCTGACAGTCCCATTTTTAATTTTTTGAGTATTCTCCATACTGTTTTCTATAGTGGCTGTACTAATTTACCAACAGTGAATAAGGGCTTCCCTTTCTCTACATCCTTACCAACACTTATCTTTTATCTTTTTGATAATAGCCATTCTACCAGGAATGGAGTGATATCTCATTGTGGTTTAGATTTACACTTCCCTGATAATTAGTGATGCTCAGCATTTTTTCATATACCTATTGGCCATTTGTAAGTTTCTTTTGAGAAATGTCTATTTAAGTCTTTTGCTCATTTTTTAATCAGGTTATTTGTTTTCTTGCTACTGAGTTCCTTATATATTTTGGATATTAACCCTTTATCAGATGTATAGTTTGCAAATATTTTCTCCCATTCTGTAGGTTGTCCCTTCATTCTATGGACTGTTTCCCTTGCTATGCAGCAACTTTTCATTTGATATAATCCCACTTGTCTGTCCTTCTTTCTTTCTTTCTTTCTTTTTTTGAGATAGTCTTGCTTTGTCACCCAGGTTAGAGTGCCATGGCATCAGCCTAGCTTACAACAACCTCAAACTCCTGGACTCAACTGATCCTCCTGCATCAGCCTCCCAAGTAGCTGACACTATAGGCAAGCACCACCATGCCCAGCTAATTTTTTCTATTTTTAGTAGAGAGGAGGTCTCGCTCTTGCTCAGGCTGGTCTTGAACTCCTGACTTCAAGCGATCCTCCCACCTCAGCCTCCCAGAGTGCTAGGATTATAGGCATGAGCCACCGCACCTGGCCCACTTGTCTATTTTTGCTTTTATTGCCTGTGCTTTTAAAGTGGACAACTGAACTTTTAACTTCAGTGTGAAAAATTAAAGTTTAGTACAGTTTTTTCCTTAAAACTACAAAGAGAGAAGCTATGATCCCCATTATTAGTGCATTTCTTGGCAAAGAAATGAAAAGAAATACTGTAACAAGAAAGACTACTATTAATGTTAATTTAATACAATTCCTTCAAGCCCACAACAAATGTGTTGTATCTAATAACAGAATCTTGGTTTTACTGCACAAAATGCAGTAAAATACCAAAGACACGTCAAGCAAGATGTACGCTGGAAAAAAATCTCTACAACAAGGAAGTAGTTTAATGGATGTTTACATTAAAATAAAAATGCTTTCAAGGTACTCTCCCTGTCAGAAGGTGGATCAAATACTTAACACAAGGACTTTACAAGTCAGATTATCATATTAAAGGGATTGGAAACACTAGCTAACTTAAGTTTTTCACCTTTATCGATACACACCATCCTCAGCCCATCCCACCCCCAGAACAAAATTCCACTACATGAAAGAGCTGTTGTACTTTCCTGACACAGAGCTAAATTACTCAAGGTCTTAAGACCAGGGTAAACATCTGGACAATTTGGAACACCATTTAATGGAAGAGAGGTTATAATTTAATTTTTCCAAAGAGAACCAGAAGGCTCCAATGGAATGCAATTGGAGATCACCAGCATCAATCCTTCCACCCACCTGTACTTCAGCCCAAATTCACAGTAGCAATATTCCTTAATTTTATCTATTTTAATTCTTAATACGAAAATAAAAGTAGAATGCCCAGCTATATTCTCCTGAAGATAATTTCAAAATGGCTCACAAGGATAATTTCAAAATGAGTTACAAGAAACTGCTTCACCTTTCGGTTAAAACACACATGAAAAATACTAGAAAAGGCCAACTTATATAAGAAGGGGACTAAGAAACATAAATTACAACAAATCCTGCAACACAGTATCATGCAACATTTAAAAATGATGGTGTAAAAGAATTCTGCTTGACAAGCAAGGGTGGTCGTGATATATTGAATAAAATCAAGTCACAGAAAAGTTATGCAAAGTAGACCCTCAAAGACCCACATACATACAAACACATAGGATGGATATATATAAAATACAAAATAGTTTTACTTAGGTAATTAAAGGTATTACCTTTTCCATAACCTTGCAAACTATGAAAAATATTAGTAAAGGGCATGACATACACTCAGACCAGGTCCCAGTACCAGGTCCTCCTATACTCCTTCTTATCAGGCTTGTTAAGAAAAGTTTGGGTGTGCAGGGTAAAAAGATGAACAAATACAATATATGGAAACTGATGTTTACCCTCAAGGTAAAAGCTGTGTTGCTGCTTCACAAAAGCACTTATAAAGAATTCTTTTAAATTGCAATAATGTTTGAGAGGGGGGAAAAAATTAGAAAAATTAAATTTTAAATCATATACTTGTGACTATAAACCTGGAATTTTAAAATAAGTCAGCTGGGATATGATTCATTTAATACAAAAGATTTCTTCTATATACAAAGGGTTTATAACTGAATTTTTAAATTAATATATTCCCTACCACTCTTAAAATGTGTTTTAATTTTAAAAGTTTCCAAAATAAACCTGCTTAAAATATGCACAAATGCAACACAGTATGACTTTCATTCCTCTCACTGAAAAAGTGCAAATTCCTCTAACAGATTATATGCAGCGGTTTTGTCACTATTCTCAGGTCCTAAGTAGACATGCACAACAAGGCTTGAACACATTCCAGGCGTGGCCTTCAAGCCCCGACCACACCTGCTTCCAAGGCCCTGGGGCTAAAAATAACTCTGGGGCCTCAAAAATGGGACACCAGCCAGGCCCAGGGGTAGCTGCAGGCCCCTTGCTCAGCTCCACTAACAGTAAAAGCAGGAGCTACAAAACTCTACAATCACAGAGACTCCACCACGGGCTTCTTTCTCTCAAGTCTTTGTGCCAATCACCTACAACCTAGGCCTGCTCAGTTTCTTTGCTCCTTGAGGCCAAAATTAATCCTAGGAATTTAGAAACAAGTGAGAATTTATGGTGTATTGTTTTTGAAAAACTGTAAACTAGGACTCGGGAGACTTTGTTTCTAATTTCAACTCCTATTAAAATGCTAAAATGGCATATACAATATCACTTGATATCTCCAACCAAGCCTGTGTGTTTCTTAACTGTAAAATGAGGAACTGGGTAACCACTAACATCTAAGGATTAGTTCATTCAGAATATAAAGCTATCTCTGTAAGTGTGTCTTAGTGCTTAGTAAAGTCCCCTAACCAGAATAGAGTACCAAAGCTGATGTGATCATTAAGCAGGCTTGTTAAGGTATTAGGGTTTATAACCGACAACACGCAAAATGGGTAACTCACTCAGGGGCAATAGTTTCACAACCAACATGACAACTGTTCCAGATCATTCCTTCTGTGATAGGGGATTTCCGAGACTTGCTCTGAAACAACTATTTCCACTCCAATTCTCTGCCATCCCCATGGTATATGGGAGCCTCCTCTGGGACTCCTTATTCTACCAGGTAAGGAAAAAAGAAAGGGAGGCCAGGTGACAGGAAAATGCAGCAACAGCATCACTGTTCATTCACTCCCTGGCTGTGCTAATTTAAACCACTGCATCTGTCCTCACGCTTCCCCTTCTGGGGCCCAGGGAGTTCATGATCTCAGGAAGCTGCACCACAGGGCAAAGCACTCCAGAGTGACCGGCCAAGGCCTGGGCAGAAGAATCACAGCACCCCAGGACAGCAAGAAGACCAGAGGCTGGCAGAGCACTCCCTGACGGGAGCCGGGACGTTCTCTGTCCTCATCCCTGGTTACTTTTTTCACTTGTCCTTTTCAACTTCTATCTTTTCCCTATAATTTGGTGCCCTCACATTATCTAATGGCAGTTCCTGTACCCTTTTTTTGTCCTCAGAGGCTCTGCTGTTTCTCCCTCTCCTCTTCATATTCATCTTAATTTCTCTGCTTGAGCCTCTTCCTGCCTAACATTAAGCCCTCACCATTAATTCATTTTCTGGGTTTTTTTTTTGGGGGGGGACTGCCAAGGCCCTTGACATACTGCTATTAAAACAAGTAACCATAACTGTTAGAGTGGTTTGAGACAGTCACCAATGATTCAGATGTTTTATCATTTAACAACCTTTAAAATCTTTTATTTATTACTCTAAAAAAAGTTTCATTTTGGAGAGAGGTAAAATTTTTCCAATTTGGTATTTTATACATGGTTGATTATACTATTAATAAAGATTATTAATTCAGTACCTTACATTTACATTACCCCTTAAATAACCTGATGATCTAGATACTAGAAGTCAGACCTCTATCTAAACCTCAGAGGAAGATACGAATTCTCAGAATTTTTACACTAGATTATTTAGAAAATAAGATCTGAATTATTTTGTAATCTAGTACTCAGATTCTTCAAGCAGAAAGGAACCTCTGTCCCTACAGTTGTGGACAAAGTGGGCTTCATCGAGAGTCTGACTGGCAAGTCAGGACTGACACCAGTGTTGAGCTGCTCTGTCCTGTCCTTCCCCCCATCTCGGGTGAGCCGTTAGTTCTCTTCCCAGTTGAACACAAACCTGATCCAGAAAGAACTCGAAAGAGAAATAAGAAAAGTCAGAGCAGAAAACTTTAAATAAGCCCCCTATCTCAGCTCCCAGTAACTCTATTTTTTAAAAGGATTTCCCCACACAATCTGAATAGCAAAATAAATAGTATTGGATTATATCTTACAGAATAAGAACCAAGGAATAAAAAAAAAAAAAAGGAGTTTCCACAAAACTCCTGCTCTATAATGAAGGTGTAAGAGGATGGTGTTTCTCTTTGTTATTCTTTTGCTTTTCTTTTTCCTTTTGAAAGAGGTTATTCTGTCATCTTTGCATAGTACTATATTGGCCCTCTATAAATTCTGGGCGTGATGTCAGTCAGGCATGCCACAAAAGCAGCAAACACCTTCCTACCAAAGGCTCAATTTCCCACTCTAAAAAATACCAACGTCTGTGTATTGGTTTGAGTTAAATTAATTTAGGTCTCTACACCAATACAGTGGAAAACAGAATAGATGGCAAGTTCTTGATATTAACAAGTTGAGTAAGTAGTTGAAAAATGACATTTTGAACAAATATAAAAAGATAACGTGCTAGTGGGATGAACAGCAAGTCTAAGAGGAAGGCTTCCTGGAAAATGTAAATTTCAAAAAGAGTTTTAAGGGAAAACAGGGACATGAGCTGCCAGAGAGAAGGGGGGAAGAGAATTCCAGACAAAGAGAACGCATGAGCAAAGGCAGAGGGACAAGCAAGTTGTGTGAAGATTTTCCTGTCTAGAGCACAGATTATATCAACAAACCACAAAACAAGCTGGCCGTGTAGAAGGGGCTCGCTGGTAAAGTATTCTGAGAGTCTAAGGCCATCTAAGCCCCTGTAAGCTTTATGACAATAACATGAGAACAGTACTACAAGAATTTCACTCTGGTAATTCTATTTAGAATGGACTGAAATGAGGAGACAATGCAAGTAAGGAGACTGACTGGCTATAGCCCATATTATAGGTTTAGTTGTCTAAGGATGGGCTCAGCCTAGAATGGTGACTATTAAATCTGACAGGACAGGAAAGAGCCAAGAGACTGGTGATAGGTCTAAATCCAAGGTAGGGTGCCTGGCACAGAATATACCGCTATTAAATAATTGACTTCTCACTCAAAGTGCCCATGAAAATGGCTATCTAGACTACATTATTGAATTATTCCACCATAACAACATATGAACATATCTCAAAACTCTAAGATGTCCCTGCTTCAGATGAGCTAGTATAAAGCAAGATGAGCACTACATACAGGTTCAAGTTTTACCAGTCAGGTTGCTGTTTATAAACTGGAAGAATTAGGCATAATAAAATGCTGAAATAAAGTAAAGCAGAATGCAAACAGAAGTGGACTCTGAATGTTGGCTTTATGAGTGACTTTCTTCCACATATTTTTCTGTAATTTCTAACTTTTCTATCATATATATACATAACATTCACAACAGAAAACTACAGTATATATTTTCTGAACTCATGTCATGCTGTTCAGAGGAAGAAAGACACGGAAGTCAAAGTGAAACCAAAATGAGTTAAGACACTATCATGAGACTTACCTAACAATGACTTAGTAGTGTGAAAAAATTTTTTTAATTTTAAAATGTAATTACATATCGCTATGACAGCCATGCTGCAAGGGACAAGGCATTCATATGTATTCCTTATAAAGCAATTTAAATATATATGGCTTAGTACAGGACAATGCTCCTTTTCTATAGGTAACCTTCAGTATCAACGATCACATATTCAAAATTAAAATTATAAGTAAAACCATTACAAATGGTTTTAAAAGTATCACTAAGTATCAGGGACTGAAAGGCCCTCTAAGTAAAATACAACAAATGTTCAGTTTTGTTTTTTGTAATCCTGGGGTGCGGATCTCAGCTACTCTGCAAAACTCCAGGAAGGAAAATTAAATGGGTTAGTGAGCCAGGCACAGTGAGACCCTGTCTCATTCATTCATTCATAAATTCATAAATAAATAAATAAATGAAATACATGCGTTCATTTATCAAGCACCAACTATGTTCAGTTTCCTACAGTACAATTTCCCACTTCTGTCTGGTCACAAGAATCACTCAGTAACTTGATAAAAATGCGCACCCAAGCCCCAGCTCTGGAGATTGATTCTTGAGTCTAGAATAGAAACTGTGAATTTACATTTTTAACAAACATTCCAGGAAGTTCACTGGATCAGGCAAGTTTCAAAAATACAATCCTAAAGACAGCTTTGGTTGGGGCTATAGCCCCAACACGACAATAGTGAAGAATGAGGAACCCTGGAAACAAAAGCTTGTTTACTTCACTGGGTCACTGTGAAAATAGAATAAGATAATTAAAGTACGAAAAAGAATAGTAATTTGTAAATTGTAACATTCACGAAAAAAGGGAATAGCTGAGCATGGGATTAATGGAGGAACATTTTGGCTGATACAGTAGTAGTTCTGAACCTTGGCTGCACATTAAAATCATCCAGCAGTTTCTAAATGTGCTCAGACCAATAAATCAGAATCTCTGAGAAATGAATCACTGGCATTAGTATTTTTGACACAAACAGGTGGAGGTGGATTCTTTACCTCCTCCCAAGGGTCACAGAGGACAGGCCACTTGGAAGGCAGAGTTTATAAGAGAGAGCAAAGGAGAAATTTGGTGACACACAATTATTACTTGAGGTGTTTTATAATATATGCCAGAGTGTATTATTAGGTAAGAGAGAAAGTTCTCAAAAGTTCACAGCCTCTATGGTTCCAATAATAACAAAGGAGCACAACAATTCACTTATGATACCCAACATAAGAGCACAAGCATATGCTGCAGCATAGAACATAATTACAGCTCAATAAAACAAAAGTTTATGGTTGAAGCAATCTAGTTTCCAATCTTTCTCCATTATTTTCTAGATATAGCTATATCAAGGAAAGGTTGGGAGGAGATAGAGCTCAGTGTTCACCTGCTTATGAACACAAGTTAAATAAATATCCACACACCCAGGAATTTCCCATTACTAAGGGCTAATCACCACTACAAGGACATACAATCCTTTGGAATTCCTCCCTCTATCCAATCCTGTAAAACTTCATTGACGTAAAATGATCATGGAAACCAAGATTTTGGCCTCCAGCCACATAATCTATATTACATTAAATAAAGGGTATCCCCACCCTTCTCAAGGTTGGGCCAGTAGTTATGAAAAAAAAAAAAGGCATTCAACTAGAGTCAGGAGTTCGTATTCAGAGCATTCCTATTGTACAAGGTCTTTTGCTCAGGTAACTTTGGAGGACACAACTTTAAGATAAGTTCAAAAGAGAAATAAAATTTGTACACAGATAGTACAAGGCTCTGTTTGACGGTGCTGCAAGAGTGGCAGGGAAAGAATTTCCAGTGGCAATGACTGGAAATTAACGAGGAGGAGGTGATAAATCTCACCAACATATATTTAGTCTTGATGCTCTCCTACCCCAACTCCTTAGGGTGCTACACAATTTCTTTGTATTCACAAATAACCCCTGGCCAAGGGAAGTCTGGAGGGGAGTAGGAACATCACTGGCCAGCAAACTTCTACTAATTTTGGAGGCAACTTCCTTTCGGCTGGTCCCTGAAGGCTGGCTGCTTCCTTCCAGGAACCCCTCAGCACAGATTCATCTTCAGGAGGCAGACAGGTTGCTCATTCTGACTGTGGCACTGACTTAGCAGAGGGAAAGGGAGAAGGGGGAGACAGTTCATCTCCTTTCAGAGCCCAGGAACATACAGTCCCCTCTCCCCACACAAATGGAAACATGAAGAAGGAAAGAATAAAAGAGGGGCACAAGCCTTATAACTCTGGGTTACTTGACAAGATTACTCTGACATTGTTTCTACCCAACAGCATCTTCCACATAGCATAAGCAGGAAAAATAAGAGAACTCATTAAAATTATTCTATTTTATTGGAAGGCCCAGTAAGGTAGGCAAATAGCACCAAAGTCTCAGGAGCTGGTCAATCTTTAATATTTGTAGACGGGAGAAGTTGGCTCTCTAGACTCATGGTCCTCACGATTTTTAGTCAAAAGACCCCTTGAGAGTGACAAAGTGCCTAGTCTGTGTCTTCCTAACAACTCTTTCTCTGACTACACGTGACCCACCACAAACCCTAGAGGGAAGTAATGGTGAAGAGAATTCTGCAGAGAGCTATAGTGAGATGTGAGGCCTAGATCAGAACATAAATACAAGATCCTGAAAACGTACACACAAAAACCTATACAAGAATGTTCACAGTGGCTTTATTTATAAATGCAAAAAAATCCATCAACTGATAAATGGATAAACAAAATGTGGTATGTCCATACACTGGACTGTTAGCCATAAAAAAGAATGAATATTGATACTTGCTACAACATGGGTGAACCTTGAAAACATGCTAAGCGACAGAAGATAAACAAAAAAGGCCACATATTATATGAAATGCCCACAATAGGCAAATGCATAGAGATAGAAAGTAAATTAGTGGTTGCCAAGGGCTGGAGAATAGGGTATGACTGCTAATGTATATCGTGTATGTTTTGGGGTGATTGTTTTAGAATCAGATAGTGGTAGTAGTTATACAACTCTGACTACACTAAATACCACTGAATTGCACATTTTAAAAGGATTAATTTTATGGTTGTAATTTATATCTCTATTTCTTTAAAAGAGTAAAAATTTTATGGCATATGAATGATATCTCCATCTGCTATTAAAAAAGGGGAGGGGGGTGGGCGCGGTGGCTCATGTCTGTAATTCTAGCCCTCTGGGAGGCCGAGGCAGGTGGATTGCTCGAGGTCAGGAGTTCGAGACCAGTCTGAGCGAGACCCTGTCTCTACTAAAAATTGAAATAAATTATCTGGACAACTAAAAATATATATAGAAAAAATTAGCCGGGCATGGTGGCACATGCCTGTAGTCCCAGCTACTCGGGAGGCTGAGGCAGTAGGATTGCTTAAGCCCAGGAGTTTGAGGTTGCTGTGAGCTAGGCTGACGCCATGGCACTCACTCTAGCCCCAGCAACAAAGTGAGACTCTGTCTCAAAAAAAAAAAAGGGGGGGGGGGGGGGGAAGGCAGGCCAAGAAACTATTCCAGATGAAAAGAAACTAAAAAGACACATGACAAATTTAGCACATGATCCTCACCTGGATCCTGTATGCCATGGACTGAATGTTTATGTGCCCCTCAAAATTCATTAAGTTGAAACCCTAATCCTATTGTGATGGTATGGGGGGGTCCTTTGGGAAGTAATTAGTAATGAGGGTGGAGCCAGAGAGCTCCAGAGAGCTCTCTTGCCCTCTGTCCACCATGTGAGGATGCAATCTAGAAGAGGGCCCTCACCAGAACCAGACCATGGTGGCACTCTGATCTCAGACTTCTAGCCTCCAAAACTGTGAGAAGTAAATTTCTTTTATAAGCCACTCAGTTATGGTAATTGGACTGTACTGGAGGGTAAAATGCTATGAAGAATCTTGTTGGGTCAACTAACAGAACTGGAATACCAACAGTGGGCTGGGTAGAGATACTACATCAATGTTAGGTTTACTGGGGTTGACAACTGTGCTGTGGGAAGGAGAAAATGTCCTGTTCTTTGGAGACCTGCTGAAGTGCTTGGGGATAAAGGGCCATGACACATGTAACGCATTCTCAAATGGTTGAGAAAAATATATCATGTATATAAGTGAAGTGAGAGCAAGTGATAAAGCAAAGGGGCAAACTGTTAACAGTAGATGCTGTTCTGTAAATTTAAAATTATTTCCAAACAAAAAGATAAAAAATATTCACACTCTAAGATCCAGAAATTCTACTTCCAATAATTTGTCTTATATAAATACTTGCCCAAGCATATTACACATGAAATACTGTCCACTGAAACATGTTTATAAACTGTAAAAAGAAATAATTTCAAAGTCAATGAATGATAAACTGGCTAAATATACTGAGTCAATGTAGTACACTGTTTGGCTGCCAAAAAAGAAAAATGTCTATCTATATGTACTGATATAGAATGATATCCAGAAATATATTCTTTTATGAGAAAAAGAGGTATACAGAAGAATGGGTTTATCCCTAACAACCAAGGTAATTAAAACATACAAGAAGTCTAAGAATGTCTGGATTTAGTTAGGAAAGAATCTAAGCCTATTCTCTGTATTTATTTGTGGAGCTAGTTATTTTTATTCGTCGATACAAATAATTTTCTCCCTTACGGCACTGATAATATAAACTTTACTAATGAAAAAAGAAACTAATACAATTTTGGATGCCATTTACTCCTATGGTTAACTCAAAACATATTTAAATAAACTTTTTAAGAATTCAAGTATAACATATATACCAATAAGCAAAGCATGAATATATAGCTCAAAGAAATTTTACAAAGTTAACACACTCATGCAACTATCACCCTGATCAAGAAATAGAAACTCACCAGTACTCCAGAAGTCGGCTTTACATACCTTCCCATTACTCATCTCCTGCCTCAAAAGTAACCACAATCCTGACTCCTATATCACACATTAGTTTTGCCTGTTTTCAATCTCTTTAGTGTTTGAACTGTTTTGCACAAAATTATAATCACACCCATGTCATTTAAGTAGCAAGAGTTTTTTTCATGTTCACTGCTATAGAATATCTCATTGAATATACAATAATTTATTAATCTGTTCTTCTACTGATAGACACTTAGGTTCTTTCCAGCTTGGAGTTATTATTAATCATGCTGCTATGAACATTCTTGTATATGTCTTTTGGTGAACATAAGTACACATTTCTGCTGGATATACTGCTAGGATATACACCTAGGATATACACCTTGTTGGGTCAGAGACATGATGAGCATATGGAATTCTAGCATAACAGATATTGCCAAACAGTTTTCCAAAGTAGTTGCACCAATTTACAATTCTACCATCAGCATATGAGTGTTCTAGTTTCTCTACATCCATGCTGACACAGGTATTTCCAAGTTTTGGTTTGTTTTTAAAATTTTAGCTACTCTGGTCAGTGTGTAGTAGTAATTCACTGTGGTTTTACTCAGCATTTTTTGATGACTAATGTGGTTGAACACCTCTACAAGATTTATTTGTTTAACCTTTCACATTTAGATCTACAGTTGACCTAGAATTCATTTTTGTATATGATGAGAAGTAGAGGCCAAAATTAGTTTTTCTCCATATGTATAGACAATTGACCTAGGATCATTTATTGAAAGATCTTTCTTTCCACAATGCTGTAGAGAACCACTTTAATCATAAGTTATCTATCTGTAATATCTATCTGTATTTGGGGGTCTGTTTCAGGACTCTATTTTATTTCATTGATCTATCTGTTTATTCCACACTCTATATTCAACAGTGTGAATTCTGTAACTTTGTTCTTCTTTAATATTACCTTGGCTATTTTTGCCATTTGCACTGCCATGTGAATTTTAGAATCAACTTGTATAAAGGTTTTAGATATCTTTCATTAGATTTATTCCTAGGCATTTGGTATTTTTTGATACTATTATATACATTTTTCTAAAAATTTTACTTTCTATTATTGTCATATAGAAATATAGATTTTGCATATTGACCTGGTATCTAGTAATCTTACTAAATTTATTTTTAAAGTATTATTTTTAGTCTAAAGTAAAATTCATGCTTTTCAATGCAAAGTTCCATGAGTTCTGACCAAATGTATAGAGTAATGTAACCACCACCATAAGCAAGATATTTCTATCACTCCAAAAAATTCCCTCATGCCACTCCTTTGTAATCAACACCTACCCACCCTCAAACCCTGGTAACCACTGATCTGTTCTCCATTCCTATAGTTTTGCCTTTCTAGCATATGACTGACATGGAATCATATAGTGTATAATCTTTGGAAGGTGGCTTCTTTCACTCAACATGAGACCTTTAAGATTCATCTATGTTGTTACATGTATCAATGGTTTGTTTCTTTTTATCACTGAGTAACATAACATTACAGGGATCTCTATCACAATTTTTACACTCACCACCTGAAAGACACTGGGTTGTTTCCAGTTCTTGGTGTTTAGGTTTTTATTTGTGAACATAAATTTTCATTTCTCTTAATACCTAGGAGTGGGATTGACAATCCATATAGTGAGTATATATTTAGCATTATAAGAAATTGCCAAGCTGTTTTCTAAAGCTGCTGTACCATTTTGTATTCCCATCAGCAACATATGAAAGTTCCATTTGCTCTGCATCCTCAGCAGCACTTGGTATTATCAGGTTTTTTTGTTCTTTTGTCATTCTAAAGGTGTTTAGTGTTATTTCCATTGTGGTATTAATTTGTATTTCCCTAATAAGCATCATTTCATGTGCTTTTTGCTCTAGGTGTATCTTTTTAAGTAAACTGTCTTCAATCTTTGGCTCTTAATTTTTACTGGCTATTTATTTTCTTAATTGTAAGTTTTTATGAGTACTTTATATATTCTGGATACAAGTCCTTTGTCATGTGTGTGATTTACAAATATTTTCTACCAGCCATGGCTTTTCTTTTAATTCTCATAACAGTCTTTCGCAGAGCAAAAGTTAACTTTGATAAAGTCCAATTTATCAATTTTTTTCTTTTATGGATCATGCTTTTGGTATCATATATACATATATTGTTAAGAGACAGGGTCTTGTTCTATTGCCCAAGCTGGAGTGCATGATAATCACTCACTGCAACCTTGAACTCTTGGGATCAAGCGATCCTCCCGCTTCAGAGTCCCAAGTAGCTAGGACTACAGGCACACACCACCATACTCAGCTAATTGTTTTTTTATTCTTTGTAGAGACAGCGTCTTGCTACATTGCTCAGGCTGGTCTCACTGGTGTCATATTTAAGAACTCTCCACCTAACTCAAGTCACAAAGAATCTCTCACCTATGCTTTCTTACAAAAGTTTTATAGTATTATGTTTTACATTTAGGTCAATGATCCATTTTGAGTTAAATTTTGTATAAGGTTTAAGGTATAGGTTGAAGTTCAATTTTTTGCATATGGATGTCCAATTGTTTCAGCACCATTTATTAAAGAGTATTCTTTCTCCACTGAATTGCTTTTATACCTTTGTCAAAAATCAACTGACACCTCACTTCCATTAGGATGGCTACTTTAAAAAAAAAAAAAAACAGAAAATAAGTGCTGGCAAGGATGTGGAGAAATTGAAACCATTATGCACTGTTAGTGGGATTGTGCAATGGTGCAATTGCTATGGAAAATAGTATGGTAGTTCCTAAATAGTTCCTAATAGTTCCTAAAAAAAATTTAAATATTCTTTACAGAATTAGGAAAAACAATCCTAAAATTCATATGAAACCAAAAAAGAGCCTGAATAGCCAAAGCAATCCTAAGCAAAAAGAACAAAACTGGAGGCATCACATTACCTGACGTCGAATTATACTAAAAGGCTATAGTAACCAAAACACATGGTACTAGCATAAAAATAGTCATATAGATCAATGGAACAGAATAGAGAACCCTGAAATAAAACCATATATCTACAATCAACTTATCTTCAACAAAGTAGACAAAAGCATACACTGGGGAAAAGATACCGTATTCAATAAATGGTGCTGGGAAAACTAAATAGTCACATGCAGAAGAAGGAAACTGGACCCCTATCTCTTACTATACACAAAAATTAACTTGAGATAGATTAAAGACTAAAATGTAAGACCTGAAACCATAAAAATTCTAGAAGAAAATCTTAGAAAAACTCTGAACATGGGCCTCAGCATAGAATTTATGACTGAGCCCCCAAAAGCAAACACAACAGAAACAAAAATAAATAAATGGGACTTAAAAGCTTCTGCACAGCAAAGGAAATAACCAATAGACAACCTACAGAATGGAAGAAAATATTTGCAAACTTTGCATCTAACAAAGGACTAATATCCATAATCTATTAATATAAGGAATTCAAATCATCAAGAAAAAACCCCATTAAAACTGGGCAAACAATATGAGCAGACATTTTGCAAAACAAGATATGCAAATGGCCAAAAAACATATCAAAAAAATGCTCAACACTAATCATCAGAAAAATGCAAATTAAAACCACAATGAGATACCCTCTTACCCCACTCACAATAGCCATTATTAAAAAGTCAAAAAACAATAAAGGCTGGCATGGATGTGGTAAAAAAGGAATACTTATATACTGTTCGTTCATAGGAATATAAATTAGTACAACCTATATGGAAAACAGTATGGCGATTTCTCAAAGAACTAAAAGTAGACCTACCATTCGATCCAGCAATCCATTACTGTGGCTCTACCCAAAGGATAAGAAGTAATTATATCAAAAAGATACCCATACTGGTATGGTTATCGCAGCACAATTCACAATAGCAAAGATATAGAATCAACTTCAGTGCCCACCAACTGGTGAGTAGATAAAGAAAATGTGGTGTGCACACACCCCATAGGATACTATTCAGCCATAAAAAAGAATGAAATAATGTCTTTTGCAGCAACTTGGATGGAACTTGAAGCCATTACCCTAAGTGAAGTAACTCAGGAATGGAAAAATCAAATACCGCATGTTCTCAGACTCGTAAGTGGGAGCTAAACTAGGGGTATACGTGATCAAACAGAGTGGAATAAAAGACAGTGAAGACTCCAAAGTTGGCAGGGTGGTGAGGGATCAAAAATTACCTATTGGGTGCAAGGCACACTACATGGGTGATGGGCACACCAGAAGCCTAGACCTCACCTCTGTACAATATATCCATGTAACAAAACTGCACTTGCACCCTCCAAATATACTGATATTAAAAAAAATTAAAACTACTATAAGATCCAGCAATCCTAGATATGGGAATGTATCTGAAAGAAATGAAAGCAGGTTCTCAAAAAGATATTTGTACACCTACAGTCAAAGTAGCATTATTCATAATAACCAAAAAGCAGAAGCAACCCAAATGTCCATTAACTGATAAATAGACAGACAAAATGTAGTATATACATACAATGGAATATTATGCAGCCCTAAAAAGGAAGGGAATTCTAACATATGCTACAACGTGGATGAACCTGGGAGTCACTTTGCTAAGTGAAGTAAGCCAGTCACAAAAAGACAAATATGTATAATTCCTCAATAGAAGGTGTCTAAAGAAGTCAAATTCATAGAGACAGAGGGTAGAATGCTGAGGTAACCCAGAGGGAAATGAGGAGTTGTTGTTTAATGGGTATGAAAAAGTTCTGGAGATTTCAAAGCACAACAGTATGAATGTACTTCACACCACTGAACTGTACACTTAAAAATGGTTAAAACAATCAATTTTAAGTTACATGTTTTTTACCACAATTTTTTAAAATATCAATTGAGCATATCTTTAGGAGTCTGTATCTGGACTTTATTCTAATCCATTAATCTATACAGTTAGTTTTCAAATTTCTGGGTTTTCTAACTTCGTTTTTTTCCCCGAATTGTTTTGGTGAGTCTAGTTCCTTTTCTTTTCTTTCTTTTTTTTTTTTTTGTTTTATTTCTTTTTCTTCAAGTCTCATTTTAGCTTCAATGCTTTTCCATATAAATTTCAGAATCAACTTGTTGATACCTACAAAGTCCTAATGGGATTTTGATTGGGACAGTGTTAAATCTATTGAATCAATCAATTGTGGAAGACATGACATTGTAACAGGAAGTCTTCCAATCCATGAATATAACATATACATAAATTATTATATGTTACATACAAGTCTTTGATATCTTTCATCAGTTTTCACCAGTGTTTTTGGCATAAAGACTCTGCACATATTTTAATAGTTTTAATCCTAAGTATTTTGAGTTTCTGATTATGGTAGTTTTAAAAAAAAATTTAACTCCAATTGCTTATTACTAATATATAGATATATAACTGATTTTTTTTATATTAACCTTGTATCTCCTAACTTTGTGAAACTCATGTCTTAGTTTTGGAACTTTTTAAATAGATTCTTCAAAATGTTCTATGTAGACAATCATGTCATCTGCAAATAGGGACTACTTTATTTCTTCCATTACAATCTATATGCTTTTTTTTTTTTTTGAGACAGAGTTTTACTCTGTTGCCCGGGCTAGAGTGCCGTGGCGTCAGCCTTGCTCACAGCAACCTCAGACTCCTGGGCTCAGGCAATCCTCCTGCCTCAGCCTCCCAAGTAGCTGGGACTACAGGCATGCGCCACCATGCCCGGCTAATTTTTCTATATATATTTTTAGCTGTCTGTAAAATTTCTTTCTATGTTTAGTAGAGACGGGGTGTCGCTCTTGCTTAGGCTGGTTTCGAACTCCTGAGCTCAAATGATCCGCCCGCCGCGGCCTCCCAGAGTGCTAGGATTACAGGTGTGAGCCACCGCACCCAGCCTATATGCTTTTTATTTCTCTTTCTTGCCTATTACACTAGCCAGAACCTTCAGTACAAGGACTAGCAATAGCAAATGGACATCCTTGCCTTGTTTAAATCCTTGCCTAAATATACTTTTTAATTCTAATAATTTTTCATAGATTCTTTTGGTCACACAATTGTGTCAGATTTTTTTCTCTTCCTATCCAATCATTTAACCATTTACTTTACTGACTCATTATACTGGCTAGAATCTCCAATATAACATTGAGTATGAGTGGTGATAGCAGGCATCCTTATCTTGTTTCCAATTTCAATGAGAGAGCTTTCAGTACTTCATTATTATGTGTGTTTCTGCTATTTTTATAGATATCTTTTATCATATTTGGGAAGTCTCTATTTTTGTTTGCTATGAGCTTTCATCATGAACAGGTATTAGATTTCAACAAACACTTTGCATCTACTGTGATAGTCATACAATTTTTCTACATTTTTTTAATAGTTCATGCAGTGAATTATATTAGTTTTTGAATACCATCAAAACATTTTGACAGACACAGTGGCTTACACATGTAATCCTAGCACTCCGAGAGGCCAAAGCGGGAGGATTGCTTGAATTCAGGAGTTTGAGACCAGCCCCAGCAAGAGCAAGACCCTTTCTCTACCAAAAATAGAAAAATTAGCCAGGTATCACAGCGCATGCCTATAGTCCCAGCTACTTGGAAGGCTGAGACAAGGGAATTGCTTGCGCCCAGGAGTTTGAGGTTGCTGTGAGCTATGATGATGCCACTGTACTCCACCCAGGGCAACAGAGTCCTGAGAGACTGTCTCAAAAAAAAAAAAAAGAGTTATACATCTATTCCCTATTTACTTAGAAAATCTTATTTATTATTACACAAATCATGACCAAATCTTAAGTTACTCTAATAATAGATACGAGGGTATACAGACAAATGAAGTCTAATGATATTCTATACACTACCAGCTAGCCATAATTTTATGATAGCTTCAGTCTCATTTTCTACAAAACCGTTCCCCACCAAATACAAAGCAGATCAGAGAAATGGTGACAAATCACAGTCATAGACTCTAATATTTAATATGTAGATTCTGAAACATCTGCAAGGAAAAAGAACTTCTATTGATGTTACAATAATAGTTAAATCATATACTTTTAGAAAGCAGAAGTGAAATTTAAGTATATCCTGCTTCTACCTTTGGCTTTCTAAGGGGAAAAAAAAGAAATTGTAGTATAAAAATAAGTTATGTTTCCTCCACATGTTCTCACTAACAAGTGGGAGCTAAACAGTGGGTACACAGGGGCACAATAAGACCTGAAGGACACTGGAAACTAAGAAGGTGGGAGGCTAAGAGAGGGGTGAGGGATAAAAAACCTACCTATCAGGTACAATGAACCCCGTCCTAGCGGCAGGCACACTGAAAGCCTTGACTTCAGCATTATACAGTGCATCCATGTAACAAAAACATTTGTTCCCCCTTAATATTTTGAAATTTTAAAAAAGTATGACATTTGAAGTCTTAAAATAAGTTATACTTCCCATTCAACATAAATGGATGAATAAATAATGAAAACATTTGATAGTTCTTTATACAGTATTATAAATTTATGAAAATACTATCATTTGCAGGGGAAACTTTATAACCTTTTGATAATGATTACATTAATGAATTCTGGTCTACTAATTATCACCCATAGGTTAGTTTTATCTTTTTACTTTACCTGTGTTCTGGTGGTTGCGTTTTTTCCACAATTAAATGACCACCCTATAATCAGAGAGGGAGGCGATGAGTAACCCTAAAGGGCCTAGTAATCTTTTGAAATAAAACTGTCACAGTGCTACCAAGTTTATTTTCAATCCTTGAGTCAACTGTACAACCTAAGTTAAGAATGAATGGGCCACCATGAAGCAATCACTCTCTTAACGCCAGTGCACCTCTAGCTCCCCAGCTCCAGCAGATGGAGAAGGGGATAAGTAAGGAGGTCTCCACATCATGGCTCCTACAAAGCACATGGCCTCAAACCAACTCCCAGGAAGCAACTGGCTACCTAAGGTGCTCCTAAGAGTGCACCCTCTACTGGAGGGGTGAAGAAACCTCACTGTTACAGGCCTGGTACTGTGGCACTGTGTAAAATTAGACATTATCGGAAGTCCACTGAACCATTCTGATTCATAAACTTGACTTCCAGCATCTGGCCTGAGAAATTGCTCAGGACTTCAAAACAGATCTGTGCTTCCAGACTGCAGCTACTGGTGCCTTGTAAGGAAGCAAGTGAGGCCTATCTGGTTGGTCTTTTAGAAAACAACAACCTGTGTGCTATTCATGCCAAATGTGTAGCAATTATGCTAGCAGATGTCCAGCTAGTACACTGCACATATGAAGAATGTACTTAAGAATCCACTAGGATGGGAAACATTTCACTCTCAAAAAAAAAAAAAAAATTCTCTTCTTCCTATTACTAGTTCTGAAGGTTAGTTATTTTTTCCCACAGGGTCAAAGAGTACCTAAGTATATGATTATGAGTGGAAAAATAGGGGACAGAAATCAGGTATTGGCAGTTTTTCCATATTCATTCAGATGTGCATTTCTAATATAAATACAGAGATGTAAAGCATTAATGCAAGTCAAAACGTTTCAGTGAACAAGTTTCAGCAGTTCAACTTCGTAACAGTGATTTTTAAAAACCTGTTAAATTTTTCTGGACAATGCCAGCATTTAGATTTTTTTTAAAACAGGTAAATTTCTTATGGACAGCCAGAAAAAAAAATCTAGGGTAGCTCTGAACATTATAGCAACTTTCCACAATGCAGTTCTCTGAAGCTGCCTCAGTCCCCTGCATTACCTCCTCTATTCATGCACCCAGCTGTGTTTAGTATTTTGGAAGAAATGACTGATAATGTTCCATCAAGAACTGGCAACATTCCAGAAAGCAATATAGATGGTCATAGGTGGTCCAGCACAAAGACACTGCCAGACTAGATATCTCGGGTTCTATCACAAACACTACTAACAACTCACAAATTCTGCATCACCATACATATTCCTCACCCATTCCTATTTGGTTTAGTAGATTTTGCTTGTTTACTTTATTCCTCCTAAAGTACTGTCAGCATGAGAGCATTTTAAGTCACAGTACCATATGACAATAACATATAACTCCATATAACTAAAACAAGTACCCTCAAGATTGGTTGTCTGTCAGAGAATATCTGTTAAGATGCAAAAAATTTAAAATATCAAGCACTTGAAACCTAAAAATAATTTTATAAGCATATCACAGCAGAATACATAGTACCTACCCTTCAACCTCAACCACAATCACATTACTTCTTCCTCTTAATTATTATGATATCATTACATGAGAGCCATGGACAAGGAATAAATAAATCAGTTCAGTAATATTGTTTCAAAGCTGGCATTTAACACTTAAAAATGTAGCTATTCTTACAGAAATAAAAATTCACTGAATTTGGATTGGTTATTCTGTTTGCTCTATGTATTTAAAACAAAAAATACACTGTCTAATGAACTTTTCAGCTTCTACTTCCTCATGACTGTAAGTAGGCATAAAAAAAAACAAACATTTATATATCTCCAGGGTAAAGTACAAGTTCCACCACTGTATGACGTACCCACTACAGGACTTGTGTATAGCAGCAGTTAAAGAATTAACCTTGGCTGGGCAAAGTGGCTCATGCCTATAATCCTAGCACTCTGGGAAGCCAGGGATGGACGATCACTTGAACTCAGGAGTTCGAGACCAGACTGAACAAGAGTGACACCCCTTCTCTACTAAAAATAGAAAAATTAGCTGGGCATGATGGTGTGTGCCTGTAGTCCCAGCTACTCGAGAGGCTGAGGCAGGAGGATCGCTTGAGCCCAGGAGTTTGAGGTTGCAGTGAGCTGTGATGTTGCCACTGCGATCTATCCTGGGCAACAGAGCAAGACCCTGTGTCTCCAAAAACAAAAGTTAGGAAACTGAAGATCTAACATGCTACCTACTAGCCATCAGCTGGCAAAAATTTCTCAATCTAAGAGTCAGTACTTACATTCCTAGGAAATTTTAGGCACAAGAGGTCAGCTGGTAAATGGCAATACGTTCAAAATTCAGAATTCTACAGCTGGAAGAAACCTCAGATATCACTTAGTCATCCCCCTGGTTTATAGATAGTGAGGAGGTGGAGGAAGAGGAGACTGAATCCGAACCCTCCAAATCTCTTCTAAGGATCTAGAAACCCTCAACTAAGCAGGCTGTCCTGGTAATGGCTAGTGATGGGAGAGGCAGAGACGGCAGCTGCTTACTCCACTCACTCCATTTTTGTGTTCCTGCACTATATATATATATCACTCCTGATCTGTGAGTAATTCTAAGTTGCTGATTCAGATTTTTAAAAGAAAAAGGCATCCTACAACTCAACAACAAAAAAGTCAAATAACTCAATTAAAAAAATAGGTGAAGGACTTGAGTAGACATTTCTTCAAAGATGATACACAAATGGCCAACTATATCAAAAGATGCTGAACATCACGAATCATCCAAGAAATGCAAACTACAATGAGATATCACCTCATACTCACTGGGATGGCTACTATTAAAAAAACAGAAAATAACAAGTATTGGTAAGGAAGTAGAGAAACTAGAACCTTTGTATGCTTTTGGTAGGACTGGAAAACAGTGCAACTGCTGTGGAAAATAGAATGGAGATTCCTCAAAAAATTAAAAGTAGAACTACCATAGGATCCAGCAATCCCACTTCTGGGTATATAGCCAAAGTAACTGAAAGCAGGGTCTCAAAGGGATATTTGTATAACCACGATCACAGCAGCATTATTCACAATAGCCAAGAGGTGGAAAAACCCAATGTCCATCCACAGATAAGTGGATTAAACAAATGTGGTATATACATGCAATGGAATATTATTCAGCCTTAAAAAGAAGGAAATCCTATCATTTGCTATATGGATGAACCCTGAAGACATTACTGCTAAGTGAAATAAGCCAGTCACAAAAGGACAAACACTGTATAATTTTACTTATTTAAGGTATCTAAAGTAGCCAAATTCATAGAAAGAGAATGTAGAATGGTGGTTACCAGGGGCTAGTGGTGGGGAGAAAAGGGAAGTTGTTGTTTAAAGGCTATATGGTTTCAGATTTCCAAAATGAAAAAACTTTGGAGATCTTTTTCACAACAATGTGAATATATTTAACACCGTTTAGCTGTACATTTAAAAATAATTAAGATACTAAATTTTGTTTTTTAACAATAAAAAAATGAAGAAAAGAAAATGGCAATAGATCTCTTGCTTTTTCTTGTTGTGTCCCTCCCAATCTTTCATACTCTACAGGTGGCAAGAATTGCTCCAGGACGTCGGATTCCTTCTCCCAACCTATCCTACAGCTCACACACTGCTCTCAGAGCATGCAGGGTAGGTCTGCAATCACAGGACAGAAGGGGAAATGGTCAGGAGAGGACTTCAGGTGGACTGTCCACTTCTAATCTTGACTTTGTCCCTCGGCCTAGGAAAATGGAGATGGGGTGATGGACCCCCAGTTAAAGAACACCTAGGGCAAAAAATAAGGAGTCTTTCATAGTGTTTTGTTTAAATTGTGAAGAGTAGATAATCAATAAAGAGATTCCACAAACAAGTATAAGCTCCTTGATGACCAAGGCCACGTGCATCTTCTTTGTTTTCCTTCTAATACCTCACTCGTAGAAGTTGCTAAGTACATGCAACTTCAAGCTGATGACAAGGACACTATTGGCAAAAGAATGGATCTTTTGTCCAGAAAAATGCCTACTAGATTCAAAAGTCAATGTACTTATTTTAATGAATGAATTAAGGTCATTTCTGTAATTAAAATTTCCACTGACTTCACAACTTTTATTAAAAACTTCTATACAACTAATTTTTCCTGGCAGGTGGATACCATATTGCACAACACTCGGTACTTGGGAATTCCCCCCAAAATATACAATTGCTCCACAATGAGACAGCCACTGGCAGCATGTAGGAGCACACAAACCATTCATTTACAACAAAAATCACTTGAATTTGTCCTTCAGTTGGGATTGCTGGTAGACAAGAGAAGCAGAGGTTTTCCATTGTACATGATTTTTATTGTTGTTTATAAAACCAAGAAGCTACAAAATCAAGCTTCCTGAATATTTACATTAACAAGGCTCTTAGTCATTCACAGAATGAAAAGCGAAAATAATTGCTTTAATTACATTCTTCCTTTTTAGAGACAAGGTTTCACTCTATCGCTCATGCTGCAGTGACGAAGGCCTGGGCCCGAACAATCCTCCTCCCTCAGCCTCCCAAGTAGCTAGCACTACAGGTATACGCCTCCACACCCAGCTAATTTCATTATCTTTTGTAGAGATGGGGGTCTCACCATGTTGCCCAGGCTGGTCTCCAACTTCTGGCCTCAAGCAATCCTCTCACCTCAGCCTCCCAAAGAACTGGAATTACAGGCATGAGCCAATATGTCCAGCCTAATTACATTCTTAAAGGGTTTCAGTAGAAAGAAAAGGTTTCTAACTGATATTTGAATATGCTGACCCTAAACTGTTCAAAGCAGCTGTTAAAAATGAATGTACACATGCATTCCTAAAAGTACACCCCACATTGCAGATGTCCCTTGCCCTTAAAATACTACACTTAATAATATTTATCTCCAATACCTACCAACATAAATAAAACGCAGTAGGATCCTTCTATAAGATTTTTGTTGGAGTCTAGGCGCAGTGGCTCACGCCTATATCCCAGCACTGTGGGAGGCTAACGTAGGAGGATCGCTTGAGCCCAGGAGTTCAAGACCAGCCTGGGCAACATAGCGAGACCCTGTTTCTACAAAAAATTTATAAAAATTAGCCAGGCAGAGTGGCTACTGTAATCCAAGCTACTCGGAAGGCTGAGGCAGAAGGACCACTTCAGCCCAGGAGTTGGAGGTGGCAGTGAGCTGTAATCCTGCCACTGCCACTGCACTCCAGCCTGGGTGACAGAACAAGATCCCATCTCTTTTAAAAAAAAAAAAAAAAAGATTTTTGGTGGGCATAAGATTGACACTTTTTAAGCTAACATATTTTAATAGACTCATTTATAAGCAGAGTTAATTTCATGATTTGTTAGAGGTGGTAAAATGATTTTCAACTCACTGTATATCCAAATTCACACAACCTTAATAAAATATTCCATATTAGGCCAAATCATCACTCTTTTTGAAACAGAAATAAGAATATCATTTTAAGGAACTTGAAACATCAAAGGTTCTGCTTCATTCAAGTAAAGTTTATATGCTATAATGCACAAAGGAAATCACTTTCCTTTAGTTGTCCTTTAGTTTTATCTAAGGCAAAAACACAGCATGAACAATACTAACAAATAAGAACAAATGCCCAACAAGCAAAAGGGGATGTTTTACCAGCTTTTTCACAATAGTGCTTAAAATACCTCCTCCGTTGGGATGGAGAGCACTTCCTCAGAACACTGTACTGAGGGTATTTTGCTTATAGACAATACATAGATATGTATATCTTTCTCTCTTAAAATAAAAATGCAGTTAGTTTTTCATTTTCAGTGGAAATTTGGGACAGAAGTAATGTAACTGCACAAAAGCTAAAATCTAATTTTAGCTTTAGCCTTCTTTACCATCAAGATCTTTATTAGAGACACTACCCAGTAGTCAATATGACTTAAAAAAGTGGCATTGCTATTTTCCCCTACTATAACTGAACAGATGAGTTAATAACAGAATTGGGGCTGCGTACAAACGCAGCAGTTCACACCAGTAATCCCAGCACTGTGGGAGGCTGAGGTGGATCACTTGAGCCCAGGAGTTCAAGACTAACCTGAGCAACACAGCAAGATCCAGTCTCCATAAAAAAAATTTAAAATTAGCCGGGCATTGTAGCATGTGCCTGTTGTCCCAGCTACTCAGGAGGCTTAAGCTGGCGGATCTTTTGAGCCCAGGAATTTGAGGTTACAGTGAGCTATGATCACACCACTGCATTCCAGCCTAGACGACACAGCAAGACCACTCCGTCTCTAAAACAATAATAATAATATTAATAGAATTGGAATACTGGTGACACATTAAAACTCAGACTACCTAGTACAGTTATTTTAACCACATTTTGATGGCAATCTTTCAAATATATGTTCATCTACATGACTCCTGTGGCACCCATCTCTGTACTTACCCTAATCCATTCTTCAGCATCCAGCGCAGAGGGGAACCCAGTTCAACCTGCAGTCTTCCTCTGTGCCCTCCAACACCCACGTCCACTGTCCACAGCCCAGTTCTGCCTACAGCCATTCCCATGATCACTAATGCCTATTCCATTCACTCTTCTCTTACCATTTTCTTTCTAACCTCATTTGTCTTCTGTTATCCCTTGGCTTTCTCAGGGGGGAGAAGAAAAAAAAAAAAAGGTCGGCTCTGCCTAGCTGGATGGAACAAACAGCCGCGAGTGCTCCATTCTCCTCTCACGTATGTTACCATCACTTTCCCCTCTTGTCATTCAAGGAAAAATATAACTCAGTACTCCTGATTTTAAATAAAAATATAAATGAGTATGAACAGGTATTTGAGCATATATGTGGGCACAGTGCTTTTTATTTAAAAAAAGAGACAAAGAACAAATGCTCATTTATCGGTAAGTTATAAAGTGCTTTTACTGACTCCTCCCTTCATCTACCTTTCACCCACCACTCTCTGATGTCATATGACCTCCCACCCACTGTGGTCTCCGGGTCAAATGGCTCATAACCACACACTAGCACAATCTCTTTTCCCTGACAAATTAATCAGTTAAGATGGCAACATTACTTGATTGATGTAGATATGTGTGCCAGATTGCTCTAAAAACGTTTGGCTGGTCCTGGTGGCTCACGCCTATAATCCCAACACTCTGGGAGGCCAGGGCGGGAGGATCGCTTGAGCTCAGCAGTTTGAGACCAGCCTGAGCAAGAGCAAGACCCTTTCTCTATTAAAAATAGAAAAAATTAGCCGGGCAACTAAATTTAAAAAAATTAGCAGGGCGTGGTGGTGCGCGCCCATAGTCCCAGCTACTCAGGAGGCTGAAGCTGGAGGATCACTTGGGCCCAGGAGCTTGAGATTGCTGTGAGCTAGGCTGACGCCATGGCACTCTAGCCCAGGCAATAGAGCGAGACTCTGTCTAAAAAAATAAATGAATAAAAAAAAAAGATGTTGTTAGCACACGACAGTAGTTTATACCAGCAGTTTTCAAAGTGTAACGCACAGATGAGGGTGAGGGGTGATCCCTTTGGGAGATCCACAATGTTAAAACTATTTTTGGTAATACAAAGATGTTATCTGCCCTTTTCTCTTTATTCTAAGTGTACAACAGTGATTTCAGAGGACACATTGTATGGAATTATAATGTATCACTTGGACAACTAATGAAAGTGCCTGTATATCCTTTACTGCCTATCATTTAAAAAAGCCAGTTTCACTTAACAATGTCCTTGATAAAATAATAAAAATTATTAATTTATTAAATTTCTACTTTTCAGAACTTGGTCATTTTAATGTCCTGTATGATGAAGTGGGAAGTACACACATAAAGCACTTCTGCTGGATACCTAAGCATAATGCCTATTTTGAAGAAAAGCATTTATGCAATTGCTTAAGTTATGAGCTTTTATCATAGAATACAATTTTTGCTTAAAAGAATGGCAGACAACTTATAGTCATTCAGTCTTTGGTAACTGGCAGACATTTTCTCTAAAATGAATAAAGTGAGCTTGCCACTTCAAGGAAAACTGACAATATCTGTTGCCAATGATAAAATCTGAGCTTTCAAGAGAAAATTCGAATTTTGGAAAACCTGAATTTGTCACCAAGAAACTGACCCCTTCCCAAGTCTTAAAGACTTTTTTGATGAGACTGATGGTCATACTAATCAATGTGACTTGTTTAATATCATGTAATCAAATGTGCCAAAATTTCAAAGATCTGCATAGTTCAGTTAATTTTTGAATGACCAATACATGATGTTACAAAATTACACACAGGTCAAAGATCCATTCAAAGTTTAAGACAGACCAGTAGATTTTAATGATACACAGCACAAAAAATTTATTGACAGGGTTTCAGATTCAACAGCGCAACTAACCCTTAAGGATCTACCACTTGTTTGGTGTAACAAAGATTATTCACAATTATGTGAAAAGACTATTATAACAACATACTCCACCCTTTTTCAACTACCTATCTGTGTGTAGACAAGTTTTCTTCAAATATTTCAACCAAAATAACATATCACAACAGATTGAACACAGCAGTTATGCAAATCAAGCTATCTTCTATTAGGTAGTACACTAAAGAGAATGGCAAAATGTAAAACACTCCCATGCTTCTCACTAGATTTGTTTTAGAATACCTTTTTCACAAACGTATGTCATTTATGTTAACCATTTAATGTTTGCTATTTTTAAATAAATATTCCTCAGTTTTAACGTCTAGTATGTTAAATGTTGATAGATACATAGTCTACAGAAAAGATTTTGGGGGTCCTTAATAATTTTTAAGAGTGTAAGAGTGTCCTGGGACCAAAATGTTTGAAAACTGCTGGTTTATACTGTCACCAAAAAAGAGCACTTATATGTGTGTAAGAGAATGGGCACCTGAATACAAATCAGAAGATCTTGTCTCCATTTCTAGCACTATGTCTTACTTCCTTTGGGATTTGACTAAATTACCTAGTCTTTCTAAGGCCTTGTTTCCTCATGTATAAAATGGATAATTCCAGTCTTGTTCTGAGGATAAGAGAAACAATCTATGAAAAAGGAATTTATAAACTATAAGGTATATTACTATTATAAGCTCTCAAAGTTTAAGAGTTTTAAGTACTTTTTATGAGGTTTCTACAAAATTCTCCCTATTCTTAAAAATTTGTTACTAAAAACAGAACTTACAGAAAATGCAAAGTGGAAATTTTTGATTAGCCAATTAGCTCAAATGTCCAGCCACGTAAGTTTACCACATTAAGTTCCTGTCCCTACAGTTATAATGGTAATATATATTTTAATTCATTATTATGGACATTTCCAAAAACACAGTGTACAGAAGATAACAAACTCCAATGTACCCATTACTTAGCTTCAACAATTTTCAAAAATTTGCCAATATTGTTTATTTCTCACTTATGTTTGTGCCTATCCTGATGTTTTTTAAAACAAATATCAGGCATCATTTCATTTTGCCCATAAATACTTCTATATATATCTTAAACAGATGAGAATGTTTTAACATGACCACAATACCGTTATTATAGCCAAAACATTATATTTATAATTCTTAATTATCACCTAATATACACTCCATGTTCAAGTTTCCTGATTGTCTCAAAAAAAAAAATCTTTGTTAGTTTCTAGTTGGTTTGTATTATCAAAATATCATTCTTACCAGTTCTTTTCCAAGTGAAGCCAAGATTTTTAACTAAAGCTAGGAAGGAAGAGGAAATAATATCATGTTTCATATACCATGTACAGTTTACAAACCAAGGTCAAGAACTATCTTCCTGAGGAATGTGCTTCTCCACCAACCAAACAACAAACCAACCCACTATAAAATAGGTCTGCATGGCGACACATTTACTTTGGTATTCTGAGAAGTGACCAGAAGAGGACAGCTCAACTGTTCAGGGAGAGAAGGAGCTGTTAGACTGTGAGCGGAAAAAGGTGACAGGAAGCCACCACCCACCATTTCGGAAAGGATGAGGCTTAAGCTGAGGGTGAGGTCAGGAACCTGGTTCTAGTATGAGCATACTCAAACAAGAGTCAGGTGCCCAAGACTGTGAGTTAACCCCCGCAGCCTGCAACTCAAAGCTCAAAAAATAGTGCTCTAACCTAAAGATATAATGGAAGTGCTATAAAAAATAACAGTTGTGAGAATTAATTCAAATTATTCAGCAAACATTTATCAACAGGTGACTCTACTAGGCACTACCCTAGGATATGAGCTGTGTATTTTAAAGACTAGTATACAATGCACACAACAAGTAGCATATACTTCTCTACACAGGTCATTTCCATTAATTTTAAGAGGAAGAATGAATATACATAGTGTAAATTACCTTGCCATACCATTACAATTTATCCTTTTCCTATAAACTACAGTTTGCCCCACCGCCCCCCCCGACATTAAAACAAATTTGAATTTAGTTTAGAATACTAAAGAATTTCCTACCTTGTCTTTTTTTTTTTTTTTTCAAGAGTGCTAGAGTGCAGTGGCACAATCATAGCTTAATGCCACCTCCAAATTCCTGGGCTCAAGTGATCCGCCTGCCCCAGCCTCCACATTAACTGGGACTACAGCAGCACACCACCATGCCCAGCCCTTACTTTCTCTTAAAATTGTTTTGTTTTCCATAGGTTTATCCCAAGTATATTGTAGATAAAAATTGGTTAGGGGTGTATAGAATAATTTTCAAGGGATTTGGTCCTATGGAAACGCAGACTTAATATTTGGAATCCTTTATCCCAAATTCACCTACAAAAGTTTTTTTAAATTTAACACTGCAAAAAGAGTGGAGAAGGGGGGAGAACATATTTTTTAAGGGATGCTTGAGAATGGCAGAGCACGGTAGCTCACGCCTGTAATCCTAGCACTTTGGGAGACTGGGGCAAGACGATCACCCGAGGCCAGGAGTTCAAGACCTGCCTGAGCACGAGTGAGACCCTGTCTCTACAGAAAATAGAAAAATTAGCCAGGCATGGTGGTGCGTGCCCGTAGTCCCAGCTACCTGGGAGGCTGAGGTAGGAGGATGATTTAGTTTGAGGTTGCAGTGAGCTATGATGACACCATTGCACTCTAGCCCAAGCAACACTACAAGACTGTCTCAAAACAAAATAAAAAGAATGCTTGAGAAGCACTTTGTAAGTGTGCCTGAAAACATGAAACAGTCACTGATAATGTCTGTTTTTAGTTAACACTATAAAGGATATCTTCAACAAAACAAATCTACCAGATAATACAATAAAAATCCAGACTTCCTCATTTCTGAACAGTTTTGTTTCAGGTTTCTACTCTTTGTAGAAAAACAGGAAAAATTGTAAGTTTAAGATATTTTCAGTGAGACCACTACAAATCTTTACACCACTACAAATCCCCTACAAATCTTTGAGGAGACATAATTAAGCACACAGAGCACAAAACAGTCTAAATTTGTCATCTGATTCCTGTATCACCCAGAAAAGACCTGGACAGGTGTTATCCCTTACCCTATTTTACCTACTGGTAATCAACTCTAATAGCTTACTTATATTTTTTATAGATTTAGTCCTTTTTTATTTTTTTAGAGACAAGGTCTCGATACATTGCCTAGGCTGAATTTAAACTGGGCTTAAGTGATCCTCCTGCCTCAGACTCCTGAGTAGCTGAGACTACAGGTGCCACCACGCCCCACCCAATAGCTTACTTACACTGTCTGTACATCTTTTGTTTTGTATGCTCTGTACCCTCAAAACAATTATTCTTGGAATTTAGCTTTACTTCATAACACTATTGTGATTATTGTTCCTAATGAAGAATCTAACCTAAAAATATAACCCAATACATGAAAGTCCTAACTAAACCAGTAAACAGTGATGTTAACCTCATTGCAAAAAACTTGAGCTCCTTAACAAATGGCAGCAAAAGAACTGTGGATGAATTGTTAACAAGGAGTTAAAAAAAAAGTCAAAGTTTGCATGCTTCAACCTAAAGAAAAAGTCACATAGGTTTCTTTACTGAAAATCTGGGTAAAGTGAATTAATTTGTAGAATTCTATTCAAATTGGTTTGGACTGCACATGAATATTAAAAAGTTATAATATTAACATTATTCATCAGAATATCATAGGCAAAACAGGTTATTCACAGAAAAAGTGGGAGTCTAGCCCTTTCCTTGACCCTGATCATTACCTCCACTACTTATTAGTGACATCAGATTTTCATGTGTTGTTTATTTTCCTTCTTGCTGTCCTTATTGTTTCTTGTTCCTTCTGCCTTCTCCCACTAGAATATAAGTTCCATAAGGGCAAAAACTTTTATCTTATATTCTACTGTAAGGCCAGTGTCTAGCACTTAGCAGAGGCTCAACATAAATCTACTGAATGATGAAATGGGTGAATAGCCTCCCTCTCTGACCTCCCACCTCCCCCACTTCCCGTTAACCAACCTTTAAAGCCAAGGTCAAATTCTATTATTTCTATGAAGATTACCTCCCAGAATCCTCTTTCTCTTTTTATACCAAGAATTTGGCACTTAACGTCTGTCTAATAATTGTTTCCCTTTGCATATGTACATATCTCCCTTAAAATTCTTATAATCCTATTCTCCTTAAGGGCATGGGCCCATGTCCCCAACTTTTGGTAGCCACCTCAGCACATTAAATAGTATAACATTAATAAATGTTTTGCTTGATTGATTTATGTCTTTAGTTAGTGCAGAAATTCAGTTAATCCAGTTAATAATCCACATAACTCAAAACAGGCCATGATTTGCAGTCAGTCCCCTTTTACTTTAAATCTATCTCTGACAATTTCAAGTTTTATATTCTTATATAATCATAATTTATGTGCATCATTTACCCATTCCCCTCTCCCAAGACTAAATTTTTTTATGTAATAAAAAAAAACCTAGTGACTTTTTGGTGATATTTATAATGAAGTTTCTAACCCCAATCAAAAAGGGGGTGAAATTTCATTTACTCTCTTCTTGTTGCTGAGGCATGGAAGAGTATTTTTCCATTTATGCCTTTTTCCTTTCATGCCAAGATGTATCCCATTTCCTTCTTTACTGATCATACCCCTGGCAAGCTTTTATTATTTCTTTGTACCTGTCCTTAGTAATCTGTTTTAGATCCTTCTTTTGAGCCACTCTTTTTTCCTCCAGTCATTTATTTGATTAAATTTCTAACTCCCTGTCTCAATCACTCTGTGTAGAAGAATGGCCTCTTCTTAAAGCCTGAGCCTGCTTCTTTAAATTTAGCCAACCTTTATGAACCTCTCTTCACACTGCCAACCCTTGATCATCTCAGCTAATGAAATGTATAAAAATAACAGATTATCTACAACACAAGAAAGTCAGAAAAAAATAGACATCTGACTTTGGAACATATGTGTAGCTTTGGGCAAGATTTACTTTCTTAATTATGTTTTTGTTTAATCCAACATTAGTAAGATTTTGTTTTATAATGGACAATATCTGTCTCAGTTTTAAAATTTGATGTTATTTTTTTAAAAAGCCAATCAAGCATCAAATGTAGTTTTTCCTATGAGTCTTTTTAACTAATTCCTTCAATCCCTTGAAATCTGTCATAAAATCTGTTTTCTGTTTCCTCTGATTTATCTCCTTTTCTTGGGATTCTGATCCAAATCAGTTTACCCTGTATTAACTTACTTTTTCAATCTAAAGTACCTTTTGCTTGAGAATGCAAAGCATTTTTTTTAACAAACCTGACATCATGAACATAAAAGCATTTTAAAAACATTGACTGTCCAGTAAAAATTTTTTGTCTAGATAGCAAAGGATATAAAACTGTTTTTGTCAGATACTATAGGAAAACTTGGGGTTCCAAGGTAAATTACACTGGTAATTCTAGCAAACTGTATTTAGTGGGATTTCATGATTAGTTGAAAACAGAAAAACTTTAATACTGGTCAGCTTCATCAAAATATTAATTCCATATGCTAAAAACCCCATGGCATTTAATTCCCAATACAAGCACTTATAGACAGCATCAAAACAAATTCACACATAAATCCTGCCCCTTTCTCTGGCTCCAGCCTAAACTCAGCTACCTTATTAGACCTACTCTTAAACCCTGATCCTGGCCTCACTTCCACTCCCAACCATCCCACAAATAATTTTTACATGTATAGGAAAAAGGAAAAGAACTGGGTTTTAACAGGATCTTCTCTTTTGCCCCCTTCTCAGTTAATTGCCATTAAGCTTTTGGCCAAAGAGACCCCTAACCCCCAATTTCACATGACTATTTTTCTTTTACAGGTACTCAATTACATTCACCAAAGTGAACCAAAGGACAAGGACTTCCCAAATTGAAAAAGAAACAAAACTGGAAAATTCTGCAGTTCTGTTCCTAGCTCCCTCCATAATTACGCATTATCTGAAACATGAAAGTAAAATATGTACAATTTTAAGCGAAATCAAATATTTTACTTTGAGTTGCTGATATACCAGAGGTTAAAACTAAAAATGTTTAAATATTACCACAGTTTACACATTTTTTTGCATCTGAATGTAGGTTTATGGTGCTTGAACCATATTTTCATATACTAGTCACATTACCAGAATTCAAAACAACCTCATTTCTAATTTTTCCCCCATGTGCAATTTTTGTAAGTGCAAATTATTTTACCTAAAATCCAACTCTTGGGCTGGTGTTATTTAGCCCAAATTTTTACATAAGATGCTAAATATTAGCCAAATAAATTATTTTAATAGCAACCTTCCACACTGTCTTCAAACTCAGTAAATTCCACAACTGTATTTAAAAAACAAAACCCTTTCACAGTGCCTAGTCACATTCTGTCTAAAATACCTACACAAAGCCATATATTCTTAGTTTTTCATTTTACTTTTCCAGCCTGCTGCCTTCACCAAATACACAACTCTACAAGCCTCAATTACAGCCTTCCAAGCTGTGTCCACCAATATATGCAATTCTCAAGGAAAAGTAAATAAATACAGAGTAATTAACTTAATTAGTAAAAATTCTTCTTTTAAAAATTTACCTTAACTTTAACAATCTCTTTTCTTGATGGAGATGAAATAGCATAAATCCTTCGAGGAAAAGTTGTCATCTACATGTACTCTTCATCAGCCCACAAAGTGTGGCATAAAGAGGCATTTTTCTGACAGTCCCCAAATAGTAGTCATAAGGTCTTTCATGGATGGTAAATTTCACACACACGGAAAAGGAAGAAGAGAAAGAAACATACCCGGTCATTTTCTAAACAGGTTTGATAGGTTTGGTTCACTTCTAAGAGCGGAGTATTTACTTAATAATCTTTTAAAGCAGAAGTGGCAGCCGGAGCACTGGGTAAATAAAAACTTCATAGAGTTTTAAAACCCTGCATCTTAACTCACTTCCCCTTGGTTCAAGGGGATGGCTCTGCAAACCTCACGGCAAATGAGATTATGCAACAGGTTTTTCCTCCCCACCTTACTTATTCATCACAGGCTGGTTAGAGGTGTGCTTTCTCCAAACAATTTGAGACACCCAGGACTTTAAAACGCCAACGATCTTTGCAGATGACGTTTCATAAACTTCTTTAGGATTTTGCAGTATCCATTCTTTTTCAGATCTAGTTGTATTTTCTCAGGTTCTTTACCGGCTTTCTTTAGGAAATAAACCCAACAGCTGAAAACAGGTTTTGCATATTTTCCGCCATGGTGTTTTATTACATGAAACTACACCTGATACACAGACCCTCAGTTGTCTCCCTGGGCTTTTTTATTTCTCACGTTTTATAGCTAATGTAAATAAGCCACTAGCGCACTGGGCCCCCCCAACACCATGACCCGAGCCCCTGAAGGAAAACTGAGATTTTTTTGGTTGGTTGAAGAAAGCAGCACCGTCACCAGCCAGGTGGCCTCGCCGCTTACCCCAAAGGCGAATTTGGGATAATGGGAACAGTCAGGCCGGGGCCCCACTTGGCAGGCGAGTTGTGTAACAGTCGCGCCTGCAAGTGAGCAGCTTCGCCCGCGAAGGAGCCGCGTCCCGCAGCGGCCACTCCGAGTCCGAGCCCGCTCCCGCACCGTGGCACGCGCAGGGGCGCGCGGACTGCGACCCCACGCCGGCCGCACGCCCCCTTCCCGCTCGGGCCGGCCCCCACCGAGGCCTACACCCCCGCTTCAGAGGCTCGCGCGGCTCCGGGCCGCGGTCGCCCCCACCCCGCCTCCCGAAAGGGTGGCCGGGACGCCCGGGACGGCGGAGCCCGCGGCGCCAGAGCGCAGCGCCCGAAGTCGGGGCGCGCCGCGGAGCGTCCATGCGGCCGGGCGGGAGGGCGCCCCAAACCCCGCAGCCTCCCGCCCGAGCACCCCACGCGGTGCGCCCAGGCCACTTACTTCTGGGGCCGCCGACCTCCCGACTCCCTCTCAGGGAAACGAAAGTTGTCACGGCGTCTCCGCTCGGGCCCCCCTCGCCTCCCGAGCTAGCGAGGCGCCGCCGCGGAGCCGGGAGGGCGGCTGCGCTGCCGCTCGCGTCCCGTCCCGTCGCTCTCTCCTCCTCCTCTTCTTTTCACTATATTATCTTCTCCTTCTCTGGGGAGGGGTGGGGGCGGGAGGCTTAGGAAGAGAGACGTTTGCAACTTTTCTTCACTCTTTCTCTTCCACCCTTCCCCCCATCAGCCTTCAAAAAAAATGTCGAAAGGGGTGAAGAACTTGAGGAGGTAAAGGTGGGGGACCGCGTGGTGGAAGGGGAGGGGAGGGCGAGGTGATAATAATCGTTTAAAAACTGATTAAAGCCCCCCAAGCAGTGATACACAGAAAGAGGGGGAAAGGCAGGGGGGGTGGGGTGGGGGGTTGGGGAAAAGAGAAAGAGTCGCTGGTCAGGAAACTTCAAGCGCGGATGAGGTCATTGGTTTAAAAATAAAGAGATGGCGTCACTTGAAACCAATCCCAGTGAATGAACTCAGCAGAGCCCCGGGGAAAGGAGGAGACAGGCGAGGGCAGGGCGGTGGGCGGTGGGCGCCGGGCGGGGCCGCACGCACGCCCGCCCATCCCGCGGCCGCCCGAGCCCCGAGCGCGGCTCCGCGCCTCGTTTCGGCTGCGCGGGGAGGGGGCGGGTCACGTTCCCTTCCAGAGTTCGGCGACTCGGAGGCAGGTTCCGCGGGCGCCGCTGGGAGGAGCCGGGGCTGCGGGCGGAGGCGGCCCCGCGGCTCCCCCCCCCCTCCTCCTCCTCCCGCGCCCGCGCGCCCGCCGTCCCCTCCCCCGCCCCCCCGGGCTCGCGCCCTCCACGCTGGGTCGGCGTGTCAGCAGCGCTGCGCCCCAACAGGTACCGAAGGGTTTTGCCCCCACCCAGACGCAGAGCCTTTCCCTCCACCTTGGGCTGTTTGCAGCCGCCTCACCGACGTGAAGAAAAGCAAACACTGATTTGAGAGAGTTACAATCGCTCTCTAAAAAGTCTGACGAGTCTAAAATGCAGGGCTCTCTCTTAGGAGAGAAGTTACGGATACTTCAAGAAAAATCACACTGGTGTCGGCAGGCATTCAGCTATCTGTGTTTGCGGTTGAAAGCCCGCACATGACTCTTCCTGAATTATTTTGCTTACATTTACAAATATGAGTATAAGCAGCCTAGAATTCTCTTCAAAACTTTTCTACATCGGGCAGCACAGAATCATCTTCAAATCAGATGAGCGATTCACTGCCCTCTTGAGAGGTGCAAGACCCTTCCTGATTTAACTCTACATACCTCATGCATTTTTTTAAAATTTGAATTCATTAAAATAGCTTTGTTTTGAGACGACATTATGCATTTCAGAAAGCTAGAGACCTGAGGTGGTGACAAACCAGGACTTGGAATCACTGAATAGGACAATCGGAGCTTTATTCCTGTGTTCTTTGAGCATTTGAGCATGAAGCCGCTTCTACTGAGAAGTACTCACGTGGATATCGCATAAAGATGTGATTAATGATGGAAAAGCACGCTGCGAGTGGACTGCTCCATGAGCCAGAATTTATGTGTAGGGATAATCTAACTCTTAAAACATTCCATCTGCAATGTACCGTACTGGGACACCGGCCCCTAAAGCACTGTTCGCTGAGAGATAGCCATGTGGACACTGCCTAAGTGTGGACTTTTTTTTTAATTGGCAAAAGAACTGAGAAGCAGGTTTGGGGTGAGTTAGAAAGATAATATAGCTCTGTTGCTACTTTTCTGCCTTTAAATCCTGCAACGAAAACGCATTCGTTATGATTGGGAATCATTTAAGTTTAGTATTATGGGGTCAGCCTCTGGGAATTTCTGACCCATTTTTTTGAGAAGGAAAAGGAGCCCATTTGGAGATGGGAGACGCACTTCTGGCAGTAAGTGAAGCCTGAAGGCCTCAGATGCAAAACCAACTTTCAGCCTGTGCCTTTGACCTCTGGACTTCAGCTGAGGGGAAGCAATCTCTCCGGCTGCTCCCTGTCCTCTGGCGGCCAGAACATGTTACTGCAGCCTTATCGGGATTGCTTGTGCTCTGTGAGTAAACCCCTAAAAATCTAGTAACCATAGCTCTGCTGTTTTTAGAGTGGTTTGGAGGGGGTAGTTAGAAAGGATCTGCACCTCCAATCTGCTTAGTTGGAGGTGTTGGGATTTTTAGGAAGGAAGGAAAACATAGTCCTTGTACCAGAGGTGGAGATCGTGGATCTTGCTTAAATGAAATATATGGGAATTTATGATATACCCTTCACCTGCTGCAGCTCCAGTTGCCTTACTTTAACTGACACGTCTTGAAACCTTTCTCCCCTTTCCTTATCTATACAATAAAGTTTGTGTAATGTATGCATGTAGTGCTATGATTGCTATCATGGGAGCCTCCTCGGTGTATTTCATCTAGTTAGAGAAATAAGATATAAAGCTAATTAAAAGCTACATGAATGATTGAGTAGCATACAACATTGGTTAGAAGAGTCTAGGGGAGAAAAGGAGCAATGTAAGCTGGGATTGTCAGGGAAGGCATCTTATGAAGAGTTTTGACCTTACCCTTAAAGGACAGTTAAAATTTAATTTGGGATAAAGAAGTCAATGGTGAGACTATTCCAGAGGGAAAATGTCATGAGCAAAGACATGGAGGTGGAATGAATAGTGAATAAGGTGTATTCAGGTGGGAGACGAGTGACCTGTCCAGTAGTAGTAGAGATGGGTGTTTAGCAATTAGGTACGAGGCTAGATTGAAGAGATACAGAGGCACATTGTGGAGGCACTTGAATGTTAAGATAAATGGCTTGTTACCAGCCCAGCAAGTTAAGGGGAAACTATTAAAACAAGTTTACTTAATTGAAGAGTACATTTCTCCTTCTCCTACTTAAACAGTTTCTATACATACTAACAATAAATAAATATGTGGAAATAGAAATTAAAAACAATACTATTTACAGTTGCTCCAAAGAATATGAAATATTTAAGTATAAATCTAGCAAAACACGTACAGGACCTGTATGCTGAAAATTCTAAAAAGTTGATGAAAGAAAGAAGACAAATAATTGGAGTGACTTACTGTATTCATAGATTAGAAGAACCCATAAAGATGTCAATTTTTCCCAAAGTTATCTATAGATTTAACATAATTCCCATCAAAATCCCAGCAAGTTTTTTTGTAGACATAGACAAGCTTAAACTCAAACAGTGTCTAGCACATCTAGAGGCATGAGTGAATGCTAGATTCCCCAAAGGCAAAGGAAGAGCTCAAATACTTAGGGAACCAGCAAAGCAGGAACTCCAAAATTTACAATCAAATAATCTAGAAAGAAGCTATTTTCACTTCGGTACTTGAAAGTGTATGGTTTAGTTTTGTTTTTAGTTAGAGTTAAATGTGAGGAGGAGCACAAATTTTTTTAGTTAGAATTAAATATGGGGGAGGAGTGCCATAATCTTTAGTGTTTAAACCCGCTTAAGGTCTTAATCCATCCCTGGCTGAAGTTTATTCATTCATTCAACAAACAGTGATTGAGTGCCTACTACCTGTATGTGCCAGGCACCAGGCCTAGCTCTGGGAATGTGGTTATAAATGAGATAAGAAAGGCCCTTCCATCGTGGAACTAACATTCTAATGGGGAGAGGAGACAATAAACAAATAAACAAAAACAATGCCCAGGACTGTGACAAGATTGACTACATAGGGAAAAAACTGGGTGAAGTGATAATGAATGATTGAGGGTAGGGATGAAGGTAGTTGAGGAAGTTCAAGGGGGGTGGGGGGGCATTTGAATTGAGACCTGAAGGATGGCAACCAGGGAAAGTGGTCTGGGCAGAGGAAACAGGTCACTCTAAGACCCTTCTACAGAAACAGAATGTCTTGCAGAGAGTTCTGTGTTCCCAGAGCCAAAGGGAGGCCAACGGGGCTCAAAGGTATAACACAAGGGTGGGAAGGAGTCAGACTATGTAGAACCATGTAGTCCATGGTAAGGAGTGTGGGTTCTATTCTAAAAGATTTAAGCAGGCTAGTACATGATCTGATTTATGAAGAGGAAATTTGCAAGTAAGCCTAATAGGTTAGTTTTTAATAATATTCTATAAATATTTCTTATTTTAGCAGCTTCTTTTTCCAATAGGAAGAGAGTATTTTTGATAATTTAATCTCCAGGGATCCCTTTAATGTCCCCAAATCAAGTGCCCAGGATTCATAGATTCCTAGAGAGTAAATGGGTGGGCTTTAGAAGGTATAGGAGCCCCCTGAAATCTTGTGCATACATGCTTATGTGTGTTTTTCTGTAAGTGGCTCCCTAGGTTTCAACAAACTTTCAAAGGATTTTGTCACATGCAAAAAAGTGAGTAAGACCCACTTCACATATAAGTCTTGGCTGTGCTTTTTGGATAGTAGTTGCTGCTGTCATCTTAAGGTTCATAGCCCTGTACAAACAAATTATAGTTCTGGACAGAAGCAAGCTCTGCCTCAAAGAGATGACACTATATTGGAGGAGGGCAGTATTTGCTGCAGAGTAGGAGGGAATATTCCACAAGTTTGCCAGTGAAGGAACTTCATGGAAGAAAAATTGTACCTGTGTAATATGAGAACTAGAAGATACCTAAGACATTCCCTAGTACCATCCCACTCACATTACATGTAAGAAAGTGAAGCTCCAGAAAGGTTAAGTGGCTTGCCCAAGGTTGCACAGCTAGTTAGGGACTAAAGTAGGATTACAAATAGGTCTCCCAAGTCCCAGCTCCTTATGGAAAGGTTTATAAAGGAACTGTACCAAATATTGAGCTTAAAAGTTAAATGGGAATTAAGTGTTCATCCAATTCAATTGCACAAATACATGCCTATTCCTGAGGAAATGGAAGGAAAGAGGTTCAAAAATGTGTAAGTATGGTCTGGGCGTGGTGGCTCATGCCTGTAATCCTAGCACTCTGGGAGGCTGAGGCGGGAGGATTGCTCGAGGTCAAGAGTTCGAGACCAGCCTGAGCAAGATCGAGACCCCATCTCTACTAAAAATAGAAAGAAATGATCTGGACAGCTAGAAATATATATAGAAAAAATTAGCCGGGCATGGTGGCGCATGCCTGTAACCCCAGCTACTCGGGAGGCTGAGGCAGAGGGATTGCTTGAGCCCAGGAGTTTGAGGTTGCTGTGAGCTAGGCTGATGCCACGGCACTCTAGCCAGGGCAACAGAGCGAGATTCTGTCTCAAAAAAAAAAAAAAAAATGTGTAAGTTCTCAGCCCTGAAAGAGATGAAAGACATCAATATTAAGATGTACAACCAAGAAAGAGTAAATAGCAATAATACTCTGTGTTATCTGGTATATCTGATCTTTTTGTGGCACATATGTAAACAGTCACAATAACTTACACACTGGATGATTTTTCATTTATGAATTTGGCAATTATTTTAAAAATTGGCAATCCCACGATTAAGTCAAGAGTGTGGAGAAACCAACTTTCTCAATACCGCTGGTGAGAGCATAAGCTGACATAACTCTTCTGGAGGGCAATTTGGCAATATGTTTTCAAAAGTCTTTTAAAATGCATACCCAGCAATTCTACTTTAAGAATTAGTCTTAAGGAAATGATAGTACTATTTCCAAAGACATATGAATAAGGGTGTTAATCGCAATGTAAAATAATAGCTAACATTTATTGAAAATTACGTCATTCAATCCTCACAACTATTTTTACCTCCAGTTTACAGCTGACTTGCTGGACATTGCACAGCCGATGGACGAGCTGGGATCTGGGTAACATGCACTACACATCTAAGCAGAATCAAGATCCTAGGGGCTTTACAAGCTGTATCAGAGGGCTTGGACTTTATTCAAGGCAAGCAATGGGCGCACCTTTGAAAGATTTTAAGCAGAAGTGACAGGATCAGATTCGCATTTTGCCACGTGAAGAATGGTTCGGTGGGGTCCGTAAAGCAAGATAGGAAACAATTGTACAAGTTAGAGAACTAAATGGAAATGGAAAGGAAAAGGCAGGTTCAAGATACTGAAAAGCTAGAATCAAAAGGACCTCGCGACCAGTTAGGTAGGAGCTGCTGAGGGGAAAGGCAGTGTCAAGGGTGACTCCCAGGTTTCTGACTTGGTTGGATAGTGGTGCTGCTTACTGCGGCCAGAGGAAAGATGAGAGGCTGAATTTTAAGCATGTGTGAGGGGCCTGTGGACCTCAAGAGGTACTAGGCCATTGCATTTATGTGTCTGAAGGTCAGAGGCAATATCTGGGTGAGAGATAAGGATTTGGGATTCATTAGCCATATTTCGTTGCAGTCATGGCCAGTAGATGAGATCACGGGGAAAGTGAGAAAAAAAAATGTTGGCAATGAAGGCAACTGTGAGGCTTAAAGCTCATAGGGAGGCTGAGGAGGAGAAACTAGAGAAGTAGAAAGAAAAGCAATGAAAGTGGCTGTTACAGAAAGCAAGCCAAGAAAAGAGTTTCAAGCAGGGAGAAAGTGTATTTCTGGCGGGTTAATACCTCAGGGAAGACCAGTGAGATAAGGACTAAAAAGCATTTCTTTGATTTAGCAATAAAGTGACCATGGAGAGGGTGGTTTCACTGAAGACAATCTTGCAGAAAGCAAGATTGCAGTGAGTTGAAAAAGGAATGAGAAGGAAGAAAATGGAAACAGTGAAATAGAAACTACTATTTCAAGACGGTTGACTGTTAAGAATAGGATAATATCTACTTACAGACAGATGGAGAATATTTCAACCCTACAAAAATCCTAATGACCTGATAACCAGTCTAAGGTTTGGTTTAGTTTTGTTGTAATGAAACAATTCATAACAAACAGGGATTAAAGAAATGAGAAATGAGAATTTCTCAGTTGCAACCTCAAGAGAGTTGCAGATGGACTTTCACTACCTACAGCCCAAACTTTATTTTTAGTATTATGTGGAACACACATTTGGGGGTTTTGTCAAGGATGTTTTGACAAGTCTTATGATAACTGTAAAATAAAATATTAATCAAAGAATTATCATTTCTAACATCAGATGTATTTTTCTTTTAAAAGGCTGAAAAATACTTCTACAATCAGAAAAAAATAATGGTGGTAGTAGGGGGAAAGTAAATAAATAAAAGGCTAAAAAAGATTTGTTAGTAATTACTTACAACTTTTCTCAATTGCTGACTCCAGCTCACAAAACTTTAAATGTAAATGACAAATACCTAAATTTTTTATTCTGTTTCCAATTATCCTATAAAATTAAACTTAATTCACTTCAGTAAATAAAGGTCTTATAGCACCTTTAATAGAAAGTCTAAACAGGAATTGAAAAATTAGAAAACAGGAATAAGGATGCTGCAACAACCAAAAAAATTGTGAACCACTAGGTTAGATGAATTTTGCTTCTTTTCATCTGACCCTAAAGGAAAATAAATGGAATGAATATAGTAATGTCCTTTTTTTGTTTTACATAAAGAATATGTTTTTAAAAATTGGTATCTGTTTTTGAAAGCCAGAGATTTTTAAATGTTTTTTTTTCCCATTTTCTGAGTAAACATACATCTCAGTGTGCTCAGTTTTTAAATTCTCAGTGGCTTCCTAGACTAACAATGACGACATTCAGCAACAACATTCATGTTTATAAATGTAAACATTTACCTTCAGGAACAGTCGTTAGCCAGTAACTGAACCTCTTGTTCAATGTTGGTTAAAGAGCAAGATGGGATATTCTGACCAAATAACAAAATATTATTTTAATTAAAAATACTCTTTAAATTTGTGTAAACTCAATTTTTTTAATGACAAAAAGATCTATTCCTCTAGTTTAGATCACTGAGTTTTAGGAATATCTCAAACCACTACTATAAAGAAACTAGAAATTCAATGGAATTTGAAAATAAACTATCACCATATCAAATGTCAAATCAAATACAAAAGCAGCTCTTTTGCACAAAGTATGTACTGGATTTTGTTTTCTTAGAGACAGGGTCTCACTGTTGCCCAGGCTAAAGTACAGTGGTACAATCATAGCTCACTGCAGCCTCGAACTTCTGGGCTCAAACAGCCCTCCTGCCTTGGCCTCCCAAGTGCTAGGATTATAGGTGTGAGCCACCTCGCCTGGCCCATATTGGATTTTTAACTCTCATAACAAACCTAAGAGTTAGATATTATTTTCTTTCCTATTTTACAGTGGAGGAAATTGAGGCTGAGAAAAGTTAAGGCATTTGCTCAAAGACACGTAGCTAGTAAATAGCAAGTTAGGATTTGAACCCAAGAAGTTTTCCCAAAAGATATTGTTGAAAAGATAGACAAAAATACAAAGTATAAATATAGTAGTCCAAAATAATACTATAAGCAATGCCACTATCTTAGAATGTACTTCTGTGATTACTGGTCTAACTGATCACTCAGATATGAGCTGTAAAACTTAGAAAAAATGGGAGCTTGCTGACCTGGGGCAGAAAGAGTCAGCCAGCTACAAATTCCAGCTCTGCCACATGTTGGCTGTGTGACTTGAGGGAAACTTAGTTTCCTCATCTGTAAAATGAAGATAACACCAACCTTTCAGAGTTATTATGAGGTTTAAATAAAGTACCAAGTAGAACTCCAAGTGCAGTGCCTAGCATACATGGTAATACTACATACTGATTCCTTCCTGCTTAGGAAAGGCTGTATGTAGAACTGACTCAGATCTTGAACAATGGATTGAATTGGGATATTAAAAGAGAATGGGAAGCTCATTCTAGGAAGAGAAAAAAAGCACAGTGAGACACAGCAGGGAAAATGTGTTTAAAGTACTTTAACTGAAGCAGAACATTTGAATTTGATAGTATATAATAAGCCTGGAAAGCAGTTTGGTCCAGATTACATCAGGTCCCAGAGAAGGAATTTAGCCTTTATATTACAAGTAGCAGGGAATGATGGAAAGTTTGATTCTTTTTTCAAATTATGCTTTATGGCCTTATTTTCTATTATAAAGCAATACATAGTCACTGTAGAAAGTCTAAATTATACAGAAGTATAAAATATAAAGAATGTACAAATCACTTTATTCAATAGTTACCTTGGGAGAGAGAGAAATTTTTTTATTGTTATATTCCTTGGTGGAATTTTTTTCTTTTTTCCCTAGCTTTATTGAGGCATAATTGACAAATAGAAATAGTATACATTCAAGGTGTATAATGTGATGATATCATATACACATACATTGTGAAATGATTACCACAATCAAATTAACACATCCATGACCACACAGGTACCATTTTCCTTTGGTGGTATTTTGATTGAGTTTTTTTACCACGTACATTTGTTATTTTAATACTAACAATAAAGTTTATAAACAAATGGAAAGCACTAAGCACATTTACGTAACTTTTCTTTTTATGTGAAGATTTGCCTCTAAAAAATGGAATTGCATCTTTGAGATGATCACATAACCAGTGAGAGCTCCCCAAGGCTGGAACCATACATTTATAAGGTACAATGATTGCTTATCTTTATTATGTATCTTGTCTGATTATTTTCAACATATAGTTGTAACACATTTTCCTTTTCTTTTTAATATAAGTTATTTAATTTCTCTAAAATATATTGCTACTATAACACTATCCAAAGATGAACTCTGAGGACATTTGGGTGTATCTTTTCCAGTTTAAAGGTTTAAACTTGGAGACAAATGGGATAAAAGTGGGACTTTAGGTGACTTCTCTGACCAAAACAGATTATAAAGATCTAACCTGGGCTCTGGTAGCAATTCAGGCATAAGTCAAAAAGGGGCAAGACCAGTACAGGGACAATGGATATGGAAAGAAAGCAACACAAGGAGTAATACAGAGGGAGAATTGACGGGACTTGGTGATTCACGAACTATGGAAGGTGAAGGAGATGAGTAATGAAAGGTGATGCTAAGATGTCACCTGTGATAGTTTACATAAACGTCAATTTCCTCATCTATAAAATGGGGTTAATAATTGTACCTTCCTTCTAGGGTGATTGGGAGGATTAAATGGATGACGTCTCAAACACTTAGCACAATAACTGGAATGCATTCCTAGTAAATATGAGCTGTTATTGTTTTTATAGATGTTGAATCTATACAACTTTTGTTATTTAAGAATAACAAAATTCCTGAAGGAAATAGGAAAGTCAGGAAAACGCTCTGTTTGAGGTTGGGGAAATGGAGTTGGCCTATATTTTAGACATGTCAAATATAGGTTTATGGTGGATAGTCAATTAAAAATGTTCAGCAAGAAGCCACCACTGGCCAGTGATGTTTGATGATGGGTACATTTTAGGAAGACTTCATATTCATGAGAAGCAGACATTTGGAGAGCGGATACCACTGCAAAGTATTAACCACACCTCTCTCCCCAAACTCCACTCAATTAGCAGAAATTACCCAAACTAATGAGCAAGCCCTACATGGTGTTGACGTCTTGGCTGAATGGCTTTCCAGACAGGACAGATGCCAAAGTAGTGAAACAGATTTTGGAACCAGATACATCTGTTTGAATCCCAACTCTCCCACTTACTATTGTGTGATCCCAGGAAAATTAGCTCTCTAAACTTTAGTTTTCTTGTTTATGAAATGGGATAACAAAAATTTCTACCTCACAACATTGATGGGAGGATTAAATGAAACTATTTAAAAGAATTAAATGAGACTATTTATAAAATATAAGATGATATAAATACCGAGTATTGGTATTAATCCTGTCTCTCCTTGAGGTTAATAGTTATATTTATATTTCTTCTCCATCCTTTGTGATGTGAAACACGAGAGGTACTCTCTACTAAACTGCAGGTCACTTTGCCCCCTTGACTTTGGTCTTCAGCCTCTCCCTGTAGCTCAATCCCTGTGGGAACGTTGTTGCCCATGGTTATGTGAAATCCCAGAATGCCAGACAGAATCTTTGGGGCAAGATAGTCTGTCAGTCTTTGCAGAGATCCTCTGTAATAGCTTCCTATCGCTGCTATAAACAAATTATCACAAATATAGTGACTGAAAACAACACAAATTTATTGTCTTACAGTTCTGTAATTCAGAAATCAAAAATGGGTCTCCCTGGGATACAATCAAGGTGTCAGTGGGGCTGCATTCCTTTCTGGAGGATCTAGGAGGAAACCTACTTCCTTGCCCTGTCCAGTCTAGAAGTAGCTGCGTTCCTCGGCTCACAGCCTTCTTCCTCCGTCTTTACAACCAGCAATTGCAGCTTGAGTTCTTCCCACTTCACCAACCACCTCTCCGGTTGTCCTTGGCCCTGCTCATCTCTTTTTTTTTTTTTTTTTGAGACAGAGTCTCACTCTGTTGCCCGGCTAGAGTGAGTGCTGTGGCATCAGCCTAGCTCACAGCAACCTCAAACTCCTGGGCTTAAGCGATCCTACTGCCTCAGCCTCCCAAGTAGCTGGGACTACAGGCATGCGCCACCATGCCTGGCTCATTTTTTCTATATATATTTTTAGTTGGCCAGATAATTTGTTTCTATTTTTAGTAGAGATGGGGTCTCGCTCTTGCTCAGGCTGGTCTCGAACTTCTGAGCTCAAACAATCCGCCCGCCTCGGCCTCCCAGAGTGCTAGGATTACAGGCGTGAGCCACCGCGCCCGGCCCCTGCTCATCTCTTATTAAGGACCCTTGTGATTACACTGGGTCCACCTGAACAATCCAGACTACTCTCCCTATTAAGGTCTGCTAATCAGCAACCCTAATTCCCTTTACAACCTTAATGCCTCCATTGCTGTGTAACCTAATGTAGTCACAGATTCTGAGGATTAGGATGTGAACATTTTGGGGGACCATTATTCTGCCTACCATACCCTCCTCAAACAGAACTCCAGGGAGGTTTGCCCCTACTTTGTCTCTCTGTCTTGCAGGACCTAACTGATTCACTAAACAAAAAACCATCAATCACAGTTTGATACTTGTAATAATCACAATTAGGAGGTCTTTGGTGATAAGATTTTTCTTCTGGTCTAATCCTGATTCTGCTCTGTTCTTTAAGATTTCTTTGCAGCCAAACACAATGAATGTTAACTAAACATTTTAAAAGAAATAGTGATCCTAGTAAATCCTTTCCAGTATGGGGGGAAAAGGTTTATCATCAGCCATTCATTTTTATAAATGATATGAGTGTCCATTCCATTTCTGAAACTAACCCACTTCACAAATCCACCATGATTATTACCAATACATTTCTTATTTTTTTTAACAGAACCTCAACAGCAGTGTTTTCATTTTAGCTCCACTTGATGATTAATGGACAGCAGAATATGTCTTAAGAAAGACAGGTGGAAAATATCAGGTTGCAAGGCAAAGCATGTAAATATACCAGAGATGGGAATTTTTTATTTTTTTAAGGGGTAAAAGGCCACGAGTACTATTTTAGGAGTGCTAAAGGTTCAAACACTGTAGTTGGAAATATGCAAAACCTCAATGCCTTTGAATTTCACACCAAAATTCAGTATTTCTAACTTTTAACTTCTTTTATCTCAAGGTATATGAATGTGCTCAAAATAAATTTGTCCATATCTCCAATGAAGGTACTTTCCACATTAAAAAAAAAAAAATTGTTAATGGTTGATCCTAATTTTCTAGTGAGTAGGAGGCTAGCCTTAGTATATGATTGAAAGAAAGTGTAGTTTGAAAAACAGGAGAGGCTAGCACTAAATTGTTCTATGACTTTGGGCAGGACACTCAAGAGAAAGAAAAGACAGAGTGCCAAGTATTGAGCATCTATCATTGCCAGGCACGGTGTTTACGTACATTACCTCACTGAATTTTTACAACATCCCTTCTAGGTAGGCATTGCTATCTCCACTTTAAAGATGAGGAAACTGAGGCTCTGAGACGTTAGGAGACTCCCCCAATCACATAGCTAAGGAGAGGCAGCACTGGGCTTTGAGTCCCATTCTGCCTGACTCCGAAGCCCATACGTGCTCTCTCTACACTGCCAGCTGCTCTTCCCTGTTTCCTCAACCACACAGTGAGGGAGCTGAGTCAGATAATCTCTGATGCCCCTCAAGCTCCGACTGTATGGCCTCCATGGTCAAGAAGGGAAGGGGAATCAGGGAAGGGTCTTGGGCACTGTGGTGGGACATCTTTCTCTCCTGAGTGGGAAAGCACTGGAACCACGTGTCCTACCTGTACCGTCTTGACTGCATGTCCCACAAAAGGAGGCTGCTGCTGCTGCTGACACCACCACAAATGAGGGGACTTCCAGTGCCCACCACTTTAAAAAAGAAGCAAGTCTTCTAAATCTCCTTTGTAGGGCCATGTTTTAATAATTTACATTTCCCAAAACAAATCCATCAATACTTACTGTTGAGAATTTTGTGTCCCAAACTGAGTTAAATTGTATTATGAAGCTACATCGGGGACAAAAAAGAAGTTTGAGATATAGTCTGTATTGTCAGGGGACTTACAACCAGCTGGGAGAACACAACTAACACAAAAAACAATTTTTAAAAACAATGTATAATGTAGTCCAAATAATATGTACTACAGGAGTGCAGAGAAATGGGAGATCGATGGAGGCAGCAGTACCCATGAGAACTGGGGCAAAGACAATGTTCTTAACCTTGCATTCTTGACTAGTCTTTCTTGGCCTTCTCTGTAATTGCGAAATCCTGGTATGAACCTTTCACATAGTTCAAACATTCTCAGCTTTGCAGGCCGCAGTGATGTCCTTCATATCACGTCATCTGAATGCCACTTCATCTTTATTGGCATGTATGGGAGGGATAAAACCCCAATGGTATGCAAACACCGTCATGGGTACTTGCTTCAAGCCATGGGAAGTTTCATGCAAAACCAGTTTCTCAATAGGGCAAATGTTGTGTAAAGGTGTAAGAAGCTTGAGAAACTAGTTAAAGGCAAAGCCTGTCACAGCAAGAACCAGATTTGAATGGGGACACTTTTCTGTGTCAGCAATGGTCAGCTTGCAGCCCCTCACCTGCAGGGTGCCTATGCTTGAGCACTTCTCTGACACCTTGGGCAGAAGCCACAGGACCATGTTCAATGTAACAGGAACTCATTATCCCCAAGTCCCTCTGTGTCTGCCCACTCTCATAGGCCACTCTATTGATAAGAGACTCTAAGTCTGAAAAATTATTCCAGAATGCTGGACCTCTCCCCACCCTCAGACAACTAAATATGTGTCCCATTCTCCAAATTCCACCATAAACCTAATCTGGGAATACAATCCCTAGAGATAATGTGAGATAATAAGGTAGCCTAGCAGATTTATCAGTCACTGTATATTTACTGTGTGTTCTGAAACAAAGCTAACTGAGGAATGTTTTCCAAACTAGTTGAAGACATGAAATGAATATACAGGAAACCTAAGTGTACCTGAAAGAATAATAGCATCAGTGCTAAATCAAGGGTAACTGGTTCGGAAAAGTGAGACATTGATAAGTACAGAAGTAATGAGAGAACATTTCACCTAGGCAAAGTTTAGAATAGATCTTAAAGAATGGGAAGAATTTGGATTGGCAGGGAATAGTCATTATGACATTCTAGAAATGGGGAATACCACAATCAAAGGTGGTAAAAGTGGAAGATATATTCATAGAAACCAAGGCAGTCTTGTTTGGAGGAAGGGTGGCATAGAATGTGCACGGCAAGATTTAGTGGGAAATAAAATCATATGTATAGGATGAATTCGTCAACAAATTTAGCAAACACATTAAGTGCTGACTAGGTGTCAAGCACTATACTCTTGCTGCATAATATCTTACACCTTTAAAGCTTGCAATGTGTCAGGCACTGTGTTAAGCACTTTACCTGTATTATCTCATTTAATCATCACTACAAACCTATGAGATATGCACTGTTAGTGTCTCCATTTTAAAGATGTAAATGATGAAGCCCAGAGAGGTTAAGGAACTTGCTCCAGATCACATAGTTACTGTGTAGAAAAGCCTTGGTTTGAACCAAATTAGTCAGCTCAAGCATGGGTTCTGAGCGCAATGCTAAACTGCTTCCACACTTATTATCTCATTAAATTCTCATAAACCTCCTTATGATATAGGCATTGTTATCCCCATTTTGCAAATGAGGATTCAAGACTCCAAGTGTCAGTGAATTACCCAAGGTCATTCTGCTGAGTACAGAGCTGGGATTTGAAATCAGGTCTGCTATCTCCAGGTGCATTAAACTTTCCATTATAGTATAGTCACTTGGCAGAAGGGTTGTCTGGTATGGGATCCAATTAGGGGAAACTGACAGCCTGAGAAGAATAGGAAGCCTATATGATAGGAAGGGGAAGAACTTCAGGGTTTTGAACAGACATGATTTCATTAATGAAGATTGGTCTGGCCTCAGCCTGTCACAGGGAATTGAATCAGTGAAAGAGCAGATATGAGCACTAGATGACATTAGAGGAGGTAAGGCCCTAGAAATGGGTATGGGGGGAGAAAAAGATAGAAAAAAGATCAATATTTACGGTGGCTCACGCCTGTAATCCTAGCACTCTGGGAGGCCGAGGCGGGTGGATCGTTTGAGCTCAGGAGTTTGAGATCAGCCTGAGCAAGAGCGAGACCCCCGTCTCTACTAAAAATAGAAAGAAATTATATGGACAGCTAAAAATATATACAGAAAAAATTAGCCGGGCATGGTGGTGCATGCCTGTAGTCCCAGCTACTCGGAAGGCTGAGGCAGGAGGATCGCTTGAGCCCAGGAGTTTGAGGTTGCTGTGAGCTAGGCTGACGCCACGGCACTCTAGCTCAGGCAACAGAGTGAGACTCTGTCTCAGAAAAAAAAAAAAAGATCAATATTTAAAGGAAAACCTGATTACAGCAGGTGCTGAATGGCCGAGAGTGATGAAAGAGGACAACAAATCAAAGAGGACTTTGCTTCTGTATCTAAATGACTTAATGGACTATTGACAGGGGCTGAGACGTTATATGAGCAGCTGATTTGTGACAAAAAATGAAGGTTGTTTTTGAACATGTTGCAGTCTGCTTGGCAGAACAGTGACCAGCACATTCCCAAGGAAATGGTCAGTAGGCAGTCAGGGACATGGGATTGGAGCTCAGGTAGAGAGCTGTCAATCAAACCTGACAAACGCTCTACGAGGACTACTGAAGGGGCAGACCAGTCAGATCCCAACGAAAATAGGTTTTTTAATAGTCAGAATAAGCCAGGAGTCAGCAGAGAATAAAAGTGAATAACAAAAGAGATCAGTCCCACAGGTCAAGACAAGTAGTTAGCGCCAAGGCAGAGATAAAAATTAAAAGGACACAGCAGCAGACGAGATCTCACCAGCGTTAAGGAGAAATGACCATGGAATAATTTCCTGTCCTGTTTCTGGCATTTGGGGGTGTTCCCCTATTGCAGGAGCCAAACCCAGATTAACTGGATGTGACCCTGTACTCTGACTCTGCAAAGCAATCAGGAATCTTCCTAGCAAGGAGTGCACAGTCTACATCAGCACAGGCAGAAAACTGAAGTTATCAAAAAAGGGGCTCTCCACTGAATTGTACGCTTTAAAATGGCTAAAATGATAAATGTTATATACATTTTACCACAATAAAAGGGGGACCTATCCCCTGAAAATATAATCATCTATGGATCCCCCAGACCTCCAAAAGCTCATCTAATTTAGCATCCCCTGGACCACCCCTCTTTGTTAAAGATCCCTTTCCTTGACCAAGTTGGTGACTGTGGTGCTAAGGGCTTGAGGGACCTATGAAGCCGTGGATGCCGTGGCTACCTGGCTCCTATGTCCCTTCTGCTCTGGAAAGAAAATGGAATAGTCAGTTGTGCTCAATTTGCAGTGGAAACTCCTCTTCTGGCCATTCTGTTGCTCCATCTGTCCTTTTTTCAGAACATTGGGAACGAGATACATTGGCCAAAGCCCCACCCTCTGTGACCTCTTCTGCCTGGCAGAATTAAGAAAGTGAGACATAGAGCGACTCAGCCAACACCTAGGAGAGACTCACCTGAGAAAGGAACCTAGGCATCCTGTAATTTCAGTTCTTCCTCATTGCCCTTTGGATACGCCCTTGGGGTTGTAGGGGCCTTCTAACCACAAATCAACTCCAAGCCTATATCCAGTTCTTTTCCTGCTCAATATATAACCTATTCCTAGATCAGGAGTCTTCCGCAGCCTAGGGCAGCCCAAAGGGGCTCCTACACTCTTGAAAGTAGCAAGGTGGGGTTCCTCCTTGCTTTATAAGTGAGGAATCAGGGCCCAGGATTATTGAGTGGTTTGCCCAAGTGTATACACCTGGCTGATTGCAGAATGGGAAGGAGATTCAGGCCTTCTGATCCACTCTCCAAATCTCTTTCAGCTAGACAGAGAGATCCCAGCTGAAATATTTGGAATTCTATTTTTATTGAAGCTTTGCTTTTCCCAAGATTTGGTCTCTTTTACTCCCTTTTTCTCGAACGATGTTTAAAATGTCTGGAAATGCCAATTAGGGATCTAGAAGAGAATGGTGATGGAGTGGGGAGGCTCACTGGTTACCCACAAAACCATCACAGACTACCTATTACGCTGTGGCTAAACCTCGGATCCGGGCCCTCCCTCAGCCCTTGTGCCGCAGAGCCTAGTGAGGGGCCCTGTGGGCTGGGGCTCTTAGTCCTCTCTGTCACAGCCCATGGATGTTGACCTTTGTGTCTGCCTCTGAAATCCTTGATTACCAATGTCAACAGGCAGCCCAGTGGCTTGGGAGGGGCCCTCGAAGGCTATGGCAAGATAGAAGAATGACAGCACAGCTCATCATGAATGTATTTATCAGGTGAACTTCAGGAAAAACTGGTTGCCCAGGCTTGCCACCTCAAGCAAAATAGCTTTGTGTGAAGCTTGACATGGTGTGTCTCTGTGGGTCAGTTCAGCACACAAAAGATTCGTTTTTTCTATGCTGTAGATCATTCAAGCTATAAAGTTAACCGGAGAAATGGATTATCTGTTTTTATCAAACCTATATTTTTCTATGATCATTTTCTGAAAATGCTGGATTGTAAGTCTAGAACTTTTAAGTCATAGAGTCATATACTCATTAAATAGTAGAGCTGTATGGGACTTGGAAATCACCAATCCAGTCCCTAATTTTGCAGATAAGGAAGCTGTGGTTTCCCATTATTGGAATATTGTGCTTCTATGTAGCCTAGGACTGTACTCATTTCTTTACAAGCTAAAAGCACACTGTTGGCTCTCATGGTGCTGGTGGTTAGCCTAAATAAAACCCTTGGTATTTTTCCTACAAACTACTGCTTAGCTAGATTTTCTGTATCCTGGGTTTATACAGTAAATTTCTTAAAATTTTGTTCAGGAGTTTGCATTTTCCCCCTCTATTCCATCTTGCTAGCTTTAACTCCATATTCCGGTCTATGACTTGGATTTTGGTTCTGTCTTAAGCTTTGTAAGTGTTTAAAAAAGGGAATGATCATTTGCTAGTGTTCACAGTGTACCTGCTATCTCATATTTAATAGCTAAATTGTTCTAAATAAAACTCTATTTATGAAAAGCATTTAACTTAGAATTCCCCCACTTAGTTTTTCAGGTCCTCAAGGAAGCTGGGTAACTTTTCTCTTTTTTTACACGAAGGAGCTCTAAAATGAGTCTTTCCTCCACAGGGCAGAATAATCTTCTATAGATTGTCCTATCAGGACTAGATGTGATTGAGATAATGTGGTAAAAGGCCACCCTCTAAACTCCAGCATCTGGGGGATTCTCTTTTATGTCCATTTCTATATGTAAGTGAATAGTTTATCATCCATTAGCTGCTGAAAACTGTAGGAGTCAAGAAATTTAGGAGTAGGGAGGAAAGACTTCCTAATCTCTGTAGTACTCTAAAGGATATCTGCTGTGTGCAAAAGGAGAATTAAGTTGAGTGGAATATTTGTGATTACTTTATATATTGTAAGTAGCCAGAAACTTAAGAATTATCCCTGACTTCTTCCTCTCCTTCATCCCCCATGTCTAGTAATAAGAATGGCTAACATTTATTTATCAAGGACTTACTATGTGCCATATATTTTGCTGAGTACTTTATAAGCCTGATTAATTTAATCCTCACAACAATTATTATGATTTTAAGATGAGAAGACTGGCACTTTTAAGGGATTAAATCCCTTGCTTGAACCAACATACCTAGGATTGATTAATGGCACCAGATTACCATCCAAGCTATTGTAACTCCGGAACCCAAATCTTACCCACTATAAGCACTAGTCCGGGTCCTCTAGGAGAGCCAGCAGACCTCACGAGACGTAGAAGGAAGAAAGAAAGAACAGGAGGGAGGAAAGAAGATTGGGTGGAAAGAAGGTTGAGTGGAAGAGTCTTAAACTGCGGTGCAGTACTAAGGAAGTTCTGTAAGGACGGTGGAACATCTTGGAGCTAAAGTTGCCATCTGAGGAGTCCCACATTCCCAGGAGTGAGCCTGCCTTAGCTTCCCTGCTGCACTCAGTCATAAAACAGCCTTCGAGAAGCATAAGATCAGTAAGAAGCAGTGATGGATTTCAGAGCACAGAAGTTGGGGTTATGTGAACCTTTCTGTGAGGTGCATTTTCATTGCTGCCATCTTATACCATACTGTCTCTTCAAGCGAATCTGCTAGTTTTGTCTTCGCTGGATGTCTCCATCTACTGTCCTTGTTCAAGCCTCTGTCATCGCTCGTCTAGACAATTCTGAAAACTTTTTAACTTTTTTCCTTACTTCTAGTTTTAATAGCCTTAAAATGATTTCCCACAATGTTACCGGAATAATCTTTCTGATAAATAAATGCAACTATGTCATAACCCAGCATAAGAACCTAGGCGAATTCATTGAAAACACCTGAAAGGAAAAAAGAAAGAAAACAAAGAAGCTAGATGCAGATATCTTTTTGTCAATCTTATAATAGGTATGATATTCCTTTAGCACATATATGACAAGAATCTCACCAGCTTTTATGAACTAAGCTAATTTCAAAATTGCCTCATACATTTTTGGTAAGGTCATCACTATGATACTTATATGTGGGACTATCCCAGTTACTATATGTCATTCATCTTCTTTGAAACCCTACAAATTATTTATAGGATAAAACGTAAGCTTTTGATCATGATATACCAGGATCATCAGGACCCGGCCACTCCCTACTTCACTGACATTATCCCTGCTACTCCTTTCCTGGCATTTAAGACTCTGAAAATACAGTCTTGACTTATTCGCAGCTGCTCCTATGCTGCATATCTTCGTGCCTTTGTTTATACTCTTCCCTCTACCTGGAATGCCATTTTCTCTACTCCTCCTTTCCCTCTTGTGCCTATTTGAATCCCGTTTTAGATTCAGCTCAGCTACCACCAGTGACTCATTGATACCAATCCAAAGATGGTTCAGTCCAATCTCCAACCCAGTCCTAACTAAGACATTCCAGCAGAAGGTCATGCAAGGAAGAGCTCATGATTTCACAAGGCAACTGGCTATATCTTTGGAGTTTGCTCATGGTCACATAAACCAACCATGGCCAGTTCTTATTTTGTTTCATCAGGGATTCTATTGGTCCCTGTTTCTCGACCTTTTCTGTGTGCAGTGGTTAAAATAGTACTCACCTGAAGCTTCAAGATGAATGGAGAGTTAGAAGAAGGTGGGAAGCTGACTGAGAAATTCCCTTGGCAAGTCCTGTAGAGAGGATCTCTAGTTTTGAACCTACAGATCCTGGGTAGGGGCAGAGGAGGGGAAGATGATGGTGAGGAAGGATGGAGCTTGCCAACAAGCCATTGGTCATTTCCTTCTGGCTGTAATTTCTGAACTTTCTGGCTTTTCATTTCTAAATTCCCTCCCTGTGACTCACAGATGTTTCAGGAGGACTTCAACATGCCCGTGGACTTTAATAAGCAGAGGCATGGGTAGAGGGAAGACGTAGCCAATGATAAACCACGTAAGGATTAGAATTTGGCCACAGCAACTGCAGTTACTGAGATTGCAAATGTTTCTTTAGTGCTTTTTGGCAAATCTCTCATTTTCCAAGACTGAAAAGTTACATCTAGAACTGGATACATGGATGGAAAATACTTGATGTGGAGGAAAAAAATAGTGAACAAAGGATAATTCAGAAACCCTAAGCTTATCTTGATTGTGGGATGAGAAGTCTGATGAACATGAGATTTCTTTATCCACATCTAGCACAGGCCTAGTGTTTTCAGTAGGTACTGCCTGTGCTTCTGTGCATTTTAGAGGGTTCAGGACAGTGACTGAGTAAGCACTGGCACATTGTGAAGCAGTTTTCACTTAAAAGTTTATTTGGGGGAAGCACAAAGAGGACTTGTAATACATATGGACAAATCAGAAAAATAGATATCAATAAAAATTTCACCACTAAAAATGTTGTTTACACTGCAATATTGGACATGAAAACAATAATAAAATTGTACTGGCCATTAAGAATCATTAAATCATCTTACCAGCCATTGTTGCTCTGTACACAGCATATAATTAAAATTTTTATTGGAAAGTATCGATCATCTGGAAATATAAACACGAGAATAGAATGATGAAAGGAAATGAAGGCCGGGCGCGGTGGCTCACACCTGTAATCCTAGCACTCTGGGAGGCCGAGGCGGGCTAATTGTTTGAGCTCAGGAGTTTGAGACCAGCCTGAGCAAGAGCGAGACCCCGTCTCTACTAAAAAAATAGAAAGAAATTATATGGACAGCTAAAAATATATATAGAAAAATTAGCCAGGCTTGGTGGCGCATGCCTGTAGTCCCAGCTACTCGGGAGGCTGAGGCAGGAGGATTGTTTGAGCCCAGAAGTTTGAGGTTGCTGTGAGCAAGGCTGATGTCAGGGCACTCTAGCCTGGGCGACAGAGCGAGACTCTGTCTCAAAAAAAAAAAAAGAAGAAATGAGTTGCATTAGGTTTTAAAATGTATTCTAAAGCTACACTAATTAAAACAGTCGGGATAGTGCAGATATAGGCAGATCAATGGAAAAAGGTAGATGGTCCAGAAATGGACCCACATGTAAACAAAATTAATTTAAGGTAAAAGGAACCTTCCAAATCAGTAGGAAAAATATTCAATAATTGGTGTTGGAATAAATGATTCATCTTTTAGAAAAAATGAAAGTAGATCTATATTTTTCTCTGCATATCAAAAATAAATGCTAGGCCAGGTGCAGTGGCTCACGCCTGCAATCCTAGCACTCTGGGAGGCCGAGGCGGGTGGATTGCTCGAGGTCAGGAGTTCAAGACCAGCCTGAGCAAAAGCGAGACCCCTTCTCTACTAAAAATAGAAAGAAATTAACTGGCCAACTAAAAAATATATATATATAAAAATTAGCTGGGCATGGTGGCGCATGCCTGTAGTCCCAGCTACTTGGGAGGCTGAGGCAGTAGGATCGCTTAAGCCCAGGAGTTTGAGGTTGCTGTGAGCTAGGCTAACGCCATGGCACTCAATCTAGCCCAGGCAACAAAGCAAGGCTCTGTCTCAAAAAATAAATAAACAAACAAAAAATAAATCCTAGGTAAAGACAAATATTAATATAAAAATGAAATAACCAAAGTACTAAAATAAAATAATGAATTTTTATATAATTTTGCATGAACAAGGCTTTTTATAAGTATAACAAGAAACCCAGAATTCATAAAGAAAAGATTAATAAATATTACTACTTAAAAATGGAAACTTCTGAATAAAAAAATACAATCAATAAAATCAAAGACAATAAACAGTTTGGGAGAAAAGTGGGCAACACATATGATACATATATAACTTCTAATTCCTTTAGTATAGATGGAACTTTCAGAAATCTATAAGGCAAAGACTAACCACCCATAAAAGAATGAGCAAAGAACATGAACTGGTAGTTCACAGAAAAAGAAATATCAATGTACTCAAAAAACACACAAAAGAATATGCAACCTTATGGCTAATTCAAAAAATGCAAATTAAGGCCAGGCATAGTAACTCACTCCTATAATCCACTTTGGGAGGCCAAGGTGGGAGGATCACTTGAGGCTAGTTCAAGACCAGCCTGAGCAAGACTGAGACATCATCTCTACAAAAAATAGAAAAATCAGCTGGGTAGAGTCCCAGCTACTTAGGAGGCTGAGGCAGGAGGATCACTTGAGCTTAGGAGTTTGAGGTTGCAATGAGCCATGATGAGGCCACTGCACTCTAGCCTAAGCAACAGAGTGAGATCCTGTCTCAAAAAAAAAAAAAAAAGCAAATTAAAATAACAATGAGATGCCATTTTTAACCTATCAAATTAGCAAAGCTTTAAAAGTTTAATGACAAAACATGTTGGCTGGCAAGTGAGGAAACATGCACTACTGGTGAAAGTACACATATTTGTAACTTTTTGGAAGAAAACTTGGCAATATTTGTCAAAAATTCAAGCGCATATATACTTCATCTAGAGGTTCCTCTTCTGGGAATCTATCCTACAGATAAATTCACACAAGAACATAAAGATGTATAATCAAAATTATGTGTTTCTGCATTGTTTAATAGTAAAAATAAAAAGTAAAACAAGAAGTAAATTCTGAAAGAAAGGAAAGAAAAACAACAGAGGAAGGAGTTAGTGTTCTATACAGTGATATGAAATAATATCCAATATACATTTTTATTTTATTATTATTATTAGAGACAGAGTCTTGCTCTGTTGCCCTGGGTAGAGTGCTGTGACATCATCATAGCTCACTGCAACCTCAAACTCCTGAGCTCACTCGATCCTCCCGCCTCAGCCTCCCAAGTATCTGGGTGCTAGGATTACAGGCATCAGTCACGGCACCCAACCCTCCAATATATATTTTTAATTGAAAAATATAGAATGGTGTGTATAATATAATACTATTTGTGTAAAAATGAAAGGGAGAGAGATCTCTATACTCATTGTAGTGCATAGAAAACTTCTAAAAAGATATACAGTGGTTGTTATTAATAACTATGGAGAGTGCATCAGAGAGGTGGGGAAAGAGGTTTTATTTTTCACCTTACAACTTTATTGTTTGAATCTTTTCCCATGGGCATGTATTACTTTTGAAATAAAATGCTTTTTTTACTTTTGTAAATAAAAAAGATAAATTCAATCAGGTTAAGGAAAATTTCTGTAGAGAACATGGAGGGTTTTTTAAAAATTTTGTCTACTTTCTCAAATAATATTTGTTCAACTCTATTGAATAAGTAAATGGTAAGAGTCTAAATTCAATCTCACTGTCTGCTGATCTGTTTGCCCATCCGTCAGTTCTTGGTAATAGATATTAACAGTTGTGCCTGGGGAAATGAAGGGCACTGAGAATTTCTAGTCTGTCCTCTCTATATCCATTACAGGTATCACTCACCTTGCAAATGGACGTGGTTCACCAAAGGTGAAAATAAAAGGCTTCTCTAGAGTGAACACCATGTCTTACTAACTTTTAAAAGTTAATATTGTCCTGTCCCAGATATATTACAATAGATTAAGTTAAAATTTTGGATGAAGAATGGATGAAGATAATTTCTAGAACATATATTGGGTATTGTCATATAGCTGCACTACATATCTCTGAGGACATCCCAGCAGTTCCTTTGTCACTTGTTGCTTGTGTGTGACAGAAAGAATCTGGAGAGAAATGAAGTCAGGACACTTGACCTGTGGTCCTCCAGTACCGCCAACATCTGACCAAGGGTGAAAGACTTATGTCAGAGTTTTTGTTCAGTCATCAGATATTGTAAGTGCTTAATATATGCTAGGCCCCTACATTCCAATATTTGATTTTTGCACACCATGCCAAAATATACCATATATTATGAAGATGATATAATCTAGTGTAATAAAATATACCAAAATAAAATAAGAGGTATTGAGGAGCTGCCTGTATGTGAAAGAGTCAACTTCTCCCAGATTTGTCACTCTCCTGCTTAAACCTTCAGTGGCTCCCAAGTACCTTCAAATTAGGTTCACACTCCTAAGCTTGACATTCAAAGTGCTTCATCATCTATCACCTGTCTGCTTCTTTGCCCTTAGGTCTTGACACTGCTCTCATCTCCTGGGATGCCTATGTTATACCCAAACCTAATTATTTGCAGTTCCCCACTATAATTTCACAGAACTATGCCTTTGCAAATATTTCTTTTCTTGCCTGCTTAAAAAACTTGTACTTATCCTTTAAGACCTGGTTCAGAAATCAGTCTTTCAGTAAAGACTTGCCTTAGTTCCTCTCTGTGTGTTATGTATACCTTTATTATCAAACATAACATGCTATCCTCCTGAATTTATATGCTTACATACTTAAGAAGGCATGTAAATAAAATATAAATAAATCCCCATTGGTGTGTAAGCTCTTTGAGGATAGGGACCCTATCTAGTTAATCTTGATATCTCTAGTGTGTGTGGCACAGTGTCTGGTAAAAAGGAGCAGCTGGATACGTTTTATACATGCATGGATGGATAAAAGAATGAATTAATCATACTATGGCTGAAAGATTTCTTTCCAGTTTGATATTTCTTTTCTTTTTTTATGGACCTCTTCACAAATTTGCATGTCATCCTTGCGCAGGGGCCATGCTAATCTCTGTATTGTTCCAATTTTACTATATGTGCTGCCGAAGCGAGCACGATATTTCTTAATATAGTGACAAATCGAGTAAAACTTGCATCTCTCTTGGACTCCATGTTGTCTCTCCCCAAGCCCCGGCACAACAGGCGCTACCCACGGCATTATAGCGAGGTTCCTGTAACACTTCATTGAGTGTCAACTGTACAGTTGGCGCAGTCTTACATAGGGAAAGGCTAACTTTAAAACACACCAAATTGCCAGGTATCTATCATTTAAATTTTGACAGTATACTTTTAAGCAGATGCTTGAGTATCTCTTCCTTCACATAGCTAGCATCTCTCCAAACAAGCTTAGATAGCAAGCTGTTTTCTTTGGCAAATTGATTAATGGGGACATTACTCATATGCCTGGTTGTGTGACATTTCCAATAACGTCGTCATTTTGTTTATGGAGTTTATGGTGGGTAAAAATACCCAGGAATTTACTACCAGTGAAGGGACCACCTGTTTGCTGAAAGCGTTAAAGAGGAAAAGCTGGGGAGGCAGCTTCCTTGAAGAATGCTGGAAAGGGTCTAATTCTGTCCCCAGCCCGTCCTACAACAAACTGCCTCCTTCGGGCTTAGCAATAGCACCTGTGGAAACAAGAAAACAGCCTTGCTGGGTACCTTAAGCACTTAGGTTGGCTGGGGATGGAGCTGCCTACAGGCACCTGGCGAAACTGCAGAAGTAGCTCTTCCCAAGGCTAAAAGATAGAAGAGTAAATAGGGGGGTGACAAAGGAAGCGGGGAGAAGGGGAGGCAATGGAGCACTGCAGCAGTGGCAAGGAGAGCAGTAGATCTGTGTGGATTTAGGAGTAGAAACAAGGGAGAAAAGCTTGAATGCGAGCAGGGATGGGAAGCGGTGGGGGTGGGGCGCCAGTGCAGCCAGCCGACAACTTCCACCTCACCTCAGGCATCTCACAGTGTCGGACAAAGGAGGTGTGGTCTTGTCCTCTGGGAGCTGGGACTGGGCAGGAAGGAAGGTAACAAACAAGGGCCTCACCTTCAGCAGCAGGAACAGAGCTGAGTGGGAAAGGAGGCTATCCGAGGGGAATGCACCAGAAGGCCTGAAGTTTTCCAACACTAAACAAAATGAAATAAACTGCGGAAAATCTTTAAGGATTAGGGAGAGGCTAACAAAGTCCAGGCTGATGACCAGAGTGCCAGACACCGAAGGAACAGATCAACATTTCTTGCACAATCCCTGACTGCATGCCGGCAGCCAGCGACAGGCAGCTATGCAATTCAAGTTTATTTGAGGAAGGCAGCATTACTTAAGACAAACGACTTCCTAGTCTACTTTAGAAAAATACCTAGAGACCAGAGCTTCAGTGTAAAGAAAATCAATAAAATTCCCAGTGGTGTACATATACTCCTGGTGAAAAGTGGAAGTGTTACAGCGGGTGGTCCCAAGGACAAACCAAGCGGCACACGGAGAGTCGGAGAATCAAGGTTTATTCCCCAGGGGGCTCAGAGGGATCTCGCCACCAAATTCTCAGCCCCGTCTACCCAATTTTTCCCACTTTTATTAAGTTGGGGTGATCCAAGGGGTGGGGTCTCAGGTGACTAATGCCCGCCAGGTAATAGGTTAGTATTATGTTGATGCACCAGGTAATAGGTTTAGTGTTATGCTGATGTGCCAGGTAATAGATTAGCTAATGGGCCAGGTGTTAGGTTAGTATTATGCTGATGCGGGTCTTCCGTGAGGGGTGGGGGTGTCAGGTGGCTGCTGTGCTAAGTAAAAGATGGTGGGGGTCTTCCTTATCAGAAGGAGGGTGTTGCTACCTCTGCGTTTCATATCTCATTGTTGTGAGGGCAGCAGAGTGTCAGGATAGACCAGAAACAAATAGGCAAGCAAACTATGGTTCATCTACACACGGGAGATGGGACTGAGGCCTTTCTGGTGACTTCCTCTAGAAAGAGAGGTGATGGTCTCAGAAACTGCTCAGAAAAGACCAATAGAAAACTTTACAGGGGCCAAGTGCGGGGAAAGGAGTTTTTAAAGCAGCACCTTTCACCTTGGATAGGTAAAAGCTGAGAAATAGCATGGTGTGAATCTATAAAAACCATGAACAGTGAGGATAGCCTCAACCTGAGTCTGTTTGTAAAATAAGGATCAAAGGGTGCCCTTTGAAACATTTTTGAGATAAGCTTAGAATACATATTTATTTATTTACTTTTCTGAGACAGGGTCTTGCTCTGTTGCCCGGGCTAGAGTACAGTGGTGTCATCATAGCTCACTGCAACCTCAAACTCCTGGGCTCAAGCGATTCTCCTGCCTCAGACTTCCAAGTAGCTGGCACTACAGACACATGCCACCACGCCCAGCTAATTTTTAAATTTTTTTGTAGAGATGGGGGTCTTGCTATTTTCCCCAGGCTGGTCTCGAACTCCTGCCCTCAAGTAATACTCCTGCCTTGATCTCCCGAAGTGCTGGAATTACAAGTGTGAGCCACTGTGTCCGGCCTAGAATGTATATATTTTAAAGGAATATTTTATGTAGCAAGCAAAAAAAATCTTTAAATGATTTGGAGACGTTTATGAATGACAAGCTACTAAGCAAAATTATGCTATTGAACTTCCAGGGATAACCTTAGCTGGAATAGCCATGCCCTCTAACAAAGGATTGCTGTTGGTGACAAAACAGCATGTTAGGTTAGATTCCAAGTGACAATACCTTTATTCCTATAAGATAAAATTCATACAAACATTATGGAAACTCAGTGGTATTACTACTACTAATTTTATAATTTATGACACAAGATATTAGGTGATATATAATTCAGGTAACATATTAACCAAAGAAGAATGACATTAACCACTTTCAGATTTAAACAAATGTTATGGAGAACAATTCTATGTATAAGCAGAAAGGTTTAAATGTATATCCTACAGTGGGCTGAGTGCTGTGGCTCATACCTATAATCCCACCACTTTGGGAATTCGAGGTGGAAGGATTGCTTGAGGCCAGGACTTCAAGACCAGCCTGGGCAACATGACGAGACTCCATCTCTACAAAAAAGAGGAAAAATTAGCCAGGGATGTGGCAGATGCCTGCAGTCCTAGGTACTTGGAAGGCTGAGGCAGGAGGATCACTTGAGCCCAGGAGTTTGGGGCTGCTGTGAGCCATGATTGTGCCACTTCAGTCAAACCTGGGTGGCAGAGTGAGACCCTGTTTTCTAAAAAAATAAAAAGAAAGAAAGAAAAAATCCTGTAATAGAAATCTATATAGATGAATGAAGCCTTTTAAAGATAAAGGAATGGAAAATATGCTTTTAAAAATTCTTAGCCTAAATTTATGAATTAAAAGAATAAATGAAGATATGTGACTGCTATATGATCTCAAATAGAAACATCAGAATATCCATAATATTATAAAGTAATGCCAGAAAGAGTCAAAGATATTTACATATAGCGATAGATAGTACCTGAGTAGAGACAGGAGCTATTGTTAGCACTTAAATTCTTATAAATATTGTTCGTGGCTTTTTGAGAGTATCTTTATGGTCATAAGTAGGTTTGATAGGATCCCAATAGTAAATTTTAATTTGTATTGTTTTTCTCAGAAATGGGGAAGATTAAAGCAAAAATTGGAACAGTTAAGCTGTTTATAAAGAAATGATTCCAGGCCGGGCGCAGTGGCTCACGGCTGTAATCCTAGCACTCTGGGAGGCTGAGGCGGGAGGATCGCTCAGGGTCAGGAGTTCAAGACCAGCCTGAGCAGGAGTGAGACACCCTCGTCCTGCCCCCCATCTTTACTAAAAATAGAAAGAAATTAGCTGGACAACTAAAAATATATAGGAAAAATTAGCCGAGCATGGTGGCGCATGACTGTAGTCCCAACTACTCGGGAGGCTGAGGCAGAAGGATTGTTTGAGCCCAGGAGTTAGAGGTTGCTGTGAGCTAGCCTAATGCCATGGCACTTTAGCCCAGGCAACAGAGCAAGACTCTGTCTCAAAAAAAAAAAAAAAAAGAAAGAAAGAAATGATTCCTCTGTTGGTTTTGTGAAGTCCCCAGGTACCGAAAGCACACTTCCTCCTGAATGACCCAGGATTCCTGTCTTTCGCTCCTTAAAAATAAAAGACCCACCCAGGAGTTTGAGGTTGCTGTGAGCTAGGCTGACGCCACGGCGCTCACTCTAGCCCAGGCAACAAAGTGAGACTCTGTCTCATACATACATACATACATACATACATACATACATAAATAAATAAAAAGACCCACAAGGGGAGCACTCTCAGATTTTCATTTAGCAACAACTCTGGGTTTACCAAACCTGAAAGTGGAACAACTACCTCAGAAGTGAATTTTGAAGGAAGAAAGCTGCTTTTTAAAAAAGGCTTTCAAGCTATAAATGCAGGCTGAGTGTTTGACTTGCTCTGTAACATGTGCTACAGTAAGTTAGACATCTTTAGGTCTGAGTCAGTAAACGAAAATGTGCCTGGCCCATGTGTGTCTGTTGGGTAAATCCTCAGGAGAATTGTGAAAGAAAGTACTTGATCACTTGTTCTTTCTTCAGCTCTCAACTACCTACCCCGCCCCACCCCTCACAAGCATCCAGGGCCTATTTGCTGTTCTTTAAATCCTCAAAGCCCAACCATAGTAATCAGATCTACCCAGATCTTCTCCCTCTTATAATACCTATTCTTCAAAACTACATATTCCTCTTTTCTCCCCCTACACAAACCCCATATTAAACGAATCTTTAGGGAGCAGGTAAGAAAAGAAGCATATTCATACTAAAGTGTAAATGACTAATAGTGATGCTTGGCAAGCCATCATCTTACAAAAGGTAGTTCAATTTTAAACAGTTGCTTATCTGCCAATAATTAAATTTTCTATGATTTGCTCAAATAAGGGCACACTTTATTCTTTCCCACCAGGCTATGTATGTATATGGCTTGGAAATAGCAACAGTATTTTAAGTGGAAAATGGTAGGGTAGTGTAAAGAACAGCTGTTGTTGAGTTTGAGGGGAAGCTTTTAGTAGGTTGGTGAAGGGGAAGAGGTGAGGGAAAGTTTGAACATGGAAGGTTTTAGTTCCTTCAGCTTCATTTTCTCTTCCTTATTTTTATGCTGATTGGGTCTCTTTTTCCTTCCCTGTCAACAGACTGTTTCAGTACTTCTTGGCTTTATTTATTTATTTTGCTCCTGCTGACAAGCTGGAGGCTGAGTTATGTGCTCACTCTGAAAATGTTCCTTTGACTCTTGCCTCTGAACTTTCTAGCCAATGCAGAGAGTAAATAGGTACTGTGCTGTATGCAAATGTAGGCATATTTGTCTGTGTAGGCCAAAGGAGGAGAGGCATGTTGCAAAATGCCTTTAGAACAAAAACAAACTTTTTAGATGGAATATTTTATAGTCTCATGAAAATAAGCTAAAGTTTCAGAAAACAAAAAGTACAGAGGAATACTTATCTATAAAATAAATTGGAAAAAAAACACACACACAAAACAAAACATGACTAATACTTCAACAGTGAGTTCACCTCAAGCATCTCATGAATTTCACATGAACCACCCACTTTTCTCTGTACCTCCGAAGATTACCATATCAGCAGCAATAATACTCTGTTGTTCAAGCGCTGGATTTCCATATGAACGTAGCCATGGTATTCCTCAATGTAGAATATTGTACTGCCTGCCTCGTTTGTGGTTTCTATGATAAGGTTAATTTTTGTTCCCTTACCCTCCTCTCTTAATCTCATGCCACCCGCTACCTCTCTTCAATCAGTGGTTTGTTTTTTTCTTTGAATAGTTTTCCTCCTTTCTTTTCTCAGTCTTTGTGTCATGATTTGAACTATCTGCAAATTATGCTGCCTGTTAAAATCTTTATCACTCAGCCACAGATGATCAACTCTTTGAAAAGACAAGCTGGGGACAGAGAAGTAATGAATGGACATTTCTGGGATGATTCTGGGATATCTTCTTCCCCAAGTTTATGGCGTGCAGTAAGGTGGGTCAGAAGTTACTATGGGAGATTTCATGGCCACCTTTGTCTCTTCCTTGGTAGGCCCTTTACAAAATTATTGCTATTTCTAGATTGTATTTGGAGATGGGTCTAGCAAAAATTTCCATGCCAGAATTGTATCAAATATTTTTCATTTCCAATGGCAGTTTGGAAAGAGCTTGCCAATTTTTAAATTTTCAGGCTCCTATGTGTCAAACTAAATGGAAAGTCAGCTGGAGTCTAACAAGCTATTTTAATGAGCTTCCTTTCTCTCTGATGTTCCCCAGGAGATATGAGCCCAAGCAGACCCATGTGGCCCATGGAGTAACATGATCATCTTGGCTCTGTTTAGACACCTGTGCTTTTAGCCTAGCAGTAAGGGGAACAGGAGAAAGAGAAAGAGATGAATAGAGGGAGAGAGAGATGAGGGCATGGAGGGCATGCGAACTAGTAGGATCGGGTGTGTACCACACTACTTAGGAAGTCACTACAAGAAACTCCATAGCAGCTGCAGAGGCTTGATGCAACACAGGCCAACAGTGCCTCTATGTGGGGTGTCTGAGAGTATACGGAATATGTTTTTGTGATGGGGAGGAGGGGGAGGGAGGAGAAATACATGCATTTTTTAAAGGAATTGCATGCCTTGGAGGTTCCCTTAGAGAAGATGGTATAGGAAGAAAAGATGGAGAACCACAGACACAGAGTATGCCCAGGACTCTGAGAGCACATTCTTCTAAACTTCCCCCAACCACTTTAAAAATTCTGTTTGCTGTCCTCACTCTTCTTTTATCCCCAATCAGTCTAATGCTTGTCTCTCCCTACCCACCGTAAACACCCCTTTAACTTCAACTTATGAGCACATAGATGTTAAACTCCGTCTGTATTATTTTTCACCAGATGCCCTGTTTAGTGAGTGATCTTAGTCTTATGTATGTATGTATTTTCCCCTCCTGCACTGTAAAGTCCTTGAGGATTTATACTGTACTTACAGAAGCTAATACACCCTCTTGTTCTCTTTTCATCCCTTTGTTACCAATTCTGGGGACTTCTCAGCAAATATTTAACGTATGACTGTACAATACTTGTTCACAAGATTTTCTTTCCTTTACAAAGTCTCTTATGATGTGATTAGAATTCATTTTCATAAATTAAAATTTGTTTGTAATTTAAAGTATTTCCATAAATTTTTAGAGTGAGTGGGCTTACTTATAGCTTTTTAATTTTTAAATTCCAATTTTGTGTAACATTTCAAAAGTACAGAAAAAAAACAATACAACATATACTCCATACCTACCAACACCTGACTTATACTTGCTTCACCTCTTTAAGAGTGAACTATATAGCTAACCACCCAAGACCCTCGGCATCCCATTCCTCTCCCTTGAGGTAAGCACTGTCCTGAAGCTGGTGGTGTATACTTCCTCTGTATGTTTTCAGGTTCCACCACATCATTCAAAAGATCTTCCTTCCCGAGGGGCTGGCAACTGAGCCTGAGTGCTTCTCCCACACGGCCTAGCATGGCCATCCTGGTGCCTCCCAAAGGCGCAAAGACAGATGAATAAGCACCATTGCAGAGGGCTGGGTGAATTTTTGTTGGTGGAGACACTCTCTTTACCACAGCTGGGGGGACGCACGAAGAGAGTGGCAGGAAAGGAAGTTCCACTCTGAAGAAGAGAGCTTAGCAGTGGCAAAGGCATGGCTGGACCCAGGCTGAGAAGGAGGCGTCCCAAGGTGGAAAGCAAGAACGGCTCTAGCAGAGACTTTTGTCCCTGATGGTCAGAGTGGATGGGCCTGGGCATCCCTGGGCCCCTAGGAATGCAGTTTGGGGAATGCACCCCAGCTGGGCCCTGACCATGCAATCCCCCCACCCCCCGCCCCACCCCCACCGCAGGCCAGACCCCTTCCAAGCCACACCATCTGGCTGGGCATTTATGTGGAGGAACTGACCTGTTTTAGTTCCTCTGAAGCGTCGCATAGATGGGATGGAGACTGTTCAAAACTTGCCTGCTATTACTCCTTCTCAATTTAGAGTTGCCAGATAAAATAGAGGAGCCCAGTTACATTTGGTTGTCAAATAATGAATAATTTTTTTTTAGTAATAGTATGTCTCAAATATTGCATGGGACATACTTATACTAAAAAGATATTTGTTTATCTGAAATTCAGATGTAACTGGGTGACCTGTATACTTATTGCTAAATCTGGGAACTCTACCTCACTTAAATTTTGCAAGGGTTAGCAAAGCACTTCAGGAGTCTTTGAAAAAGTGTGAGCCAAAGGGCTGTTCAGGCATACTATTATCAAACACAATCTTTGTCAAGTTCTCAAAGGCCTAAGGTAGGCTAAAATAGTAACAACAAAGACAAGCTCACTGACTTTATTAAATGAAGATGACATGGGCACTCTTTTAAAAAAATAACTTTATTGACATATAATTCACTTATTTAAAGTGGTTTAGCCACAATTAAACCACAATTCAGTGGTTTTCAGTATATTGAGTTATGCAACCATCACCCAAATCAATTTGAGGTCATTTTGATCATCTCAAAAAGAAACCCAGTACCCATTAACAGTCATTCTCCACTCCAGGCCCCCTCCCTCCCTGCCATTCCTCAACCCTAGCCCTTGGCAACAACTAGTGGACTTTTTGTCTCTTTAGATGTGCCTTTTCTGGACATTTCATTATAAATAGAATTATACAGTATGTGGCCCCTTTTGTGTCTGGCTTCTTTCACTTAGCACAAACGTTTTCAAGGTTCAAACACATTGTAGCGTGTATCTGTACTTCATTCTTTTTTAAGAATCAATTAACTAATGTTTTTAGACAGGGTGTTGTTCTGTCACCCGGTCTACAGTGCAATGGCGTCATGACAGCTCACTGCATCCTCAAACTCCTGGGTTCAAACGATCCTCCTGCCTCAGCCTCCTGAGTAGCTGGGACTACAGGTGCGCACCACCAAGCCGACTAACTTTTTATTTTGTTGGCGAGATGGGCTCTTCCTCTTGCTCGGGCTGGTCTCAACTCCTGAGCTCAAGCGATTCTCGCGCCTCGGTGTGAGCCCCAGCGTGGCCTGTACTTCATTCATTTTTATGGCCGAATATTTCTTTGTATGTGTATTCCGCAATTGGTGATCCATTCATCGACATTTGGGTTGTTTCCACTTTTTGACTATTATGAATAAAGTGCTAGGAGAGAACATTTGTGTACAAGTTTTCGTGTAGTCACAGTTTGTGTTTCTCTTGGGGACATACCGAGGCGTGGCCAATATTCTGAGGCGCCGCCAAATTGTTTCCCAAAGCAGCTGTACCATTCATTTTACACTCTTAGTTTTTGTTTTTTAAATAAAAAAACCTTCAGGGTTTCCCCAGCGTCCTAGAGGAGGTCCTGCTCCCAGGGCCCCACCTTCAGGGCTGCCTCCACAGGGCCCCAAATCCCTCCCTTCCCCGCCAGGCCGCTGGCACTCCGGTGCCAAAACATCAGAACGCGCATCCCGTGGGCCTCCCACCTCCCCGCCTCCTCAGCGCCTTTGGGCAAAAGGAAACAGCTGCCCTAGGCTGAGGCTGTGTGGACATTGTAGTTCTCTTTCCAGTCGGCTGCGCAGAGATTGCGAGGAGGAAAACTACAATCCCCAGAATGCCGCGGTGCTACGGCGGCCGAAGAGGCCACCGCGTGCTGCGCTCCCGCCCACTCTCCGGTCTCGGCCGCTCTCCAGGGCGTCTGTAAACACACCCAGAGACTGTCATGGAGGGGGAGGAGGAGGTGGCGGCGGCGAAGGGAGGCGATTGGGGCCGCCTCCAGGGTCCGCTCTGCCATTCCTGAACTGGTCCCTCGTCCCCGTGACTGTGGCATCAGGGAAGCGAACTGTTAGGCGAGAGGAGGAGGCAGTCAGAACCATATCCCCTTCTTCCCCGGGGCGGGGGCCGGGCCGGGCCGGCTGAGCCGGGGGAGGGCCCGGGGAGGGAGTGCCTGGCCGGGCCAGCCAGTCTGCCGAGATGGATGACAGTAAGGTAAGTCTTGTGGTTTGCACGCGCAGCTGCCGCCGCCGCCTGCTTCTCGCTAAAAGCTAGTCCTGCCGCTGAGCCTCAGCTAAGTAGTCCATGCCAACACCCAAAAAGCACCTGCCTTAGACATCCCTGCGCCTCTCCAGTTGTTGCCTGTTGGTAATCCAGCCAGGAATTCAAGGAACACCGGGGCCGCGTTTTTCCAGGAAGGGCCCTCTTCTGTGGAAATTTTTCACTCCCAGGGCAGCCTGTTTGCCACCTTTTCCAGGTAGTGCAAAGCCCAGTCCTTGACTTGCCTACTGAGATAAGTCAAGAAACTACTGTGCTTTTTCTTTTTGCCCTCTTTTCCTCCCTGCCAGCCTGTCTCCAGTTTGAGGACCTTAATTAGTGCGCCCAGAACCAGCTCTATTTCCCTTGACGATTCCCCTTTCTTCTCTCAGGCTCCCTTACTCAATGCCCCATTCATATAATCAGTTCACTCCCTCCCACCCCCCAGCTATTTTCCTGTGGTTGGTTGGAACACTCTGCTAAGCTCCTGTTGCTATTCGGCCAGAGGAATCTAACCTCTAGAAAGCCTCTGTAAGAAAAGTAGTGAATTTCTTCTTCTTAGTACACGTCAGTATCCTGTCACCATCCCACTTTCCCCATCCAAATCACTTAGCCTTATGATCGTAAGTAATAATGTTCATTATTGGTTCATTCATATAGTTTATAACCTTTCCATCTTTATAGCTACCAACATCAGTGTTGTTTAGTTTTATTTCATGAAGATTGGGATGGTCAGGGATTCACTTACTGATGTTTTAGGATGTTTAGGAATTGGACTTTTTTATTTTAAGGAATCAGACTTACAAATCTTGCTGATTTTTAAAGTAAAAATGAGTCCTTCCCTGTTCTTTCCAGAGTCTTATTTTGCACAGTCTCTGGCATACTCCTCATGATAGCTTTTTCCTTTGGGTGCCCTTTTTCCCTTCACTAATCCATAAAACTTGGCTCCTGCAAAGTTTTTGTTTCACACATCCTCAGAGAGATTGAAAAAATCTCCAGCTTCTCTGGGCTCCTTGTTTTATCCTTCATCATCTTTTCTTCCTCTTCACGCAGAAGGCTCTGAGAATAGTGACAGAAGGGAAAGTCCAGTGCAGTACTCTGGAACTGGGACTCATCTAAAAGAACAGATTGCTTGTGAAGTAGCAAATCCCTCTGAATAGGAAGTGGTATTTCCAAGATAGAAGGGGGCATTTCTGAAAATTCTCCAGAAAAATCAGAAAATAATTTTTCATAAAAGTCTTCACTACCTTGCTCTTTCAGTGTTTATTTTGAAATGAAATCTGAGTACTGTATCCATTATCTTTCCCAGAAAATAATGTTATGGCTGTTTAAGAATTCTAGAAGAACATATTGTTCTTTATTTTCCTTCTTGAGACTCCCAAAACATATTCTATCTAATTTTCAGTTTCCTTTGAAACATTTGACAACATCTCGAAGTCTTCAATAATCTCAAAGAAGTTCAAGAAAAAATACATATGATTTGGGGTTATTTTACTTACCTATAAGATCACATAGGAGTTATTTCTAAAATTAGCAATCTGGTGCAGGAAGGGATGTAAAATTTCCTTGTTTTGCCTAAAAGAGTGAAGTTAAGTTTTGAGGGTAGGCTATCTATAACTTACTTCCAATAGGATACACAGGCAAACAAAATGAATTCAGTTCTCATTCTTTATTAATTCATTGTTTTTATCAGAGTATTTAAAAAATCAGTTTTTAAAACCTTAATGATTATCAAAAAAGAGAATTTATTTCCAGTATCTCTGGATGGATAGTGCCTCTGGAGTACACTACTTTCACTTTGCGTGCCGTAGTTGTGGATGAGTAATATTTAAATGTCATGTATGGCAAGACTGGACTACTCCTTCAACAGCCAGGCAGTGTGAACCAGCCTTAAGTAAGGCTTTGGCAGCTCCCAGCCATGCCTTTCTCTGTGCCCTAGTTGTTATAATCCCGCAAAATTGTATTGTCCGCCTAGTGTGTACAGACGTACTCACACACAAAACACACTTTCCCTCACATTGTGTATGGGCTACAGAGTCTCTGGTTCCCTTTTCCTCAGTATAAGAGGAGGTGAGGGTTAGGACTTAGAAGTGTGGTGGCTGTGCCGGTGAGAGCATAAAGCACGACAAACTGGCTGACAGCAAGGCCAGGGTGACAGGAAGAGGACAAAGTGGGCAGGAGCAGCAGGTACAGAAAGGTAGTGTTTGAATGAGCTGGCCAGGAAACAGACGATGATGATGATGCTGTGAAGGCCTCCCTTTATAAAGATTCTGTATTATGAGTTGTTTTCATCGATAGCAATAAATGAGTTTGCTGAGAGTTCTCTACACTGTCATCTTGCCTCCTGGAGCAAAAGCAAGACAGATTTGAATGGAGGTACAGCTTTGCTTCCCAAACATCTCACGCTGTGCCTACTACAGCATCAAGTACTAGTTAATACTGATAAAACTGAATTGGAACAGAGTGATATTAAGGAGATTGCCCTAATGTACCTGGGGTTTATTAATCAATGTGTTCCAGTTGAGCAAACCAGCCAGAGCATACATACAATAGCAAATGGGAAAAATAAAGCAAGAGATAAATTGGGCATCCAAAAGTGGGGGCTTAGGAAAGTGCTAAGTAGCAGAAATCAAATACCAAGTAGATGTACTAAGCTGGTTGGAAAGGAAAAAAATCTTAGCTAAATTTTTTAACCTTTCTGAGCCTCCCTTATCTGTTTGTTTCTTCTTTATTTTTATTTTTGGAGACAGAGTCTCATTGCAACCTCAAACTCCTGGGCTCAAGTGATCCTCCTGCCTCAGCCTCCTGAGTAGCTGGGACTACAGGCACACGCTGCCATGCCTGGCTAATTTTTCTATTTTTAGTAGAGATGGGGTCTCACTCTTGCTCAGGCTGGTCTATAATTCCTCACCTCAAGGGATCCTCCTGCCTTGGCCTCCCAGAGTGCTAGGATTACAAGCATGAGCCATCTCGCCTGGCCTCCTTGTCTGTTACATAAGGCTAATACCCTCTTTGCAGGCTTAGTGAGGATTAGAGGTGATGCATACAAAGCATCTAGCACAGAGTCTAACACATAGTAGGCTCTCAAGAAATGTTATCATTCTTATATTACCTAGCAGTGACTCCCCTGGACCTTAGCAAAGTGCAGTAGGTACCTGAGATGCTCATTTTAATGATACTTAGGTGTGTGCTACTGCATAACGTTTGCAGCCATGTTTATGCCAACACTATGCTTTGCTCCTCACTGTGCCCCAAATGGGACAGGGCCAGTGGGATGGGACATAAAAGGAACTTAAGCTCTGTGCTTAGCTGTTAGATGGTGTGAGAAAGGTAGTCCCCTGACCCCACCTACATGTCTACCACTAGGAAAAGTACTTGTTTTTATAAAAGCCTCTTCTCCTTGACCTGCTGTGTTCAATTACAAAGAAAATAGAAATATGTTGTTTTCAGAGGCTTTGATCATAGACAGAGGTTCTTCTTTTTTATTTTATGTTTGACTTTTATGTTTATCGAGTGAACACATGAATGAACTGGAATATCCTAAACCAGATGTGTTCCTGCCACAGACTGTTAGCTGGTAAAAGACCACCATACTGTATTGCCCAGCCTGAGAGTTTAAAGCATCAAGTTCCAGTTGAGAGGACGATGAGAAAGTGGACCAGGTATTGGCCACAATATGCTAATATGGGTTGCTGTTTCCCTCTGTACTTCCCTTCCACCTTGTGCTACACAGGATTATCTGGAAATGAGGTTTCTTACACCTTCCTTACCCCTTACACCCTCCCTGTCTCCCACCAAAGTCTTCTGTTCTATCCAGTTCTGAGTAGTACTTGTTCTTAAAAAAAAATTTGACTTGGCCAAAAAAATCTCTTCAACATTCCCAGACCTATCCTTTGGCCCCTTAGCCATCTTCTGCTACAGTTGGAACTACCCTTCTTGGGCAGTGCCACGTAGCCCAGCCATTTTCTGCTTTTCCGCCCTCTTACTCCATCATCTTTCCTCAAGACCAAGACAGAAGAGCCAACTCATTTACTAAACAAATCTCTAACAGTAGATATTAATGGGTCTTCCTTTCTTGTCTAGATTACATGCACATTTTAACTTGGGAACCTCTACAGATAGTTTAAAAGCCAAGGAGTAATTTAAGTACTACAGAAACCAGTTGAAATTTAAGTTTAAATAACCTTATTAAGAATGTTTTGCTCTCTAAAGTTTTCCGAAAAGTTTGTTATTTTATTTATTCATTAATTCATCAAACATTTGTTGGACACCTAATATGTATCAGGCATTGTGCTAGGCAGTAGAGACACAAAGATGATGAAGAGTTCGTAACTATTCCTGGGGAGCTTACATTTCAGTGGATGAGGCAAACAAATAGAAAAGTAATTACACTATAGTGAGGTAAAGAGTGAGGACAATAGAGGTAAAGTGCTTTTGGGCACTAAGAACGGGTGCCTAACTGTCAAGGTCTGTCAGATATGGGTTCACAGTGTAGGAATGAATCTTTAAAGAAGAATAGGAGTCCCCTGCCCGCAAACAGGAAAGATGGCCTATCCTGTACTAAAGCATATTGCATAGGAAAATAAGTATTTTGGTACAGCTCAAGCAGGGATTGACAAATTTTCTGTAAAGGGCCAGATAGTAAATATTTGTGGACCATATTGGTCTCTGTTGGAATTACTTGACTCTGCCATTGTGTCACAAAAGCAGCCATAGGCAAAATGTAACGAGTGGGCATGTCTGTGTTTCAATAAAACTTTATTTACAGAAGCAGGCAGCTGGCTGTGTTTGGCTTGTCAGCAGAGTGGTAATTTACTGACCCTGAGCTACAGCATAAGGCACAAGTAGAGGTGTAGTCAGAAATAAAGATGGAAAGATAATCAGGGGCCAGAGTACAATATGCCTGGTAAACTAGGCTAAGAAATTTGGATCAGTATTTTTCAAAGTGTGAAAGACACCTGCTGAATCAGAATCTCTGGGGATAGGGCTGGGAATCTGAATTTTAACAGGCTCTCCAGTTGAGTGTCTCATATGTTTATTAAAGTTCAAAAACCAAGGCCATAGCTGTCAGGGAGCCATTGAAGGATTTTTAAAGCAGAGGTGACAAAAATCAGATTTATATTTTTGAAGAAAAATTCTAATGGCTATATGGAGAATGGATTAGGGTAAAGATGTAGGAACTGGGACAAGACTAAAAGGCAGATGGTCCAATTATGAAAGAACATGGGTTTTGACATAGCATATGACCTGAGTTTAAATCTCACTTCCACCCTTTTAAACTGTTAGGATTTTGGACAGATTATTTAATATCTTCAGAATTTACTTTCTTCAGATAGAGAATGGGTGTGTTAATAAGGACCTTATTGAGTTATTGTGAGAATTAAATGTGATGCATATGTGAGCCCATACCAGAAGAACTTAGTATATAATGAGTTCTCAATAAATGCTGGTCCTTTCTGACTCCTCACCAATGTGGTTAGATTGTTCAGAAGAAAGGCCTGAAGACCATACTAGAGACTATAAAACGTAGCTTGCAGTTGATGCAACATGCATAAAATCCCTCAAGGATGGAGACTTTGGAGGGAAGAAAGAGCTAAAGAGAGCCCCAGAAAACTCATAAATGATCAAAAAAGACTGAAGAATAGGACTCAGCAAAATAAACTGAAAAAGAGAAGTCAGTGATGTAGGAGAACCAGAAGAAAGGGCAGTTATGTCATCTATCTAAGTAAGGGTGGAGAGATTTTTAAAAGGGGACTAGTCTACAATGTGAGATGCTACCAAAAAGTCAAGTAAAATAAATAGCAGGTGGTGAGGTGGCTCATACCTGTAATCCTAGCACTCTGAGAGGCCGAGGCAGGAGGATTGCTTGAGCTCAGCCTAAACAAGAGCTCAAGACTCCATCTCTACTAAAAATATAAAAAATTAGCCGAGTGTGGTGGTGCACACCTGTAGTCCCAGCTACTCAGGAAGCTGAGGCAGGAGGATCATTTGAGCCCAGGAGTTTGAGATTGCAGTGAGCTATGATGACTGGCTGCAAATAAGTAGTGAAAAAGTATCCATCTGACTTGGAAAATAAGAGGTTGTTTACAAACCTAGCAAGAGCAGTTTTAATGGAGTGACTGGGCAGAAGCCACAATCTATCAGTTGGGGAAGAAGTGGGTGGGAAAGAAGGGAAGACAGTAGGTATAGACCATTTTACTGAGTCAGTTTGTAACAGTTTGAGTATTGCTAAAGTATGTGTAATATTATGTTTAGATGAAGTTATACTTAGCTCTAGCTTAAAATAGTAGCAGTTGGGAGGCTAGGGGAAGGTCTAGGGTTTGAGAAAAGAGAGGCAGGAGTTAACTCTCAGTTTAGAGATAGCTACTTGATCTTTCTCCTGTTGACTAGAAAAACTGGCAGGAAGGTTAGCAGCAGGAAAAGTGATTAGGCTTTCTCATTTTCTGAAGGGAAAAGGCCTAACTCCTGGCTTTGAAGGAAGTTATGGCACCCTTAGCACTAAATGAAAACGCTACTTTTATTTTATTTTTTACTTTAAAGCGGTAAAGAGCAGTGGCTAGACACATTCATCTCTCTAATGTTTCTTCTTTCTTTTTCTTTTTTTTTTTTGTGAATAGAGGTGGGGGTCTTACTGTGTCGCCAGGCTAGTCTTAAACTCCTGGCTTCAAGCAATCCTACTGCCTCAACCTCTCAAAATGCTTGGATTACAGGTGTAAGCTACAACACCTGGCTCTCTTATTTTTCTTTAATCCATGGGAGACCACTTTTCACTTTATGTTTTTAAGAGAAAGGCAAAAAAAACTCTCTTGCTTTTTCCTGAGGCTGCTGGTACTCTTCTATGTAAATACAATAGTTCTCTTACACTTAACAACTTGAAACTTTTATAAGTTGCCTTAAGAGTTAGAGCATCAGGATATATGTAAGTGCAAATAGTATGGTAAGATAATAAGAGTTCTTAGTTGATTTTTCAGATTTTATATCCCTATAAATTAGTTTAAAAATATTGCTAATTTTTCTTTTCATTTATTCATTAAATTATCAGGGTTTTGTTTGTTTTTTTTGTTTTGTTTTGTTTTTTTGTTGTTGTTTTTTGTTTTGTTTTGTTTTTTGAGACGTGGTCTCCTTTGCCTTGGTTAGAATGCAGTGGCATCTTCATACATCACTGCAACCTCAAACTATCCTCCTGCCTCAGCCTCCTGAGTAGCTGGGACTACATGCATACACTACCATACCCAACTAATTCTTTTTTTTTTTTATTTTTTGTCTCACTATGTTGCTCAGGCTGGTCTTAAACTCCTGGCATCAAGTGATCCTCCTCCCTTGGCCTCCCAAAGTGCTAGGATTATAGGTGTGAGCCACCATGTCTGGCCAAATTTAATAAATGCCTCTTAAATGCCTTGGCTCTGTGCTAGATACTGTGGGGGTTGCAAAAGAAGTAGAAAACAGCTTCTGTGCTTGAGGAGCTCACACTGCTCGGGGGAGAGAGAACATAAATATGCAAGGCCACTTAAAAAAACAATATAACAATTCAGTGTGATATCAACTCTGTGTTCCAGACACTTGGAGAAGAAAAATGATACATGGGCAGAGGGTGGTTGTCAGCAAGAGCTACTGAGAGAGAGGGCTAGAGCTGATCTTAAAAAAAGAAAACATAGGATTTGCCTTTTTGGATGCTTGGAGGATAGAGGGAAAACAGTTACAGAAATGGTGGCTGTGGGTAAAAATGCAGGGATAGGGTTCAGGTTGGAGGTCTCTAAGGAGACTGGCATGACTTGGTATGGAGGGTGCCTGTTGGGCATAGTGAAAGAGAAAATTGGCTTGGTGAGAGGGAGCCTGGATGGAGTAGGCCAGATGGTGGCCCCTAAAAATGTCTGTCCTAATCCCTGGAACCTGTGATTATCACCTTATGTGGTAAAAAATTGAATATGACCTTAATATGGCAAAATATGTGATTAAGTTAAGGATTTTGAAAGGAGGGATTTATCCTCAGTTATCCAAGTGGACCCTAAATTCAATGACAGATGTCCCCATGGGAGTATGGCAGAAAGAAGGAGCTCAGACAGATGAAAAGGCAGTGTGACCATAGAGGATGGAGGCAGATTAGAGTGATGTGCCACAAGTCAAGAGTCCGGAATGCTAACGGCCACCAGAAGCTGGAAAAGGCAAGGAATGGATTCTCCCCTGGGGCCTCCAGAGGGAGTGCAGCCCTGCCAGACTTCTGTCCTCCAGAACTGGAGGACAAATTTCTGTTGCTTTAAGCTACCACATTTGTGGTAATTTGTTACAGCAGCCACAAGAAACCATTAATAATATACGGGATATGGTGATTTAGCAGTGCTGAGCGAGGGGTCTTCTCTTAAGCTCAAGGGTGACATGGCCAAGGGCTGCTAAAGAAAATTTATTCTATCTATAATGATCAGATGTTACTTTTTTTTTACAGTGAAGAAAAACACGCTGAAGTTATTTTCATAAGCTGAAAAGAAAGGTTAATTTGGCAGCTCTTTGCAAGATGCATTGACTAGGGAAGTAGGGAAGGAAAAGGGGAGATGGTGGAGACCTGTTGGGAATCTATTGTAATAATCGGTGAGCAAAGCCCTGACTAGTGTTGAAGCAGTAGGAAAGGAGAGGAAGAGAGAAATCAAGAGATTTTATAGAGGAATACATTGGCATGACTTCAGTAGGTGGGCCTGGAGAGTCACAATAGCAGAGGGAAACTTGAAGGAGTTGTAAAATGAAAAAGTTTGTTAGTAACCAAAAGTTTGTTGTCACCACCCTCCTTAATCAGGTGCCTAATGTCAAAGTGAGTTGGATTAAATGAATGACTATATAGCATTAATACAGCAGTGCATTTAAAGCACCTATCCGTTTTAGAACATTTTCAGGGAATTATATGATCGGCTTAATGAGTCCTACCTGAGAATATGGACAGAAATAGGCATGTTATAGGTTGCTATGGTACAAATCTGGGGACTTGAGTTTTAGTCCCTACTCTTGACACTAAAAGTCTCTGGACCAAAATTTTGTCTATGAAATCAAGAGACCACATATGCATATCTGTGTGTGTATACACATCCCTTCCCCACCAGCATTCCTGTATATAATGATATCCTGCACTCTGTAATGATATTTATTGCATGGCTGATGCTTTTCATTGGTCTAAATGTATTACGGGTAAGTATCCTATTGTCTTATATTTATACTCCAAGAATTTTACAGTGTTTGGGACAAAGTGGGTATTTAATAAATGGTTGTTGAATAAAGGAATTAATTTTTCCTTCTAGGATAATAGTGCTTACCTCATCTGAGGTGGTGTGAAATAACATGACATAACATATTGAGTGCCCAGGGCCTTGTTCATAGTGCACACCCTGAATTTAAGTTTTTGTTCTGTTTGTTCCTGAAAATACAAGAAGTAAAACGGTCTAAGAATCTGTAGAATAGGATTTAGTCTGGATGCTGGAGGCTTCCTCATTTTAGCCCATTAACTCCTAAAGAGCATGCAACTACAATCATGTCTTCTCTTTCTGTGGAAGTTAAACCTGCTCACTGTGAAGCCTAGGCCATTCATAATTTCCTCAGGCGTTTGCATACTGATTTCTATTTTGTCTTTCACTTTAATGATTAACTTTAGAATTATCAGCAACCCTCCTCTTGGCTAAGTCCAGTAGTTTTATCTTAATTCTCAACCTTTTAAATTCATGAATTAGGACCCTTATGCTTGACCCCTCTCCTCCTTATATTTCTCCTTATAAAATTCTGTGTCTCTGTGCTACCTTGATTGTTCCCTTTCTACTATTCTTTTTGCTTTTTAAGGTTTACTAGGTAACCACGTCTTTTTTAAAAATAACAGTTTTATTGAAAGAATTCACATACCATAAAATTCACCCTTAAAAGGTGATTTTTGGTATAGTCACAGAGTTGGGCAATGATCATCACTATTAATTCTAGAATATTTTTGTCACCCCAAAAAGACAATCTTATAAACAAACTATGGCACATCCATACAATGGAATATTATTCAGCAATAAAAAGAAATGAGTTATCAAACCACAAAAAAACATGGAGGATACTTAAATGCATATTACTAAGTGAAAGAAGCCATTCTGGAAAAGGCAAAACTGTAGAGATAGTAAAAAGACCAATGATTGCCAGAGTTTCAGGAGAGGGAGGAATAGGGGATTTTTAGGGCAGTGAAACTATTCTGTGTGATACTGTAATGGGAGATAAATGGCATTATGCATTTGTCAAAACCCATAGAACATACAACACCAAGAGTAAACCTTAATGTAAACTATAAACTTCAATTATTAGTAATAAATCTATATTGGCTCATCAGTTGTAACAAATGTGCCACTCTAATGCAAGATGTTAATAATAGGGGAAACTGTGAGAGTAGAGAGAGAGGGATAATATGGGAACACTGTACTAAGTCTTATTACCTTAAAAAAAAAAAAGCCTGGACCCATTAGCAGGCACTCCCCATTCTTTCCTTCCTCTTCTTAGCAATTAGGAAACCACTAATCTAATTTAGTCTCTATACATTTGCCTATTTTAGACATTTCATGTAAATGGAATCATGCAATGTGTGGCCTTTTGTATTTGACTTCTTTTACTTAGCATAATCTTTTCAAGGTTAATCCATGTTGTATCACGTATCAGTACTTCCTTCATTTTTAGCAGAATAATGTCCCCTTGTATGGATATACCACCCTTTGTTATATATTCATCAGTTGATAGACATTTGGGTTGTTTCTACTTTTTAGCTATCGTGAATAGTGGCACTGTGAACATTCATGTACAAGTTCTAGTATGGACATAGGTTTTCATTTCTTTTTGGAATATACTAGAAGTGGAATTGCTGGGTTATATGGTAACTTTATGTTTAACTTTTTGAGGAACTGCCAAACTGTTTTGCAAAGCAGCCATACCAGTTTGTATTCCCACCAGCAGTGCATGAGAGTTCTAGTTTCTCCACATCTGCACCAACACTTGTTATTGGCTTTTTGATTATATAACCATCCTAGTGGGTGCAAAGTGGTATATCTTGTGGTTTTGATTCACATTTCCCTAATGACTAATGATGTTGAACATTTAAAAATTTGCTTGTTGGATATTTGTATATCTTCTTTGGAGAAATGTCTACTCAAATCCTTTGCCCCCATTTTAAATTGGGTTGTTTTCTTATTGAGTTGTAAGAGTTCTTTATAATTCTAGATACAAATCTCGTGTCATATGCATGATTTACAAATATTTTCTCCCATTCTGTGGGTTGTGTTTTTACCTTGTCTTCTTTTTGTGTGTGTGTGAGACAGTGTCTTGCTCTGTCACGTGGGCTAGGGTGCCATGGCGTCCACCTAGCTCACAGCAGACTCACACTTCTGGGCTCAAGGGATCCTCCAGCCTCAGCCTCCCCAGTAGCTGGACTACAAGTGAGCACCACCACAATCAGCTATTTTTTTTCTATTTTTAGTAGAGATGGGGTCTTGCTCTTGCTCAGGCTGATCTTGAACTCCTGACTTAAGCGAACCTGCCGCCTCAGCCTCCCAGAGTGCTAGGATTACAGGTGTGAGCCATTGCGTCCAGCATAACCTGGATTTTGACAGAAATTTTGTTGAAAGTGTAGATCAGTTTGGGGAGTATTGCCTTCTTAGAAATATTAAGTGTTTCAACAAATTAACATGGGATGTCTTTTCATTTATTAGATCTTATTTAATTTCTTTCAATGATGTTTTATGGTTTTCGGGGTATACATCTTGCATATCTTATGTTAAATTTATTCTTTTTATGTTCTTGTAAGTGAAATTCTTTTCTTAATTTAATTTTCAGATCGCTCATTGATAGTGCATAGAAACACAAGTGATTTTTGTATATTGATCTTGTATCCTGCAACCTTGCTGTACTCATTTATTAGCCCTACGAGTGTCCTTTGGATTTTTTTTTTTTTTTTTTTGAGACAGAGTGTCACTTTGTTGCCCTGGCCAGAGTGAGTGCCATGGCGTCAGCCTAGCTCACAGCAACCTCAAACTCCTGGGCTTAAGGGATCCTCCTGCCTCAGCCTTCCAAGTAGCTGGGACTACAGACATGCGCCACCATGCCTGGCTCATTTTTTCTATATATATTTTTAGTTGTCCATATAATTTCTTTCTATTTTTAGTAGAGACGGAGTCTCGCTCTTGCTCAGGCTGGTCTCGAACTCCTGAGCTCAAACAATTCACGCGCATCAGCCTCCCAGAGTGCTAGGATTACAGGCGTGAGCCACCGCGCCCGGCCTGGATTTTCTATATACAAGATCATGTCATCTTCAAACAGAGATAGTTTTACTTTTTCCTTTCTGATCTGGATGACTTCTGTTTCTTTTTCTTGCTAGTATAATGTTGAAGTGATGAAAGAAACAAGATCCTTGTCTTGTTCCTCAGCATTTAGTCTTCCACCATTAAGTATGATGTTTTCCATAGATGCCCTTTATCAAACTGAGGAAGTTCTCTTCTGTTCCTATATTCCTAGTTTGTTTTTGTTGAGTGTTTTTATCACATAGGGGTACTGGATTTTGTTAAGTTCTTTTTTTTTTTTTTAAGTCTATTGAAATGAACACATAGTTTTTGTCCTCTTTTTTCCTTTTTGTTGATATTGTATATTATAGCAATTGATTTTTGGATGTTAAACCAACCTTTATTCCTGGGATAAATCCCCCGTAGTCATGGTGTGTAATTCTCTATATGCTGCTAGTACCAGTCTTCTATTATTTTATTGAGGATTTTTGCATTTATATTCACAAGACATGTTGGTCTCTAGTTTTCTTGCCCTATGATATCTTTGTTTGGTTTTGGTGTCAAGCAAATGTTGGCCTCATAGAGTAAGTTGGATATGTTCTTACCTCTTCCACTTTTTGGAAGAGTTTGTGAAGAATTAATGCTAATTCTTTAAATATTTGGTAAAATTCACCAGAAGTCACCTGAACCTGGGCTTTTCGTTGTGGGAAATGTTTTTATTACTAATTAATTTATTTCCTATAGGTTTATTCAGATTTTCTATTTCTTCTTGTCTATTTTGCTACTTTGTGTCTTTCTAGGAATTTCTCTTTTTCATCTAGGTTATCTAGTCTTTTAGCATGCAGTTTTTATAGGATTTTTTGGTAACTTTTTATTTTGTAAGGTTGATAATGATGTCCTCTCTGTTGGTCCTGATTTTAGTATTGTTGAGTTTTCTCTTTCTCTTGGACAGTCTAGCTAAAGGTTGGTGAATCTTGTTATCTTCTTGAAAAACCAACTTTTGGGTCTGTTGATTTTGTCTGTTGTGTTTCCATTCTCTATTTTATTTATCTCTGCTCTGCTATTTATTATTACATTCTGTCTGCTTGCTTTGTGTTTAATTTGCTCTTCTTTTGCTAGTTTCTTAAGGTAGAAGTTTAGGTTATTCATTTAAAAATCTTTCTTCTTTTTAAATATAGGTGTGTACAGCTCCCTCTGAGCAATGCTATCATTGCATCCCATAAGTTTTGGTATGCTGCGTTTTCCTTTCCATTCATTTCAAAGTATTTTTCTGATTTCCCTTATAATCATTTGTTGACCCATTGGTTATTTAGAAATGTCTTTTGTTTTTTATCTGTCATATTTATTAAATACTTATTATTATACATTAAGATAGAATTATATGACACAGTCCCAGGCGCTTACTTTCTATAAGTTATGACCTTCAGTTTTCGTTTGTCTCATAAGAGAAAGTGTTTAAAACATGTAGTTAACAGAAAAGTAGGACCTTTACTCTTACTTGTTTGTTATCAATAGACTTTATGACATATAATGAAGACAGACTTAGTATTTCAGAGGCCCTACTGAAATCTGACATCCTTAATATCCTAGCTTTGTGAAAGAAGTTCTCTGTGGAGGGTAAGAAAAAAATCACTGGCTGATAAGTTTCTTTCCTTAGTGGTAGCGGGTAGGCAGACAGGTCTTCTGAGTGTTTTCCTTAGTGTCTACTATCCCCAGCTCATAAATGTGTAATGGGACAGAAAAAGAGATAAAAAATGGATAGTGGGTAAAGAGGTATACTGTTTTAAAGCCAGCTATTTAAATTTTCATATGGCTCTATATCAATAGAAATTAAATTAGAATAGGAGAAAAAACTAGATGTCTACGTTATTTTCATAGTTTTCTTTGGAGTTTGTATTAGTGAATGAAAATCACCACTTTTATTTAGCCATATTAATATGCTTCCTCACAGAAAAAATACAATAGAGCAGAACAATGTGGTTATCATTGAGTTTGTGAAAATTTTATGAATTGGTAAGAATTTCTTTTAGCTCAGGAATAATTAAGGAATTTGTGGGGTTGGTTTTAGTTTTAGCTTCTGGTTCTTGTTTCCTATTCCTAATTAACTTCCCCTATCTGTTCCTCAATTTTATGACTTATGAAATATTTAAAGTTCAGTTGTTAAGGCAACTAGTATACTAACCTACATTTGTATGACATTTTTCTCTTTAGAAAGTACCCTCATATACATTGTTATACTTAAAAATTGCAATAATCCTGTGATGTACTTGACTCTCTTGAAAACTTGAGGTGTTAGCTGGTACCAAAAGCCAAAAAAATTGAGCCTATTACTGAGAAAAAGTTAAGCTAGAGAAGTGGTGGTTATGTGGCTTTAAATGTAATTTTACAGAAGATAACATAAAATACAGGAACCTTGGATTCATTTACTATGACTTTCTAATAAAAAATACTTCCAATTTAAATACTTTGCTACCATGAAAACTAAACAAAGGGTTCTAGCTTTTGTTTGATATTTTTATGACTGTGCTAGGTTTGTTTGAAAAATCAGTCAAATCCATGAAGTACACTGTGTTCTCTTGCTGGCTTCTCAAAGGCACCCACTCCTGAATTAATTAAAAACAGGAATATATGAGGCATTGGATTATAGTGTTGTATGATTGATGACTCATTTTGTTACATGAAGAATAGATTTCATTATCCATTTATTTAACTATAGACATGAGTTTATGCTGTAATATATTGCTTTTTAAAAACTGTAACAATAGCATATATAGTGTTTTAATATAGAGTGATTTCAAAATATTTTATTAAAATTATGCAGTTGATGAGATATAAGCATAATTTAAAATTTAGCCCATAGTGATATTTGGATCAACTAGATCATCTTGCAATTGCTACCAAATATTTGGCTCTGAAGAAAAGTTTCCTGAGATGTATATTGTTATATTGGAATAAAAAGAGGATGATGATACAGAATAGAAAAGCTTTAAAAGACCAGTTTTTGAAAAATTGAAACTAACTTGGGAGTTGTACTGAAGCAGCTAGCTTTTATTTAAGGCGGTGGAAAGGACAGATTTTTTTTTTCCCCAGAGCTTTGGCATAATCTGTCTCATGTCAGAGCCACCCCATAAAATGCTAAATACAATTAATTGTTAGCCATCATGATATGACACAGGGTTGGTAAATGTGGCTGATTTGCATTGGTTTTCTTTCTTTTTATTTATTTATTTATTTTTTGAGACAGAGTCTTGCTGTGTTGCCCAGGCTAGAGTGCCATGGCGTCAGCCTAGCTCACAGCAACCTCAAACTCCTGGGCTCAAGCAATCCTTCTGCCTGAGCCTCCCAAGTAGCTGGGACTACAGGCATGCACTACCATGCCCGGCTAATTTTTTCTGTATATATTTTTAGATGTCCAGCTAATTTCTTTCTATTTTTAGTAGAGACAGGGTCTCGCTCTTGCTTAGGCTGGTCTCGAACTCCTGACCTTGAGCGATCCTCCCACCTCGGCCTCCCAGAGTGCTAGGATTACAGGCGTGAGCCACCGCACCCGGCCTAGTTTTAGTTTTCTTGACCTAACCATTATACTTAACTAAGATCTCATCTTTATATGGTGAATGTGATGCTAATAGTGATTTCAAATAAATTAGATATTTTGTATCCAAATATTGACCTTTTGAGTTTTGCTATCTAGGAAGTCTTCTACATTTATTCCAGTGATTTGCCAGTGTTTGAGTTTTGCATTTTCTCTTTCAGAATTGCCTTTAAAGCCTTAGCAATATTCTTGTCAGTACGCTGAAAATGTAACATTCTTATTCTCTGAGGGTGATTTTCAGAAAGAGCTAGACATCATTGAGAACCTTGTCAGATAAGTAAAGTGGATAATCAGATTGGGAATTTAGAGAAGGATTAGCTCTGAATAATGAGACATATTTTGTCATGGCTTGTGAAAACTGGCTCCACTGTACTTTCTAAAAAAGCTTTGAACGGTGGCCTCATTGGAATAAATGTACCCCCTTTCAAAGTGATTGCATTAAAGGATAAAGAACAGTTATTTAATGTATAAGTTCAGGTTCATGTATTAAAAAATTTATCATCTTTACCTCATAGTTACATCTTATATAAGAACTTGAGAAGGTTTCAAAGCTAAACAATGAAGAAGATTAAATTATTTTGCCAGTCACCTAATAATTGTGCCTCAGCAGGTACATGAATAACAAACAGGGATATTGAGAGGATGTTTTATGATACCAGTGGGAGCAGGTAGAAATCTACTGAGACAGTCTAGGGTTATAATTATAAGTTTCCAAAGGCAGGAGAAAATATCATGAAGATTTCAGGGGCTTCCTGTGTGTACATTTAGGCTCAACAAATTTGAAGAGGGAATTTATAGCCAAATAGCTTTGGATACTTATTTATATATATATACATGGGAATGTATATATGTATGTGTATATATATTTTGAAATTATATATATAATATATAAAAATATATAAAATGTATATATTATCTTAAAATGTGTATTTTATACACATAATTATAAACATTTAAAAATCATAAAAAATAGATGAGAAAAAAGCTATTTATAATTACACCTATCAGAGAAATCCTTACTGACCTTGTTTACTTCATCTATGTATTGTTTTACAATAAGATCATAATGAATGTACAATTTTGAATATTGATTTTTCACTTATTGCAATTATTTTCTCAATGCAATAAAAAATTCTTTATAGACAAAATATGTGATAGCAATCTTTTAGTTTTTTATTATTCAGCTCTGTATGGTTTATATAGTTTACTGTTAAACTAAACCCTATTACTGAATAAATATCTATAATAAAACTTACATTATTTCTTCTCTCACATTCATGGTTTCAAAAGTATCAGAAAAAATGCGAGGCAAAGACCCAGAAAGCATTTGATGGGATTATGCTTTCTTAGTTCCATAGGCTTCACTTATTTATTATTTGTAAATGTTCTCTTTGCTAACATGCAGCCATAGTTACTTTTCTATACACAGAACTAAGCAAAACAAAACAAAACAAAATTACTTCTTCCCTCTCTCGCTGAAGGTGGTTGGAGGCAAAGTAAAGAAGCCCGGTAAGCGTGGTCGGAAGCCAGCCAAAATTGACTTGAAAGCAAAACTTGAGAGGAGCCGGCAGAGTGCAAGAGAATGCCGGGCCAGAAAAAAGCTGAGATATCAGTATTTGGAAGAGTTGGTATCTAGTCGAGAAAGAGCTATATGTGCCCTCAGAGAGGAACTGGAAATGGTAAGAAAATGTCGGTAAATATGTGGAAAAATCAACCTCAACTTAGCAGTCAAAGAAATAACACATTAAAACATGAAGATACCAGTTTTCACCTATCCAGTTGGCAAACATTATAAAGAATATTAATCTGTTAGCCAAGATGTGGACAAATAGACATTTTCATACACTGCTGGTGGGAGTGGAATGTACATGACTATTTCATTGAGGGATTATTTATGATAGAAGAAAATGGAAAATAGTCCATATGTGTAACAATAGAGGATTGGTTAACTAAATTATAGTATATTCATATATGGGATTGATTACTTTGGAGCCAGTAAAAATCACAATGCACATATATATTTACTAATGTAGAAAGGTATTCACAATATATAGCTAAGTAAAAAAAGCAATATAACAATATGTAACTATGCATAGCATACCATTTATGTTTAAGTGAATTTATTTATTTTTCATTCATTCATTCATTCATTCATTCAGACTTGGGTAGTAGCTGGAAATGTAAGACAGTAGATGAAACAGAATTGAAACCTCATTACTGGGAGCTCAGGGAGGAGGTGACAGGTAGGAGTAGAGAGAGATGGTACTACCATGATCATTACAAAACTGGGACAGGCTACCTCAGGTTTTTAGAAAGTAAGAGAATAAGGTTGGGACATGAAGAGAGGGATTTTGAATTTGACCTATGCCATAAATTATTTCTTACCTTCTTCAGTGTAAGCCACTTGAGGGCAGAATCTTTGATCTGCTTCGTCTGTGTATACCCCCAAAGTCCCTAGTATACACTCTGGCAGATAGTAGATGTTTAATAATTGTGAAAAAGAGAAAGGATTTCACTATAATTTATTTCTTTATTTTGGGAGTACAAATAATACTGTGACCATTATAAAAAAGAGAAAAATTCTAATTAGTGGCACATTGTGAGGACATGTTCTTTTAACCAGAGGGGCCTTTTAAATCTGAGCAACACTCCAAAACATCACAAGAAGATTCAACAGCAGTTTTTCCACCCTCTTCTGAAAGAGGCACATACATCCTAAGTTATAAATAGGTAATATTAACACCATGGAAGGTAGGAGTCCCAGCAGCCACCTTGATCACTGGTCATGGGAGTTCTTACATCTAGGATTTCTACCAGTGGTTTGTGAACTCCGAGGAGTAAAATTTTGCTTAAATGTATTTTACACATTTCAGTACAAGCAGTGGTGTATGGCAATGGACCAAGGAAAAATCCCTTCTGAAATAAAGGCCTTACTCACTGGAGAAGAGCAGAGCAAATCTCAGCAGAACTCAAGCAGGCATACCAAGGCTGGGAAGACAGACGCTAATAGCAATTCCTGTGAGTACAATCCATGGGAGAATTTATATTTAAGGGAGTCTCTGAAGATAGGGTTTCTACTACTCTCCTCAGTATATCTTTAAATAAAATGTTGATGTCATTCATTATACACTAACATGTGAAATGGCATTAGATTCTAAATATTAAAATGCATTTTAAATGAAGTCTATAAAGGGCAACTGATAAATTATGGAAATTTTTTTATTAAGTAGACTTAGTCCATAAATGGGAATGGCACTAATCTAGTTTTTGTTAATAATACTGCCTTTTATTTGCATTTTGATTTATGGTTTACAAAGGACTTTCATTCATATTTATCTTAAATATTTCTTCCAGTAATTGTGTTAAGGAATTACACTTCTTATTTTATAGATGAAGAAATAGCAGAGGGGCTGGGTAAGGTGCCCAGGGTCACACAGCTACAATGGTAGAACTTGTCCGCATCTAGCCTAGGCTCTTTCTAGCCCATCCTGTAAGGATTTTTTTTAATTGGGTGAAATTCACATAACATAAAATTAAGCATTTTAAAGTACAGCTCAGAGGTATTTAGTACATTCACAGTATTGTACAACCACCACCTCTATCTACTTACAAAACATTTAATCACCCCAAAAGAAAACCCTGAACCCATTAAACAATTGTTCCCCATTACCCTCTCCCCACCCCCAGCCCCTGGCAACCATGAATCTGCTTCTCTCTCTATGGATTTGCCTATTCTGGATAGTTTATATAAACAGAATTTATACAGGATGTGACTTTTTGTGCCTGGCTGCTTTTACTTAGCATAAGGTTCATCCACACTGTAGCATGTATCAGTACTATGTTCCTTTTTAGGGCCAAATAATATTTCTGTGTACATGTTTACCATAGTTGTTGATCTATTCACCCATTGATGGACATTTGTTTCTACCTTTTGGCTATTGTAAATAGTCATGTTATGAATGTGTGCATAGATATTTGTTTGCATACCTATTTTTAATTCTTTTGGATATATACCTAGGAGTCAAATTGCTGGGTCATATGGTAATTCTATGTTTAACTTTTTGAGGAACTGCCAAACTATTTTCCACAGTGGCTGAACATTTTACATCCCCACCACCAATGTATGACTGCTTCAATTTTTCCACATCTCACCAACCTTTATTTTCCACTTTTTAAAGCTATAGCCATTCTGGTAGGTATGAAGTGGTATCTCCTTGTGGTTTTGATTTGCATTGCTCTAATAACTAATAATGTTGGGCATCTTTCCATGTGCTTCTTGGCCATTTGTATATATATCTGCTTTGGAGAAATGTCTAAGTCCCTTGCCCATGTTTTAATCAGGTTGTTTTTCATTTTGTTGTAGAGTTGTAAGAGCTCTTTGTTTATTCTGGATACTAGAACCTTATCAGATACATGATTTGCAGATATTTTCTCCTATTCTCCCATTCTCTAGGCTGACTTTTCACTTTCTTGATAATGTCCTTTGATGCACAAAAGATTTTAATTTTGATGAAGTCCAATTTATCTATTTTTTATTTTGTCACTTGTGCTTACTGGTGTTATATCGAAGACTCCATTGCCAAATCCAAGGTCATGAAGATTTACCATTGTTTTCTTCTAAGAATTTTATGGCTTTAGCTCTTTTATTTGTTGACCCATTTTGAGTTAATTTTTCTACATGGTGTGAGGTAGAAGTCCTCGTGTTGCATGTGGGTATCCAGTTGTCCCAGCACCACTTTTTGAAGAAACTGGGAAAAGTTTACAATGAAGATGTCGTGTGTTCATTTCTTCATGGCTGTGATTACTCTGGGAGCACTTGAAATGGTCATAAGGAAATGTCATAAATTATCTTTTAGAAATTTTATATAAAATTGAAGAAATTGGCTTTTTGATAACTTTTCCTAGATAAGGTAATATTTACCTTAATCTAAATTAATGAGAAAAGCCAAATCAGCTCTTTTTTCTTTCAGACTATGCCTTTAAAAAGTAGCCTTCCTATAGATACTAAACTGAAAAAAATTCATGCGTTTAAAAACAGATTTACCAAACTTCATTGATTTTAAAAACATTCCTACGGTGCTGTGGCTCACACCTACAATCCTAGCACTCTGGGAGGCTGAGGCAGGAGGATCGCTTGAGCCCAGGAGTTTGAGGTTGCAGTGAGCTGTGATGACGCCACAGCACTCAACCCAAGGAGATGGAGTGAGTCTCTGTCTCAAAAAACAAAAAAAATTCTTACATTGGTAACTTTATTTTTCAGGGTGAAGATCATATAGAACAATGAGCCAGTGATTGAAGGCAATATCCTGATTCCCACGGAGGATGGATGGGCAAGAGCGTACTTCTTGGCTCCATTTACTACCTACTGCTCAGTAGTCATCTCTGTAAATCTGCAGTTTCTACCAAAATGTTTGATCATAGGTCTCAAAGGATCTTGCTTTAACTTTCAACACGTAGAAAATTTATAAACATTCAGGCTTGTTTTGGTTGGTGTTGCCACCCATGACATTTAACATATTGTGATGCTTGAAAACACGAATAGAGAAAAATGGGTGAAGATTATATTTTTGCACCTTAGCTCCACATTGCTTTATTGGTTAATTTATATTCTTTCCATGTAATTCATGTAATTATACGTGTAAATGTGTTTAGGTATCACCTCCTTTTCTGTTTTTGATTGCCCTACAAAGAGAAACCAAATGAGCTGATTACTCACTGTAAGTTCTCAGCCTTTATGGACCTAATCGTATATCTTTATATTTACTTGAGCAATGTTTATTTTCTGCATGAACCATGATTTCTCCTGTGAGCCATTCCAGCATAAGCTGTGAATATGTATTAACAAATATATACATTTCTATTTTTATAATCCTTAATGACATGCCTGTTTTAAATAATATACGTTAACGAAATCTATCAGGAAAACCCTCAAGACAGCCTCTATTTAAAACTTTTTTTTGCTGTCTTCAACTATATTTATAAAAGTTTGTTAGGGCCAAATCCATACTTGGAGAATAATTTGTCAAATTTTATTTTTAAGTGAGAAGTAACCTTTCAGGCATTTCAGCAGCATACATTAGCTTGACAACCTAGAGTATGTATGTATGTGTTTCTATTGTATGTCTGTACATGTATGTGGGGAGGATAGGAGTGAATGTTCACACATTTTCCTGTGTACTCAAGTAAATCGGAGGATTTTTCTGAAGAAAATAGGAAGAAACTAGGTGCTGAGATTAAGGTTTCTGCCTTGAAAGCTGAAACAACAGAAGGGACAAATTGCTGGTAGATCTATGGCTGTAGCCATAACCAGAACACTTAGTTTCTTCCCTGCCAAGAATTTCCTTATGAATGTGTCTGAGCCAGAAAGAAGCATACTGGGCATGCATCTGGGTCAGCCCTGGCTATGCCTCCAGTGTGGAGTGGAGCACTGAAGCTGAAGCTGTGCACAGCACCGCAGCTCGTGGGCCTGGCCAGAGGTACAGAAGGGCAGAGTAGCTCTTTCCAGTCCCCATCACAGCTACATTTACTTTCTTCCTGACCACCAAATGGAGTGATGGTTGAGGAATCGAGGTCATAATATGATACACTCAGACAGACCTAGGAAGCTTTTGATTTTCCCAGTGAGATACTTTATCACTCTCTCTTCTCTTTGCCATGGTTAAAACAGGAGTCATGTTTTCTATTGCTGCTAAATTATAATTGTTCTTCACTCTAATGAAGCAACTATTTGGCTTTCAAACAAAATATGTTTTGTTATAAACTGGCAGTTTAAGAGGAGGCACCATAATCTAGATTTTCTTTGAGGTAGAAGATGAGATGGACCACATAGCTGAAGATTATGAGGTACTTTTCCCCCTTCTCTCAGGCTGTGCATTTGAATAAAGTGCCCCCTTAGCCTGAGTTCCTAAAGACCTCTTGTGTGTAGGTTGCAATCTCTAATTTACTTCAGTCTAGTTGTGTGTGACTACTGATAAACCACTAGCCCAGCTTGTTGGGTCTCTCTGTGTTTTGGAAGATTGGGGGTTTAAGAGTATTTAATGTCTTTTTAGGATCATAAATAGAAGTAGATTAAGGATTGTTGATATTCAGGCCTTCAAAATTTAAGTGTTTTAAATATAGTGTTTAGATTGTAATTGGGTATGTTTTTGCCATCTGGTCTACTCAATTGTATATTTTTATTTTGCAAAACAACCCAAGACTTTATGTTGCTTTGTTCAGTACCTTTTGAATTCCCCAGAAGAGTTGTTTTCAAAGTAAACATTCCAAAATGAATGTGGCTCTTCGATGGAATGTCTCTATTGTGCTTGAAGTATTTCTTCTCTGGTTGTAATTCTAAATTACAGGGTCATTTGAGCTTCCCCCCCAACCCCAGTATCTTTACAAGAGCAGTGATTTTGTCCTCAGGTAGAGGATGTGTAATTTGGGTGAAGGTTAATTACAATTCATTTGAGTTTATTCCTAAACCTATCTATTTGGTATTTTGGAGTAGATCAAACCAAGGGAAAGTTCCTTGGTCTTAAAAAGGAATGTTTTGATTGCTTCGGGTATTGTGCTGGCTGCACACTGTGGCCACTTTGAAGCGTGTTCATAAATGTCACTGATTAAAACAGCTGGAGCATTTCCTGCCCCCTTCCACTTAAGGAGCAGCATACTGAAATCCTGCCACCTCGCACTCACCTGGATAACAAGAAGGCCGAGAGAATCAGGGAGTTCAGGAGAAGGTGCTGTTCTCCTTGCTCTCTGAGTAAACAGAAGAATGTTTTCTTTTCCTTTTTTTCCCCCCAAAGAAAGATAAGGGGGGAAATATATTTGTATTTAGACCAGTCATAGTCTGTCATTATTTTAGCATCAACCTGCTGTAAATTAGAGCAACTGAATATAATATGGAATAAGTTTGACCAGGTCTACTTTTAGTATATAGTTGAAATTCTTTAAAAAATTTTTCTATTTTATCTAAAATCTATTATATCTAAATCAGAACTATCTTATTACAGCAGATTCATATCAGTTTACCAGCTAATTGACAGTAGTTATCAGCATCACTATTTAGTATTTTATCATCTTTGAATTATGATAGCTTTGATTTGGCTAATTACAAAAAGTATAGGTTTAAACTGGACTTACCTTTAGTTAATTTAAAGGCAAAGAAGATTTGAAAATGTAAATGCTATATTTCACAAGAAATCAGTTGCTTATTATCAATTACATATTTAGTTTTTAAAAGGAGGACAATGACTGTTAAACCACATGGTATTTTGGGAGCATTGAAGGAACTTTTTGAAGAGCATTGTACAATGATATTTTTATGGAAAATAAAATAAAATATCTTCAGAGACATCTCCAATTGTCTGTTTCACAATACTATTACAATATGTCTGTATAAGCACACAGTTGTAAAAAGAGTGTGGGATTTAGGCAGAAAAACTGGTCTTGGGTCCATTTTCTGAGTCCCTGTGAAATATTTAATCTCTCAGCCTGTTTCCTCATCCATAAAAAAAGAGAAGAGGAGGATAACTTTCACAGAGTAATTGGTAGGCTAAATAGAAGTTATGAAAAACTGCTTGTTAGATAGTAAAGAACTATGTTAAATTTAAACATTCACATTATGCCTGTGTTTGACTATTAGGATTTAAATCACTAAGGATAAATATATTTATTTAATGGCCAGGCATCTAAATATGTAGTGTTGTAGGTGTCACATCTGCCAAGTCTTTTTAGCCATATCATTATGTCTATCCTTGGAATGGTATAGTTGGAGGCTCTTTTTAGCAATAATGGCCTTCTATTAATTAGGCTAATTTTAAGAACAACTAATGTTCCAACTGGCAGTATCATCCTATAATTATCTGCATAGGGCAGGCTTTCAGGCTTCTAGGTATTTTTCCCCATTCCATCCATTTTACTTAACTACAGGGTGGTTATAACTCAGAGCCAGGACTGGGACTGCCATGGAAGGTTGTGCTGATTGTGGACTGTACAAAGGCTTCCAGTTAAGGAGATAAATGGGCTTAAAATCTAGTTCACATTTCCCTCAACAAGCTATGAATGGAGGAATGGGCACCTGCCATGTGTTTACCAAGGGGTACGTGTGGCACATGTCTGCCCAGAAGAGGTATTTTTTTCCCCAATTTTCTCAAGGGTGGGGGTACCTTTTTAAATTCTTCCACCAGGGGGTGCCTTTTTTGAAATGTGCAAAATCATGGTGTGTTGTAGCTGGCTTTTGCTGGCTCCCCAGGGAGCCAATCTATTCCTAACTCCATCAGGTCGGTAACTTTTAATTAGCAATGGTGGGAGTATTTACACCATAGAAATCAGTAAATGCTACAAATCGTGGATCCCCCTACTCCAGGAGTCATTTTCTCATATGCCACTGAAAAAGGCCCAGTGTGGGCTAGCATAGCCCTGACCAGAGCAGGCACATTTAAGGCCACAAAAGTATATGATTAAAGGACACATAGGGCTGGAAGAATTCTTTTTATAAGGTTGTAGGCAGTTTGGAGATGTCTATATCAAATTCACATTGGTTCACAGACAGTTGTGGCTCAGAAACTGTTACGAGTCACAGAGAAATACCTAGTGTGACCTAGAAAAGACTAGGAGGGGAATCTGCTGAAGTCTTAGAGCAAGCCCTGGAGTCAAGAAGTAGACAACTAATTCACCTACTGTGTTTTGACGCTGCTCCAAATGCTCCTGGACGGGGGAGGGATAGATGGAACAGTGAGCTCTGGGGATCAGGCCATTTGACTCTGTTGTAAGGTAAACATTTGGGCAGGAAAATTTCCCTGTGATCCTACAGAACTCAATCCAATCTTGCCATGCCTCAGCACCCGCTTTCTGAGAAGGAAAGCAATGCCTGGCATGCACTTTATAAACCCAAGCAAGCCACACATGGAATCAAGTCAGCAGGCTGGACACAACTCCAGTGCATAGGCTACATAAGCTCAAATAGCCCAGAACCAAATAGACCAAAAGGCCATCCCAAGCCCACACTGAGTTTTGGATCTTAACACTTCAGTGGAACAAAGACCATGCCTGTAAGCATCACAAGAAAAGAAGGTACAAGAGTTATGGCAATAAATAAGTAAATAATGCCCCCTAAACCTGTCCTTTCTCAGGCCAGGACAGGCCTCAGGGGCCACATAGGATGACAAGAGCATTGAAAAAGTAAGGAGGGGCAGGGTATAATGGCTCACACCTGTAATTTTAGCACCCTGGAGGCTGAGGTGGGAAGGTCACGTGAGCCCAGGAGTTAGAGGTTGCAGTGAGTTATGATCACGCCACTGCACTCTAGCGGGGGCAAAAAAAAAAAAAAGAATAAGGAGGAAAGAAAAGAAAACAAAAAAAAATGATGGCCAGGCCTTCTCCCAGGAGGAAGAGAGTTACATAGGCGCCAAAACAGAAGATGAAAGCTAACAGTGCCTCCTCCTCCCCTGTTGAAGTGACCCCACCTTTTTACCACTCCAGACCAAAAAAGAAAAACCCATGTGCCCGTGAACATTTTCAACAAGGCAGAGGGGGAACTCTACCTAGCAATGGCCAATAAAGTGGCTTTAAAGCTGAATTATAGTAGTATCACTCTTCCTGGAGTGGGGCAGAGTGAAGGGCCCGGGAGTGGCGGGGAGAAGTCCTGAGTACAAACCACAGGAACACAAACACGTGTGAGAAACATCCACAAGTCAGGGCTCAGGACCTGATGACTCGTTTAGATGACAAAGGGGCACCCACTACACATACTTAAAATACGAAATAGGGGAAGAGTGTTCCAAATACAAAGGACTCACCATGGGGTTCCTTTAAATTATCACTCTTTAGTGAAATTAACGTTTTCATTGCATGATCATTAAGCACATCATTGTATACGTAGGGGTGGCACAAAAACATCAACTTAAATGTGCTCATCCATTTGTTATCAGGTAAAATGAGAACGCAGTATCTCTACAAGTGTAATATTTACCAATGGGATTTTGAGTAAGCATGCCTTTTTAGGAACTTTTCTTTTAGTAAAAGGTAACCACTTGTACACTAGCATATGTTTAATAACTGACTCTTGGTTGGGAGGCCTGATTTGTAGTATTTGCCAATTTGTGGGGTGAAAATATTCCCGTCATGGTTGATTTCAAGCTACTGTGTTGTCAACTGGCTCCCAAAATTTTTGAAAATTTGGGATTGGCTCTTACAAGCATGTTTGAACCGGCCTCACACCATTGGATAACTATATGGTATGAGGAGGGGTTATCAGTTAGGAAGCTTTCAGCTGCAAGTAAAGAATACCCAACTAAAATTGACACAAACAATAAAGACATGTATTATCTCACATAATTACTCTGAAGGCTACAGGGGCCCAACAATGCCGTTAAGGACCCAGAATCTTTCCTTCTGCTCCACCATCCTCAGCAGATTGGCTTTCACCCTCAGGCTATCCTCTCAGGGTTTTAAGATGACTGCCACAGCTCTAGGCATCACTCTCTCACAACACAATCTAAGAAGAGAAAGTTTTTCGTTGCAGACTTCATTTTATCAGGGAGAAAAGCCTTTCCCAGAAGCCCCCTCATCAGACTTTTCTTTACATCTCACAGGCCAGCACTCTGGGCTATGTGTCCATCACTAAGCCAATCACTGGTACGAGGGAATGGAATTGCCATGCTTGGCTCACACTAAACATGGTTTATCTCCTAAGACTCTGGAGGGACCCACTTTCCTTGCCTTCAATGCTACTCCACACCTGGACAAAAATCAGTGCTCTGTTAGCAAGGAGGGAGAGGGGATGGCTACTAGGAAGTAAACCAACAGTGTCTACCACACAGATGAATATGGCTAACCATCTAAGGAATAAACCAGAGATCATTAGAAAACAAATGATTGGGCTTTGGGAGAACCCTAAATTCCAATCAAGGTGACTTTGGCAGAATCTCAAGAAAGCAAACCGAATGTGTTATAATCTATTAAGCATAACCCAATTATGCCCTCTTTGGAGAGTGTATGACTAGATGGAGGATGATCAAAGCACAGAAAATGGAAGTTCAAAGAGTAAGATGGTGGCAGGGTTTAGTGAGCATTCTTCAGAAAGAGAATATGAATATGGTGTACCAAAGTCTAGTTGTCAGAGAGATAAATGCAAACATTGCGATGGTTTGTTAGGTCCTTCCATGGCCTGTATGAAATACATTTCAGTACTATAGAGGCTGACTCTAAAGTTGATTCGGAAACATAAACTTGCAAGAATAGCCAAATTCTTTAAAAGAAATATAATGGAGAAATAACTCTATCAGATATTAAAGCATCATAAAACTAGTAATTAAAGGAGTTAGGTACTAGAATATGAATAGATGGAACAATGAAACAAAGTCCACAAATTGTTGTAAATATTCTCAGGAATTTAATATTGATTGATTGAGGTTGCATTTTAAATCAATGGAGAAAAGATACATTACTTATGAAAACTGGTGTTGGGACAACTGGCTAGCCTTATAGAAAAAATAAAACCTGTCTCCCATATTAAATAAAATACTTCTTTCCTTTGACAATATAAATTCCAGATGACCAAAGATGTAATCATTCTACAAAAAAAAAAAAAAAAAAACTGTAAAAGTACTAAAATAAAACATCAGAAGTGAAAAAAAAAAGTGGGGAGAACTTTTTAGGCAAGACCTGCAAGACTGATAAATCTGACTATCCAAAAGTAACAGTGTCTGTTTGAAAAAAATACCATTACAAAGCTTTAAAAGGCAAATGCTAAAATAGAAAACATCTGCTTTACAACAACAGACAAAGGGCTACTGTTCTTAAATAATTAGAGCATTGTTTTTCAGGTGAAAGTGATTGGTTTAGGGAGGTGACCATGACTCAAGTCAGGCCAATCAGAATCAAAGAGACTCAATTCTGCAATTTTTGTGAGTTCTGTGGGAAGTGAATTTGCTCTTTCCTGCTGGACTTCGCATATGAGGAGCTGTAGGGGTTAGAGTGGCTACTCTATTTGCTCCCACTACAGGTATGCTACTGCAAGGCCGGGCACGAAGGGAGAGCTGACTCTCTTATTGCACTGAGTCTCAAATCCAGTTATGCCTGAAGCTCTGCTCCCACAATTCTTAGTTATGGCAGCCAGTTTTTTGCTTAAGCCAATTTGGGTCTGGCACTTAAGATCAAAGAGACCTAACTGATGTACAATTCACTACTAAAACAGGCAAAGGACAGGAAAAAAGAATTGCTTTTAAATATAAAATAAGTTACTCAACTTCACTCATAAAGAAATGTACATTGAAATAATGACATACTTTATATCTATCTGATTGGTGAAGATCAAGTAAATAAAGGTTCAGTTGGTAGGATTGAGGGAAACAATTATGCTCATAAGCTATCGGTGGGAGCATGAATCCAGCTGTCATGCCAGAGAGTAATCTGAATCACATCTGTCAAAATACAAATACACTTTGACCCAGCAACAGCACTTTCGCAGATTTAGCCATCAGGTATGCTAGCTCTTGTGTTTAGAGATACCTGAATAGGATGTTTCCTGCAGCACTGTCTGTAAGAGCAAAAGACTGGAAACAAATGGCCACTAATAAGGGGATGGTTAAATAAATTATGGTCCATTCTTGAAATAGAATACTATGCAGTCATTAAAAAGAATATCCTGATAGGGCATGAACCTTAAGATATAGCAAGTGAAAAAAGCAAAAGTACCAAATAGTCTGTATATGTTCCTAATTGTATTTTTAAGGGATGTAGTATATATATTCATATACTTGCTTTTATGTACATAGACTATTTCTGGATTTGTGTTTTTTAAAAACTAAATAACCTTTACCTCTGGAGAGGGGTACTGGGAGACAAGTAGTTTAGGATAACAGAGATCAGTCTTTTACCTTTTACCACCTGTCATTTTGTTGTGAAGACAGACAGCTTCTACGTGGCCTGAGTGATCCTGGCCTCCTGGTATTCACACCCTTGTGTAGTCCCCCACCGCCACCACCCCCCACCCCGCCCCTGCCTTGAGTATGGGTGTGAGATGTAATTTGCTTCTGACCAATAGGAAAGGTGATAGGGTGTCACTTCTATGATTAGGTTACATAAGATGGTGACTTCTGTCTTGCTAGTAAACTCTCTCTTTGATGGCTTTATGAAGCAAGCTGCCATACTGGGGAGGCCCATGGGCAAGGTACTGAGGGTGGCCTCCAGCCAACAACTAGCAAGGAACTGAGACCCTCAGTCCAACAGCCCTTGATAACAACCACATGAGATTGAAAGCAGATCCTACCTCAGTTGAGCCTTCAAATGAGACCCTACCCTGGAAGATGCCTTGATTGCAGCCTTGTGAATTAGAGGATGCAGTTAAGTTGCATCCAAATTCCTGACCTGGTGAAACTATGCAATAATAAATGTATGTTGTTTTAAGCTGCCACATTTTGGAATAATTTGTTATGCAACAATAGGTAACTAACAGTTGTTTTATCCTTTCCTTAAATTTATATTGCATATTCAATTTAAAATATAAATCGGTTTAAAATACTTTCCAAAGTGACAAGAACAAAAACAATAATGACTTACCTTTTCTTCAGATTCCATATTTACCAAGAAACTTCCAGATTATACTTCCAGGTTCCCAATTATCCCAAAACTGGTATATGCCCTGAATAAGTCATCTAAGCATTCTGATCATTGGAAAGGAATATACCCCCTTGCAAATCAGTGCATTGGTCCTTTGGTTAACATACTTGAGTCTCCTATCAGGATAACTAGGGACAGGAGAGTCAACCTTGGTATAGCAGATCAACTCTGGGACAGGTGAGGCCAGTCTGGGATAATCCCACTAAGATCATTATCAGTATCCTGAGGCTTGGTGATGAATGCCTTCCATCCATTGTGTTGGCAACCTCAGTTGCCAGGGGGCAGGGCCTCTCTTTCACCCACAAGCTATAACAGCTTATTAAAACCAAAAAAACTGAAACAGGTGCTATTACTAAACAGGTGCTAAACAGGGCTCTAACTAGTCTGGTAAGTTCAACTGAGTTTTAATGTGTGGCCTTTTTTGGTTGAATATTTCTTTAAAGCGCAAAACTAATAATCTTCTTAAATATAAGTATTATTTTTCCCTTGGTCCCCAAACAGTATGTTCATATTTCTTTTCTTTTAAAAAAATAAACCATTCTGCTAGTTTCAAAATTTTTTTAATTTTAACATTTTTTTCTTCTGCAGACACTATGATAACTTAAGTATCAAATTTTAAATCAAAATAAACTTAAAATTTCCTTACAATATTTGTGTTCATAAGTTTAAGCCCTTGGCTTTCTCATTGTGTTTCTTTCCCCTTCCACTCCAATTACCAAATAGCTGTTTTCAACACCTTGACTTCAGTTTCACTTGATCTCACTTAGCTTTCTAGTTATAGCATAATTCACTTATGGTTTAACTGAACATATACAACTGTTACATGTTTTTAGCTACAATGGTAGCCTACAATTAAGTATGGCCAAGAGTGAATTAAGTCACATTTCACTGTTTTTTTCATATTCTACTACAATGAATAGTTGAATTATCAGTTAAAGGCGGGGCGCGGTGGCTCACGCTTGTAATCCTAGCACTCTGGGAGGCCAAGGCGGGCAGATTGTTTGAGCTCAGGAGTTCGAGACCAGCCTGAGCAAGAGCAAGACCCTGTCTCTACTAAAAATAGAAAGAAATGATCTGGACAGCTAAAATATATATAGAAAAATTAGCCGGGCATGGTGGTGCATGCCTGTAGTCCCAGCTACTCAGGACGCTGAAGCAGGAGGATTGCTCTAGCCCAGGAGTCTGAGGTTGCTGTGAGCTAGGCTGACGCCACGGCACTCTAGCCTGGGCAACAGAGTGAGACTCTGTCTCAAAAAAAAAAAAAAAAAAAAAAGAATTATCAGTTAAAATCGATTTTTCTCCACCAGTACTAGCTACTGTGTAAGTGAAAATTCCAACAGAAGAGTGCTGACAAAAGTCTACATTCTCAAGTATTTTGTGTACCCTGATTTTAGACCATTCTGTCTTAAGAAATTTCAAGGGAGAAAAGAAAAATTCCTTTGGGGTGAGTGGTGAATACAAGTAGCTCTACCACCTGCCTTCCTTCCAATTAAGTTCCTGCTTCCAATTTTTCCTTCATTTCAACTTGTCTTCAGAATCTTAGCAGAACTAAAAAAGAAGTTAAAGAAGGAAAGCAATGCTATAATTTGAGGATGATATTAAAAACCTGCTTCTCTCAGAAATAAATCCACCCATTTACACCCATTTGATTTTCAACAAAAGTTGCCAAGAACATACACTGGGAAAAGGACAGTCTTCAACAAATGGTGCTGGGGAAACTGGATATCCATATGCAGAAGAATGAAACTAGACCCCTATCTCTTGTCGTATACAAAAATCAACTCAAAATGGATTAAAGACCTAAATGTAAAACCAAAAACTATGAAACTACTAGAAGAAAACATAGGGGAAACGATTCATGACATTTGTCTGGGCAAGGACTTTTTGGATAAGACCTCAAAAAGCGCAGGCAACAAAAGCAAAAATAGACAGTTGGGATTACATCAAACTAAAAAGTTTCTACACAGCAAAGGAAACAATCAACGAAGTAAAGAGACAATCTACAGAATGGAAGATAATATTTGCAAACTGTACTTCTGACAGGGAGTTAACATACAAAATATATAAGAAACCCAAACAACTCAATAGCATAAAAACAAATAATCTGATCAAAAATGGGCTAAAGACCTGAGTAGACATTTCTCAAAAAAAGACATACAAATGGCCAACAGGCTGATGAAAAAATGCTCAACATCACTAATCATCATGCAAATCAAAACCACAATGAGGCCGGGCGCGGTGGCTCACGCCTGTAATCCTAGCTCTGGGAGGCCGAGGCGGGTGGATCGCTCGAGGTCAGGAGTTCGAGACCAGCCTGAGCAAGAGTGAGACCCCGTCTCTACTAAAAATAGAAAGAAATTATCTGGCCAACTAAAAATATATATACAAAAAAATTAGCCGGGCATGGTTGCTCATGCCTGTAGTCCCAGCTACTCGGGAGGCTGAGGCAGTAGGATCGCTTAAGCCCAGGAGTCTGAGGTTGCTGTGAGCTAAGCTGACGCCACGGCACTCACTCTAGCCCGGGCAACAAAGTGAGACTCTGTCTCAAAAAAAAAAAAAAAAAAAAAAAAAAAAAAAACCACAATGAGATATCACCTCACCTTAGTTCCAATGACTATTATCAAAAGAAAGAAGTGTTGGTGAGGATGTGGAGAAAGGGGGAACCCTTTGTTTGTGGGAATGTAAATTAGTATAACCATCATGGAAAACAGCATGAAGGTTCCTCAAAAATTAAAAATAGAACTATCATATGATCCAGAAATTCTGCTACTGGGTATATTACCAAAGCAAAGGAAATCAGTATGTTGAAGAGATATCTGCACTCCCATGTTTATCGCAGCACTATTCACAATAGCCAAGATATGTAATCAACCTAAGTGTCTATCACTGGTCGTGAATGGATACAGAAACTGTGGTATATAAATATACAATGGAATACTTACTATTCAGCCATAAAAAAGAATGAAATCCTACCATTGGCAACAACATGGATGAACCTAGAAGACATTCTGTTAAGCGAAATAAGCCAGGCACAGCAAAACAAATATCAATGATCTCACTCATATGTTGAATCTAAAAAAGTTGATTTCATAGAAGTAGAGAGTAGAACGGTGGTTATCAGAGGATGGGGTGTTTGGGGGCAGAAGGAATCAGGAGATGGTGGTCAAAGGATACATAATTACAGTTAGATAGGAGACGACTATAGTTAAAGATGATATATTGTATTATTGAAAAATGTAAAAGGAGTGGATGTTAACGTGGTCTCACCACAAAAAGGATAACTATGTGAAGTAATGCATTTGTCAATTAGCTAGAGTTAACCATTCCACAATGTGTATATACTTCAAAACAGTGATATCTGTCAAAAGAACTATTTCTAGTAGAGTTAGCACATGTCAATATGGTGCTAAGCAACCCCAAAAATGCAAAAATTCACTGGGTTAGCAAAGACTAAAATAAAATAATGATAATTTCCCTTTATTGAGGGCTTACCACCTGTCTGGCAATGTACTTAATTTACATAGATTTGGCTCATTTTATTACTACAACAATCCCATAAGATGGTGTGATGATGTGGGCTTAAATGTCAGCTTGGCTAGATTATAGTACCCAATTAATTAAATGCTAATCTAGGTGTTACCGTGAAGGTATTTTGTACATGCGGTTAACATCTGTAATCACTTGACTTTAAGTAAAGGAGATTAGCCTTGATAATGTGGGTGGGCCTTATCCAATTAGTTGAAGGCCTTAAGAGCAAAACTCAGACTTCCCGGGAGAAGGAATTCCACCTCAAAACCGCAGCATCAAATCATGCCTGGTGACCTGCCCTACAGATTTCAAGCTTGCCAGCCCCCATATTCGCATGAGTCTATTCCTTAAAGTAAATTCCTATCTATCTATTATCTCTTTATGTTTCCTATTGGTTGTTTCTGGAGAACCCTAAAATAGGTGGATACTGTTATTTTCCTCATTTTAAAAATGGAGAAGCTGGGGTATAAGAATAATTTGCTGGCTTAAATAGCTGATAAGCAGAACCTGGACTTGGACCAGAAAGTTTGACTCCAGAGCCCTGCAAAGTAACCATGATACTATTCTGTGACTAAGGAAAACTGTGCTGGCTGGATATATCACTGGAGCTTTATATATAATTGTTTTCTAATTTTTAAAGGGTCATTAAAGTGCAGTGCATCTCTCTAGAGAATCAGACAGCCCAGAAGTTAACTGACTCGTGACTCATAAACCGGGTATCAATCCATTCTCAGTTGTCGTGCTGCCACCCTCCCCACCGTGCAACTCTTCACATCTCCTACTTTTTTTGCTGTCCAGGTATTGCTATGGTCTAATTGTCCTTCCTGAGAGAGCACATTCAGGGTCCTACTAGCAGAATACACAGTAGAGAGACTGTTCTTTGGGTCGGGCACGGTGGATCACACCTGTAATCCTAACACTCTGGGAGGCTGAGGCGGGAGGATTGCTTGAGCTCAGGAGTTCAAGACCAGCCTGACCAAGAGTGAGACCCCGTCTCTACTAAAAATAGAAAAAATTAGTTGGGCAACTAAATATAGAAAAAAGGCCGGGCGCGGTGGCTCACGCCTGTAATCCTAGCTCTGGGAGGCCGAGGCGGGTGGATCGCTCGAGGTCAGGAGTTCGAGACCAGCCTGAGCAAGAGTGAGACCCCGTCTCTACTAAAAATAGAAAGAAATTATCTGGCCAACTAAAAAATATATATACAAAAAAAAAAAAATTAGCCGGGCATGGTGGCTCATGCCTGTAGTCCCAGCTACTAGGGAGGCTGAGGCAGTAGGATCGCTTAAGCCCAGGAGTCTGAGGTTGCTGTGAGCTAGGCTGATGCCACGGCACTCACTCTAGCCCGGGCAACAAAGTGACACTCTGTCTCAAAAAAAAAAAAAAAAAAAAAGAAAAAAAAATTAGCCAGGCATAGTGGTACATGCCTATAGTCCCAGCTACTCAGGAGGCTGAGGCTGGAGGATTGCTTGAGCCCAGGAATTTGAGGTTGCTGTGAGCTAGGCTGATACCACGGCATTCTAGCCTGGGCAACAGAGCGAGACTCTGTCTCAAAAGAAAAGAGAGAGAGAGAGAGAGAGAGAGACTGTTCTTGGGAAGGTACAGCAGGGAGGCAGAATAGAGAGGATTCATTCAAAATTCCCCTAAAGGAGTTTTAATCTCATATCTAGCTGTTGTGGGCAAATAGCTAGAACTGCCTTATTGAGTTATCTGCCTGCTGGAAACCAGATTATGTTCGCAAACGTCCAGACCCGCATCATAATCCTGAAACCAGATACACATGCAAACTCACTGCAGAGGCCAGCATTTGATAGCGGTCATTCTTCTGCAGGACTAAAATCACACATTTTTCAAATTATAGATGAATTCAAGTTGTATAACCCTACTTGTATAACCAAAGCAGGGTTGATGGGGAGTCCATAAAACAATACTTGTTTTTTGTTTTCTTTTTAGAGACAGGGTTTCACTATGTTGCCCAGGCTGGCCTTGAAATTCCAGGCTCAAGGGATGTTCCTGCCTCAGCCTCCTGAGTAGCTGGGACTACATGCATGTGCCACCAAACTCTGCCAAAGCAATATTTTTAAGGAGGCTTCTGAGAAAGAATATAGCGAGCTCTTAAAGTGTGTTCAGCTGTGCAAAAAGTTCAGAATGGCCCAGATTATAGGGGTTCAAAAAATTAAAGAGGGTCTGAGAGAAATGAGATGGGCCTAAAATGAATTCAACCCAAAATAAACTTAACTGCCTACTTAAGAGCAGCATATAAACATTTACTTGTAGGGAAGCTCTAGATTACACTATGAAAAAGTCCATGAATTCTCTGAGCCAGTGCTGAAAGGAGCAGCAAAGAGAGAGAGAGAGGGGCCCGGGGAAGTGTGGGGGGCACTGCTGCCAGTTTGGTGGTCTGATGGGTTTTTTTGAAAATGATCACATTTATAAAATGGGGTTAAAACAATATTTTGACTAGTGATTTCACATCTGAAAAGGGTATTAATTATTTTGGAATTTCCTCTAATGTTTAGATGCTTTGTGTTTTGAACACACTGATTGATTAGTTAATCTACAGCTGCTGCTGGGCGTTCAGCAATTTTCCCTGTCTTGTTGCTATGAGACAAGGACTTCGCTGCATTTGCCAATGTGACAGGCATCGCGAAGAGGTGGTGGGCTCTGCCTACTACTGGCCAGAGTGCCACCAAGCGGTCATTCTGCAAAACTGTTAGAGAAAGTCGGTTTGTTTCCACTGTTTTCTAGTTATGGCACTCTGAGCTTATCACCTTTCCAGATGAATTCGCAGGTTAAGTGAATTCATTTCATATTCTTCTACACACAGTGAGGATTCTTTTTTAACCCAATAAATGAATCATGCCACAGCAAGCAGAAGTTGAAAGCCTATGGCAGAGTTGAAAGAATATTGAACTGGCTGGTAGAAGACATTTTAGTTTATTCCCAATTTCACCTCTCTTGGTCTCAATTTCCTCTTCTAATCAGCGAGGGGCTTGGGCTAAGTCTCTGACATCCCTTCTGCTCTAAAAATCTCTAATTCTTTGCTTCTTTTACATACGGTTCTTACAGAGAAGCATAACCTTGAAGCAGACCCTGGTCAAGTAGCTCCAACTTAACTAGGTTATATTGCTTCAAAGTGAGTCTGAGCAAGTGGCAGCAAGGATGGGGGGATACTGTGCCCAATGGGAAAGGCAAAATCGCCAACCTTATCTGGCAACTTTATGGGCTCCGCACATGCTTGGTGGAGGTGGACCTGGATAAAATTATCTTTCCTGAGCGAGAAGTCTGGCCCAGGGACTCAGCTTCGGGCATCCGGGATAAACCCGTGATGGAAGGCTACCACGGAAGCAGATCTAGGCAGGATGTGCTTACTGACTCAGCAGGAGGCTGGGGGGACTAATGCTTCACTGAAGATTACAAGAAAGGGAGAAATTCAAATCCTACCTCAAAGGATGCATTCCTGTACCTTCCCCTGACAGTTTACAGGAAGCTGGAGCCAGGTAGAATTGCCTCTACTCTGAATCCTGCTCCCCACTGTCACCTTCCGTGGACTCCCGTTTGGAGGTTACATGAATCTGGATCCAGACGCACCTCACTGTGTGCCCGGTAAGGAGGGTGGAGTAAATTTCTTATTCTCTCCAATAGCCTGTCTCACTGTGGCTTAATTCTGGTTCTTGCCAAGTAAATGTGAGGTGTGACAAATGCTGTTCTTGTGTTGCTGGGACTTAAGCAAATCTTCATCAATCTGTGCGTTATATCCGGTTTCTTCCAACTTCAGGAACCAGTGAGACACCAGGAATCCTAAATATTAAACTAGACTAAACAAAAATACAGTGAATTACCAACATCCTGAGAGAACATAGCTGAATTAACATAGGTCATGAGACTCTGGGGCTCTCTTGATTGTGATTTGATTAACACTTTTAATTTCTCATTATTTGGAGGAATAAAAAACAGACTTTCTATGATGAGAGCTTGCATGAGGTTGTGTCACTGAATTTCCACCTGGGGTAAACTCACAGAATATTAAAGACAGATAAGAGCTTAGAAATCACCTACTGTTGGCTAATGCGAAGGTAGAGAGCGATCTCAGTTGATTGTTCACAGTCACCTACAGATGGAACTCCTTATTCTACTCTGCCCCCTTCTCACTACTGCACTTGACTAGCCTTAAAAAAAAAAAAAAAAAAGAGATCACCTAGTATAACTTTTAAACTGAGACCTAAAAATATATAAAAATAAAACTGAAACTAATTTTTTTACAATCTAACTCTAAAAAATAATATTCCACTTAAAAAGATAAAAAATAAAACTACTACAGGTGCTTTTTGTTTTTAAAAGTCTGAACCATAAAACTCAAGGGCGGTTGAGAGAATTATCTCACTCATTTGTTGTTTTAAAGAGCCATTTGCTGATGGGATAAGTAAGAATGTGGGGAGGTGGAGAAAAAGAGAGAAGGGAAAATATAAGATACTCATCTTTGGGATTTGTTAATTGAAGGAAGCATCTCAACTTAAAAACACCAGCTCTGTAAATGATTTATAGATTGTTTTGTTGTTGTTCTTTGCTCCAAATATCAAACCCAATCTTGTGTTGTTTCCCTGTGTCTATGAAGTGGAAAGGTACAGGCTTCCTTCTATATCTCAAACATTCAGCACCCCAAGTCCAAGAATTTTCCCACAGCCAAGGAAAAGGTGAGGGCCAGCTCATTAAATTTCATCTAGACTTTTTAAGAGTGGCTGGATTCTCTTAGACCTTAGACGTCCACCATGGCAGTGGTCAGGAGGCCCACTGAGGCCCGGGTAGGTCTGGCCACTCGTGTTCTCCACAGAGACATCCAAAATGTCAAGGAAAGAGCAACAGACTTGCCGTTAGAGACCTGAGTTTCCATAGCAGCTCTGTCACATTTAAACTTGAGCAAGTCACATAACTTCTGAGTTCTAGTGCCCTCATCTATAAAACAGAGGTAATAATAAATATACTACAGAATTGTTGGGAGGATAAAATGAGATAATACGTGTAAAACTGCTGAACAACTGGAGTTACTATTTGCAGCTCTTGTTAACTAGGGCATAAAAATGCACAACAGTCTTGTCTGTAAGCCCTTTATTGTTTAAATAAAAATATTTTGTAAATGTGCTAGCTGGTCCTAGATTTGAAATAATAAGAGACCTGAAAACCAGAGAAAAATATCCCTAGTTATCGTATGCAAAGAAGAGTTTGAGCTTGGCCAGGGTGTGGTGCTGTAACCTGGGGATGAGGGGGAGGAGGCCAGGCTGGAGGAATGGCCTCATGTCTGAGTTTCTAGGAGCACGAAGAAGGTAGTCCTTGCTTTTGCCGTCCTGGTGTGTAGCGGTGGGGCTGGGCAGCTGAAGGTCTCTGCCTTAATTGCAGAGCACAGAGAAGTGCCATCTGTCATTTCTCCTGCTTGCATTTTCTGGGCATACCTAGCAAGGACACCTGCTTATTTACTTGTATACAACCCAAAAAAGGGAGGTAAACAACCTAGACATGGCCTAGATGGGACACAGATGTAAGGAAAACATCTTGGTGACTTCAAAATGTTCAAGGCCTCATCAAATGCTTAGATTAAGGAAGGATGAAAACGAGAAAAAAATTAGGCAACTCTGTAAGCTTTCTTTCCCTAGGAATCCTGATTAAAATCCAATCACAGAAGACTTCCCAGAAGGTTCCAATATACGGAGTGCTTTCCACAGTAGACCTGGCTAGTGGTTACTTAGAAGAAGGTAATATGGAAAAATACAATATTAACCCTTCCTAAATGTTGCTTAGTGGAGGAAATACCAGTCTCTCAAATGGGTAACACAGGAATTTCATCTGGAACAAAAGCCCATATTTATAAAAATTCAGTAGGGAGGAGAAAAAGGAAACAAAATTAGGTTGAATCATTAATCAAAGACTGTGTGTATGGTTTACGCTTTTTAGACTTAATGGTAAATAAAAAGTAGGAAAGCATTTCCTTTTTAATGCATGTAACCAAGATACTAAACAAGACTGTTGACTATAGTTCAAAGTGAATGATTTTCCTAAAATAAAACGCGAACAAAACTAGAATGAAAAACTAGAATAAAATCCACAAAATTATAATCAATAAATGAATGCATTTTACAAAATAAAACATTTCCCTCAGAAAGTTGAGTGAAAAAAATATGTAAATAGCTTCTGTTTTTATACGTAAAGCTTTTAATCTCTGGCACATAACAATTGAAAGAATTCTGAGAAATTAGACGAAAGTATTTGGTGGATTTGAGTTAATGGGCCAAGCAAGCTTTTTTTCCTTGGCTTGTCTGTCAAATGAATCATAGATTGAGTCTTTGGTTATAGTTTTGGCCATGGGAGGGATTTCTGAAATGCCAACATAGTTTTTTTTGGCCATCCTTGAACTGGTTGTGATAGTATAGGCATTGCTTCGGTAACATTTCATTGAGGACATGCAAAAAGTCTCTTTCATCCCTCTCCTAAAATTGGCATTATAAATTGAATACAGAGTAGGTTTAGAAGCTGAAGAACTAAAGGATATCCATGTGATAGCTGTGAAAACAAGGGAACTTTTCTTATATTCTTGTTCATGGGGGTGCCACAGCTGAGCTACATGAAAAGGCAGCCAGGAGAGTAAGAACAATAGATTTAAAATGAGGAACATCTTGATAGTTTTCACTTTTGTCCTTGGGACAATGTTCATTGTCCTCCTCACTGTTCGGCCATCAGTGCCTATTCTCCAAATATACTTTATGACCTTTTGGTAAAATAAGATTATGAGGACAGATGGAATCACAAAGCCCACCAAGAAGTGGACGATGGTATAGGTGGTTCCCTTCCAAGAGGAAGGGAGGAAATAGTTACAATGACTGTCCCAGCTGGAGCCATAGAAGAAGAACACAGGGGTCACAAAGGCTGCATTAAAGATCCATGATGCTGCGATCATCTTCTTGGCTTTTTCTCTGGACACCTTGAAGCTCAGAGGATAGACAATGGTGTAGAACCGGTCTATGCAGATGGAGAGAAGAACATAGATCTGGACACCAGGAGTGAGATATTGAAAATATCTCACGACCTTGCACATCACACTGCCAAGTGTCCACCTTCCAGTGGTGAACTGGAGCAGGACGAAAGGCATGCTGGCCACGCTGATGAGAAGATCAGCACATGCCATGGAGACTACAAAGTAGTTGGTGGTGGACTGAGTCCTCCTACTCCTATGGATGACCAAACAAACCAGGGAATTGCCAAAGATAGAAAACAACCACAGAGTCCCAAAGAAAATGCTGGCTGTGGCCACTTCCCCAGGTTTCAGTCCATACTGAAGGTCTGTTCGGTTGCTCATCCAACTGTGCTCCTCATACAATTCCGTCAGGTCACGGCTTGGCGGAGGTGTGGCTGTTTCAGTGCAGCTGTGGTTTTGAAGGGGCACCAGAAGTGTAGGAATAACCAAAGGTGGCTTGCTGTTATCCATTTTGTGAGCAAAAACCATATTCACTTTTTTTCTCTTAGTTCTGGATGGGAAAAGAAGAATGAGGCCTCCTGTTAAAATGGTGTCATACAGATTGATTACTAAGGCAAACAATCTTACTTGACACTTAGATTGGTTGTCATTTGTCAATGAGTAGGACTTGTGCGTTGGCAGGAAAACATAACTAGTCTCCAGAAAAAGTTCTGGTCCCATTTCTTTTTCATTATAAGAGCTGCCTCAGCTGATCCCAGCTCAGGCTTTCTCTGGCCTCACCCTCTCTTGCCCCTTAGTCAAATGTGGTAGAATCATACTAAGCCCCACTCCTACACATAGCCTTGTTCCCTTTCCTCACTGAGGATCACAGAGGGTTAAGGAGCTCAAATCTGGCTCATGGTAAGGGTGTTACCACCCACTGAAGAGCTGTTGGAATTCCCGGCAAATATGTGAGAAGTTCCTAAATGTCATTAAACCAAAATAATGAAGCTGTAAGAGAGGAAAATTTGAGCAGGTGGAAACACAGAAGTTTGCTATGAAAATACCTAACAAGAGTCGCTGAATACAGGCTGGCTGACTACTGGGAAGGACCCTGTCCTGACTTATTGCAGATTTTCCATTACAGAAGCATTATGGTAACACAAGGAACAGTCAACACTGCTACATGAGCCAGAAGTAGCTCCTATTTAATGACATCTGGAAATAGCTTGCTTTTTCCCAAAAATGATGCAGTTCATGTACTAATAGCTTGCCACCTATCAATGACATTTATTTTGAAGCTATTCTGTTGTTATGGATTCATAAAACAACATATTGACTGAAGAACATACAAGATGTCTTCTAAGGAATATAACTAGGTTACTAGGGACCTTAAGGCAGTCAGATGATTAAAACCAACAAAATGTAACTGTTATCCTTACTAATCAACTTTTTAAAAGCTTATGACGTTTAGATATAAAAGAATATTATAAAGTTTAGACTTTATTTGGTACGTACGTGAGAAAAAGTTACACTTTCTAATGGGTAAAAAGATTGTATAATTGTGGGTCATTCGATTAAATTTGAGGTGATTTTGGTCACAGTCAGATTATAAAGGTTTAATTTGGTCTGAATCTATTAAACAGAAAATCATAGCAATTGAATCCATAAGAACCATACCAATGACGGTTATTAAGGTAAGAGATAAGGCTAAACATGAATATTTTCAAAATTTTGCCCACTAAAAGTAAAAAGCCCATGTGAGGTTACAGCCACCATATAGCTAAGGTTCCATCCAACCTGTGACACAAGGGGATGTCGCCACAGAAACAGGCTCTAGGAAGGACAAGTTTCCCTCTTGGTGGGCTCTGTGACTACAGCTCACAAAGAAACATTTCTGAAGTGAGAGGCAGGATTAAAGCACAGCTCTGTTTTGGTTTTTTTTTTTTAGTTTTTTTTTTTTTGAGACAGGGTCTCACTGTGTTGCCCAGGCTAGAGAGTGCAGTGGTATCATCATAGCTCACTGCAACCTCAAACTCCTGGGCTCAAGTCATCCTTCTGTCTTAGCCTCCTGAGTAGCTGCAACAACATGCACACACCACCACACCCAGCTAATCTTTCTATTTTTTGTAGAGACAGGGTCTCACTATGTTGCTCAGGCGGGTCTGGAACACCAGGCCTCAAGCAATCCTCCCACCTTGGCCTCCCAAAGTGCTAGCATTACAGGTGTGAGCCACTGCACCTGGCTTAAAGAACAGTTCTTAATTAAAGAACGGTTCTTAATGACTCATTTTTTTCCTTGAAGAATTTTTGGTAGGGAGAAGAATGTTAATATATATTGTCTTCATCAAGAAACCATTTTTCAACAGAAGCCTGGCACTCAGGGCAATGTACTGAATGCCAGTTCCATATTCTCTTCAGGCTTTTTTTTCTGTCTACTATGCAGCACTAGTTAAGCTCTCAAAGGGAAACATAAAATAACTGAACAGTTTGACTACTAAAAGACCTTAAAGCATGCTCAAATAATAGCCAATGGTAAGAACAACAATGATACTTTCCATATGAAAAATAAGATGCACACTCTGAAAACAGGACATAAGATCTAAAATTAGCACTATCCTAGAAACTCTAGAATATATGACCCTCATATAATTGCAATAATCTTTTCACCTTCATATGGGTAAAATCTACAAGTTTTTTTTAATTATTGCAGTTTTATTTTAAATTTCAAAATTAGTTATTTCATATGCTTCAGACATAAAATTTAAATCATGAATATAAATACAAAGATGCACATAGGTACCTTGACAAAATCCTGAAACATATATTTTTAAACCAAGTTTCCTATTTTTACAACATACTGAAAAACTAAGTTCATCAAAAAAAGTACATAAAAAAATATAATAATTAATGACTTGAGCGTTCTCTTCTTAAATATATGGAATTGAAGGTAAGTTACTTAAGTGTTTATATCACTCAAAAATTTATATACAATGCAGCAAATATATTAATTATAGCATTTTCTTTTAGTTAATAGTTTATTCTCTGTGACAGAAGCTCCGTGAAGGGTCATCATTTAAGGAACTCCTCAGGCTAAAATCACAATCAAATTTTGAACACTTGGTGAAAGGAACATGAAAATGCCAGGTCCTGGCACAATGAATAAATAACCCAGAAGGTGGTATATGTCACATAAAGATGATCTAAATTTCGCACCACAGTAACCTTTTGGGCAACTGGTACCATACTCTTGTTAAAGAAAAGTCTTTACTGTTGAGGGCACTGGGTCTCTGGAGCTGATTTGGATAAGACATACAGAATTGGGTGTGATTTCTTACAAGCTTCATTTTCCAATTTGCTTGCAGTTTCTTTCCCTTCAACTTCTGTTAGAAGCTCTGATTCAGCAGCTAACCTGGGAGAGTTGGGGGTGTTTCCACTTCTTTCACTTAAGACTTCAGAGGCAGCTGGAACTCCTATTGAGTTTCACACATTTCTTTTTCTTCTTTAGCTGCATATCCATGAGCATATTTTTGTGAGTTGAGAGACCGACAAGTGGTGTGTTTATAGAAATCGATTTTTCTAACTGCAAGTTGTTATTTTCTAAATTATTAGGACAGGACTGTGTCTCCTCTTTCTAAAGTGATAATCTATAAACTTATCCTATAGCACTGTTGCTGGCACATTCATCTTTAGAGGTGGTTATATCCACAGGCAGCACCTCACGCCTCTTTTTGAGTACAGGTACTTCAATTGTCTCCTCAGGTTCCTACTTCATTTTTAATTCATCTAGTTTAGCTGTTTCATATTTTCACTTTCTGAAAACTGGAGGCAGCTTTCATTTGCAAAAAGTTTTCCTTCAATATCCAGAGCCCTCTGGCCCTCAAATAATGTTTTCATTTGCTGTTTGGACAATTCATCTTTAGTGCTTTCATTTTCTTTATCAAGTTTTATATGAAGGAAATCTGTATAATAGGTGTTATCTTCCAGAGCACCAGAGTTGGCTGAAGGCTTAGGTTCCATATTTTCATATAAATTCTTAAATTTCTCCAGATTTCTAATTCCACCTAAAAGATGTTTTATTTCACTATTCTTCTGCTCCAACATGGCAAAAAACCACTCTTGCTGCTCAAATTCAGTTTGAAACCCTTTCGTTTGTAGCAATGTGGCAATCTGTAACTTTATTATTTGCATCTGTTCTCTATTAAATAATTTTGCTTCTTTAGGGACTGATACTTGACTTTCATACTGACAAATTGACTTTCCATTGCAGCCCTTGGATCTTCCACCTCTGCAAATAAGGAGTTGCCTTTACTACTGGGACCCAAGGCTTGCTGGAGTACCTGGTCCAACTGCACCTGAAGATCTTGATTCACTACATGAGCTTTCTCTAGGGCATTAGAGTAAGAAATTTCTTCTTCTTTTTCCCACTCTTTTTCTTCTTTCAGCCGCTCTATCTGCCGCATTAAGTTAGTCATCAGAAATTCTAGCTGTTCTTGCCTGTATGGTACTTCATTCACTTCTTCTTTGAGGGTGCTTTATACCTTCCATTTCTGTCAGCTCAATTTGAAGAGCCAGCATCCCTGAGGACGTACTTTCGTGTACACACTCAGACATTATTCGCAATTCCTCTGATTTACAAGAGAGGAGTTCCTTGTGATGATCTCCTTGGTGCTCGTGCTTCAGCTGCTTTTCACTAAGCCTAGCTGCATCTAATTCCACTTTTAGCTTTTTTATCTTACTTTTTGGTTGTTCATTCACTCCCTGTACATGGCTTCTGCTTAGTTGTTGTTCTAATTTCTCCAGGTGTTATTTTTTGTTGTTGTTTAACGGCTTCACATTCACAGCTCAAACTTCCCAACATTCGATTCTTGAATTCAACTTCTTCTGAAGAGTATATTTTTCTTGTTCATAATTCTCAGTCATGGTCATCATTTCATTACATTTATCCAATTGATTCTGCAATTCATGTTGGCCCTCCACTAGGCTGAAAACCGTACTGTGCAGCTTTTAGTTGCTCTTCTTCAACCTCTCTGAGCTTACATCGAAGATTTATCATTATATTTGCTTCCATTGTTTTTTTCCTGTTTTTAGCCTGCTCTCTCCACATCCGGTCCCCTGGGGCTGCAGCTGGCGGCTGGTAACTTCAGAGAGTCCAGCTCAGCGGACGCTAACGCCGCTTTCCCACAGGGACGCCGGCTCCTTCTCTCCGCCGGCCCGAGGGCGGGCGCCAGGCCTTTCTGAACGCAGTTCCCGTTCCTGCCAGAACTCCCGCCTCTCGCAAGACGTTCCGCCCAAAACTTACAAAATTTTTTTAAAAAGCAAGTTTTTTTTTAAAGATTTAAAATTTAAAAATAAAACAGATGAGCAATTTTCCCAGACAGAAAGCTGTTTTAAACTGTTTTGGGATGTCTGTGGCCTAAATAGTAATAAAATAAGGGTTAGTGGCACAGGCACTTTTCCTTAGTTAATACACATATTTTAAAACTTGTAAACTTCCACCTGCAAATGAAAACTCAAGCTCACCGCTCCACCTAAAGCCCTGCAAGGCCTCCTTCCATCATTTCGTCCTGCTGCCTCACACCGATGGGTGTGTCCACCAATTCTCCAGCCCCACCACCTGGAAGCAGAAGATCTGCTGCTCAGAAACAGGATGAGGGAGCCCTTGGAAGCCCTGTATCTAGGTCTCCCCAGATGGCAGCATGACTTTCTCAAATTGCTGCAGCTATTTATCCATTCAATAAACCAAGAAACTGCGCTCGGTACTAGGGAAACAAAGATAAGTAAGGCCCATAATATAAGCAGTCTGCAATATTATACCTAAATTTGTTAATAATTAGAATTAACTGCTAAAAACAGACATATATACAAGGAGCTAAGTAGCAGAGAAAAATAGGGACCCAATTTTGCCTGGGGTAGGAAGAAGGAAAGGAAAGTCTTCACAAAGAAGGTGAAGTTTGAGCTGGGAGGTTGGAGAATGAATAGGACTTCTTCGGGAAGACAAAGGAGTTAAAAACAAACAAACAACCCCAACCATTCCAGGGTAGAGAAATAGCATGTGGAATGAATTTTGGGGTCATTTTTCTGGGTTGACCTTTTTTTGGACCCTTTTTCCCTCAGAGATATAGTTTCCTTCAGACCATACCTCCCAAAGTATACAGTTTCTAAATGCCCTACAATCAAACTGACCTAGATTTTTCCCATGGTTACAATGAGAAGTTATATTTTCTGCATGCATGGGCTGAAATGTGGTCAGACAGTGGATAAGAACATCAGCATATCCAGAATGGTTGTGGTACCCTTGTTCATACAGCATTTTGTTAGTCCCTTACTGCAGCATTTTCCAAATTTGTTTTGCTCTAGTTTAGCAATACAGTACATTGGAATCTCCTAGGGAGCTTTTAAAAATATTGATGCCTGGATCCCACATCCAGAGATTCTAACTTAATTAGTCTGGAGGGCAGCCTGGGCGTCTGGAGGATTCAAAGTTCCCCAGGTGATCCTAATGTGCAGCCAAGATTAAGAATCACTGCTTTAGAATTAGTTCCATGTTTGTCTTCCCCACTAAACTATGGGCTCCATGGGGAGGGTGTTATTCTTTTTCTCTGTGCTCCACAGCTTCCACTGAAGTTTTTTACATTAATAATTACTTATTAAGTATTTACTAAATTGGATCCATAAGGACAGAGAACTGAAATAAATGACTCCTACTCTATGTGGCCCTGCTAGGAAAATTAAATGCAGAGATAGAAAACCTCTGTGTATTCTCAGGGAGCTGAAATACTGATGACCATAGTGACAGAGGAAAACACGACTCTTGATAAGGGACATAAAACTAACCTCACCCAGGTCAACTGCTACACGAAATACAAGTCTCATCTAAGGGAGAGTGAAGGTAGGTTAGGTGTCCTTAGGCTCCTCCAATCTCCCCAAAGAAAAAAAGTCTGCCACATTACAACTAAATTCTAGGGTCCGAAAGTAAAACTTCAGAAAGGCCACCCCTGCTGCATTAAGTTGGAAATAAATGTATCTTCAAGGGAGTGTTTGTGAAATACAAGGGCTGCTTAATTAGTAATTCTGTCCAGAGCCATCCGTATGCAGTAATATTAGGAGTGACAAGAAAGACTTTACCTTTCTCCTGTTCAACCTATCTCTTCCCAGTGGATTCTGAGACTGTCATGTGGCATGTTGCACTGGGTTGAGGTATTGAAGGCTCTTATTTATCTCCATCTATATCTGATCTAAAAGAGGAATCATTCATTTATCAAGCTATCTATTAATACTTCCCATCTATCCAGGGTCTAAGAGGTGTGTTTTAATATATGGGTGGGGAAAATGGTGGATGGGCTGACATGGTATAGAACTGGCTACTGGGCCAGGCACTGTGGCTCACCCCTGTAATCCCAGCACTTTGGGAGGCTGAGGTGGGAGGATGGCTTGAGCCCAGTGGTTCAAGACCAGCCCGGGCAATGGCAAGACCCCATCTCTACAAAAAAATTAAAAAATTAGCTGGGCATGGTGGTGTGCACCTGTAGTCACAGCTACCAGGGAGGCTGAGGCAGGAAGATCACTTGAACCCCAGAGTTTGAGGTTGCAGTGAGCTATGATGATGCCATCGAGTGAGACCCTATCTCAAAAAATAAACAAAGAAAAAAAAAGAACTGGGGACTGGGAGGGCCTCTGTAATGATGGGATCCCAGGAGCCTGGGAGGGGAACATGCCTTATCACTTTGAATTGTAATTTTTTATTTTACATGTTTGTCTCCCCTATTAGGTGATGAGTTCCTTGAGGACAGGGACTTTGTCTTTATCTCTACATCCCTGGGGTATATAGATATCAATAAAGGTTTATTGAACATATAGATATGTTAATAAAAACAATCCAATACTTGAAAATAAGGCAAAAAAGAGTAAAACATATCTTCATATCCTTTTCATGTCATGCTGGGACATTCTCAAATGGGTCTCCTCAAGGGTTAATTCTCTAGGAGAATGTACCTGTGCTTGATTTTTATATTTACTACTTGACTAAAGCCCAGACCCTGTGAAGCTACATGTTAACTTGTAGATTTCTTTCTAGCAGAAAAAATAACCCCAAAGGTTATGGACTTATTGCCCTGTAGGACATGAGCCAATTTTGTGTCTACCTAGCAATCCTTATGCTGACATTTTTTTTTATATATGAGGTTTATTTTATTTTATTTTTATTTTTGGAGACAAGGTCTTACTGTGTGTCCCAGCCTGGTCTTGAACTCCTGGGTTCAAGTGACCCTCTTGTCTCAGCCTTCCAAGTAGCTGGTCTTATGAGCATACACCACGGCCGGCACTGGACTCATTTTTTTTTTAAATGCCTATAAATATGCCTTCTTCAAATGTTCTTAGAACCAGTTTTATTACCTCATTGATTCCTTCAGTAATATGTTAATAAATCTTTGACATATGTTCATTCAACATTTGTATGAGAGTCATAATTTTAACATTTGAAAATCATACTTTGATGGATGAATGGATGAATTAATGAATTGATGGATGAATGTAGTTACTGAGAGGAAGGATAGGACCACAAAGAGGAATAGAGGGGTGCAGATGACAAGCTTTGTTTATTTCACAGTTCTGCCAAAGGTCATTCCTGGCTAAGCATATCAACTCCTGGTTAGGTTTCTTCTAGACTCAAAACACCCTAATAACTAATTGTTTTCCCTCCTGAGATTATAAAGATTCACAAACATTCTCACAATGTAGCAAGACCATTTTTATTTCTGAGATTTGTTCAAAAATTTAATGTCAAACTAGAATTTTTATAATGATAAATTTTTATATGATTTGGTTAAATAAATTGAAAAATGTTCTATAGAATGGGAAATATCTGCTGGACCTATACAGATACATAAGGCTGTTTACTAATGAGCAGTAAGATTAATTACAAAGATGACAGTAGTTATAGCATTAATACTGCCAAGAGTTAATATTTTTGTACTTACTAGGTGTCAGGTACTTCATATGTGTACCCTTCAAAGTAGGTAATATTATTAGCCCTGTTTTACAAATGAAAAAACTGACATTCTTCCCCAAGGTCATATAGTTGGAAAGTGATCACTCCAAAGCCCTTGTTCTTAACTACAATCAGGGATTCATGTCCAGAGACCACAAAGGTCTGAATCTGAACTCAGAGGGTCAAACTGGCTATACATAGGCAGGTCTTCCCTGTCTCTTCCTTCAAACATAGGAATGTAAAGTCATTCTCCACAGCCTCTTGCCTACCCACAGATACATCTGTTCAATATACTAGGCTCAGAAATATGTGACATAATGAACATTTAAAAAAAAATATCACTCCTTCCATGATTCATGGAAGCTTAGCATCAAAAGTGGTCTGGAGAAATAGGCTTTCTTCAGAATAAAGAAAGTAAGGGTATTGGAAATTCAAAATGACAGATAATTAACTGTTGCCTTGTAAACACAAAATGAAAGCAGAACTCTAGACTTCAGTTTGAAGTGAGGAAAAAGTTTGATCAATAGCATTACCCCAAGCAGGAAATTAGCTTATTAAACTTTAATAGTTTAAATTTAGAAAATACCATGATGGCAAAGATTTTCTCATTCACTTTCATTGTTATGTAGCCTTGATTTGGCTATTTATGGAAATGAGAAATGCCTGTAATAGTGGTGGGCTAGGACTGGCTTGCATGGGCACCCCAGAGCCAACTGTACACATTTCTTCCCAACTCCAGGTTCAACGGCATCATGTTGATATCATGAATTAGCCACAGTAAAAACATTCACACCACAGAAATTAACAAACATCACAAGTCAGGTTTTGTGGAGTTTTTTTCTACAGAGCCAGTCATTAAACATTTACAAGCATACCACTTCTACTAGGGCAGGGTTTACAGGGCAACTGATCCCAAAGTCCTGAACTTACAAATGGCTCAGGAGGTCACATAGGCTCTTCAGAAGCTTCTTGAGTGACAATCTTGCTGTCTGGCCCTGAGATACGGCTCTGGAGTAGCCAATAGCATGACTGTGGTGGGGAAACAGGAAAACCAGAGAGGGTAAGACATGTTCTTACAATGTGCCACTCAGATAGAGTTGCCAGATAAAATATAGGATGCCCAGTTAAGTGTGAATTTCAGATAAATAACAAAAAAAATTTTAGTATAAGCATGTCCCATGCAATATTCCATGCAATATTTAACTGGTGCCCTGTATTTTTCATTGGTAAATCTAGTAAACCTATACCCAGAACATAATTTTCTGCAAAAAATATGTATTTTTCATCTCACAATATAGGCATATTGCAAAGCAGTTATGTATGCAGGCTTCGAAGTCAGTATTCATACAAATCCAACTCCTGTTACTATTAGCGTGACCTTGGTCAAGTTATTTAACCCTCTTGAGCTTCAGTTTTCTTATCTGTAAAATGAGGATAATCAGTTCCTATCTCATTTGATTACTATAAGAATTAAATGAGAGAATATGCCCAGAAGTTAAATGATATAATACATGTACATCTGCCTGGTATGAGGAAAATAATAAGTTATCCTTATATAGTTCTATAAAACACCTAGCTCTGTGTCTGGCACATAGAAAGTACTTCAAAAATTAGCACTCTCACTATCATCAGCTCATAAGAGTCTTTTAAACCACATGACAAGCAAATTTTAGTAACCATATCACACATCATATACTATTAATGATAATACTAACATTACTCACATAATTCAGGAACTTAATCATCATTTACCACAATGTTTGTAAGGGAGAAAATCACTGAGGCCCCAATAAATACATACAAACTTCCTCTACGTTGGGGATGATTTTACAGGACATGTTAGCCAGATCAAACTTTTTGCTACACCCTTCACCAAAATATGTAATATAACTGAATTGAATATGTCTTTTCAAAAGCATATAGAATCCATTCTGTTTAGATCATTTCCATTAGCTAATTTTGAATAACTGCAAAAGAACCTCACACTCCCAGTGTAAACAGAACTCTCCACCACCTGAGAACTCCCGGTGTCACAGGCTTATAAGCCTGGAATCTTCTCTAGTGGTTTTTTCCTTTCCTCCTCTTATATGTAAGTATTCCTTCACAATATTTCCAGCTTTGTGCCTTTCTACCTGGGATCAAGCAGTTTCTTAAGATCAGACTGGGCACATTTTCTTTTTGTTTGGATATTGGTTATATTTTCAGGAGCAACATGATTTTTTTGAACAGAGAAGCGTTTTCAAAACAGCCTCTTCTAACTTCACAAAATAGCCCGTAACAACCAACGAACATTCCAGGGTGAGAAATTCTGGATAACTAGATTTAAGAAACTATTATTCTTCTATCACCTTTGTCCGTTTCTTTGTCCTTCACATGAACTCCAAAATATCAGAAATAAACAGAGCCAGCATCCTTGGCATGATGTCAGGAAGCCAGGAAGGCGTCTATCCCTCCAACCTCTCACAATTATAGCATCATTCTTTTAAAGTCAAGGTCCCTATTAAAATGTAAATGTTTCTTAAAGAACAAACATTTTTACATTTTATCAGTAGTGATCTCTGAGATGCATTCTATCTCTGAAATATATTATTTTAGTGAAAATGAAAACATGAGAGATGCCAAAAGCAAAAGCCAAGAGGATAGTAAGTATCTGAGGGAATGGAGATAGGGTGTCATGTATGGGAAGGGGTGAGTGAAGGGTAAAAGGCTCAAGTTGAAGAAGATAAACTTCACCTCCTTGACAGTTTCACGCAGGAATGGATAGCCCCTGGGATAAATACACTACCCAGACGAACTGAAAAAAGCTTGACCCTTACCCCACATAAAGGTTTACATTCCCCATGGGCTTTGCAAACCACCTTGCAGGAGAAAATGTTAGGTTACGTTGGTGCCTCTTTGGGGGTGACCATTCCCAAGGGTGTATAAAGAACACTATCTAATACTTCTCAGCCCAATTGCCACTTAATAGAATTCTGTGTAGAAGGGATGCAGCTCCAGGTTTAATGATATTGAACTTCCCCATCTTTCTGCTACTCATACAAAGTCTGTAAAATAAGACAAAATGGAAAAGTAAAAGAAAACACAAATACATTTCACCCTAAGAAATGACCATTTTTTTCTGATGGTATATGCAAAATAGTCTTCAATCATAGATTTATCCAATTTTTTAAAAAATCACTTAGTGTGAGCCAGGGTTGTGTTAGCAGCTGGGGACACTTATGTTAACTAGACAAAGTCCCTGCTTTTATGGAGCTTACCTCTAGGAGAGGAAACAAATAATAAACAGCTAAACAAATAAATATGTAAAAAATTCCCAAATGATTAGTGCTATGGAGAAAATCAAGCAGAATGAAGGAAGAAGAATTGATGGGAAATGGAGTGGCAGATGGTTGGTTGGTTGCCCAATGGCCATTCCCAACTCCTCCCCTCCTGCCTCTCACTCAAGAAGCTAAAAAGGCATGATAAAGCTTTGGATTCCCCACCATCCCTCGCAGCTAGCTGTGGTCACATCAGCATCATCTTATTTCAAGAGAAAGTTCCTGGCAGGGTGTTGGGAGGTTCTTGGAAAAATGTTTCTTCCTGGATAAAAGAGGTGTGTGAGGAGTGTTCTCATGGGCTTGGCTGTCTCTCTGCTTCTTGCCTCTGTAAACTGTCATATGAAGGTGTCAGGGCACTGAGTGGTATCTTATGAGGTCAGGGGAATCCTGAGACTCACAAATACCACAGTGCCCTGACATTGTGGTACAGCTAGAACACTCACCTCGAGTCTTACTACATAAGCAATCAATGTCTTTATGACTTAAGCCAATTGGAGGTTTGTTACTTGCCTCTGAAAGCATCCTGACTGATACGAGGTCTTATTTTAGATGGAGTGGTCAGAGAAGGGTTCTATGAAGAGGTGATACTGCATCTGAAACCCCAATGACAGAAAGCCAGCCATAGCATTCTAGGCAAAAGGAGTGATAAGTGCAAAGGCCCTGGTGCGGGAATGAGCTTGTTACATGGCTGGAGCATATAAATGGGGGAGAAAAGGGTACCTGATAGAACCAGAAAGGCAGGCAGGGGTCAGATCACATAGGGCACTGTAAGGCATGGATTTTATTCTACTGAAGTAAAATTCATTGCAGGTTTTAAGCAAAGGAGTAAAATGAATACAACTTGATTTATGTTTTAAAAATACAATTTTAAGGCTGGGCGCGGTGGCTCACGCCTGTAATCCTAGCACTCTGGGAGGCCGAGGCGGGTGGATAGCTTGAGGTCAGGAGTTCGAGACCAGCAAGAGCGAGACCCCGTCTCTACTAAAAATAGAAAGAAATTATCTGGCCAACTAAAAAATATATATAGAAAAAAAAATTAGCCGGGCATGGTGGCGCATGCCTGTAGTCCCAGCTACTCGGGAAGCTGAGGCAGTAGGATCGCTTAAGCCCAGGAGTTTGAGGTTGCTGTGAGCCAGGCTGATGCCACGGCACTCACTCTAGCCCGGGCAACAAAGCAAGACTCTGTCTCAAAAAAAAAAAAAAAAATAAAATAAAAATACAATTTTAGTTGCTGTGTAGGTGGCCTGGAGTATTACAATAATCTAAGTAAGTAGTGATAGTGGCTTAGACCAGGGTTGTAGCAGGATAGGTGGAGAAAGGTAGATGGATATTGAAAATATTTTGGAGACAGAGTCAACAAAGTTAATTGATGTGTGATGGGGTCAGGGAATAGGGATTACTCCTAGGTTTGAGAGCAGGGGAGAAAACGTTTGGGGAGCAAGAAATCAATAATCCTATTTTAGACAAGTTAAATTCCCATTAGATATCCAGGTAGAAATATCAGTTGGCCACTGACTATGTAAGTTTGAAGAAATGTCTACTCAGACCCATTGCCCATTTTCATCAATTCATTCATCATTCCATAAATACATATTAAGATCATACTATGTACCAGAATGTACCATGCCAAGAATTAGATATACAGAGGCAAACCAAACTGTATCCCTACGCTCATGAAGATCTATCTAATTAGTTGTGAAGGGGGTGGAGAGAAGAGTAATAAATAGATAAGAACAAATAAATATAGTAAGTTGTAATATGTTCTATGAGAGAAAAGAGGAGGCTGTTACGAGAGCATGGTAGGAGGCCCCTCCCCTGGGCTGGGGGGTCGGGGAGCAGAAGCGGTGCAAGCAGGGCAGAGAAGAGCGGCTCCTCTGTGGTAGATTCTCCAGGGCTCCTGGTGCTGACAGATAACCAGAGAATCCAGCCACCACGCTGCCTTGGATCCCCAGCCGCCTTCCAGATGCTGAACAATGTTTCATACTCCTTGCAGCCTGGCCTTAGTACTGTTCTTGTGACAGTCTATTGTCCTTAAGGCAATTCATAGTTCTCTGTAGCCAAAAGAACCCAAATATCACATGGGGAGCAGAGAAGACAGAAAGAAGGATAAATGGAGTCTGGGGGACAAAGTGCCTTGGGGAGCCCCCTCCCTGTTTTTGCCACAGGTTGGTCCCCTTATTCTCCCATCCCACTCCATACTATGTGGAGTTATCCTCAGGTCATTTAAGCTGGGAGGAAGAAACCTGTTTCTGCTTAGAGGAGGAGGGAAGCAGGGAAGGGGAGGAAGTCTGACTCTCACCTACAGATCACTGCTCAATGGAGTCAGTGGTTGCCTACTTGGAGCAATTTGTGGACTCCACCCCACCCTAGGAGGCAGGATAAATCATTGAGATGTTGATGTGTGCTGTGCTCCTTGTTGAGATTTTTTTTTCTCCTATCCTATTCTGAGAATAAAGCCAGATCCTAAATGCTGCTTTGCTTTAGTGTAGAGCTGTTATTACTGAGGCTGAGACAGATGTTTCCTTGGTTCTTGTCTTCTGGAAGCTGACTTCTCTGAGGGGGTTTCTCTAGGGGGGAAGAGGAAGAAATGAGGACCTTTGAACCAGGAATGTGACTGGGCCCTCACCCCCACCAGGAGCAATGCAAAAGGTAGGCCTGGATGGGCACAAGGGATCCTCTTGGGATGAAAATGTTCCATAATTGGACTATGGTGATGGTTGTATAATTCTGTAGATTTAACAAAAAGCACTGAATTGTGTACTCAAAATGAGTGAATTTTATGGTACATAAACAATACCTCAGTAAGGCTAGGGAGAGAGAGAATGAGAGAGGGGCCTGGGATCCTTGCCTCATTTCCTCACTTTGCCAGGAAGTGACAGGAGGTAAAGGAGGAACACAGCTAGGAAGAATCCACGGCCCCAAGGGTGGTCCTGAAGCAGCAGATCCACCGGCCTTCAAGGACCCACAACCACTCACACCACAATTACTTCTCTGTTAGAACCAGAGGGGATCCAAGGGACTAGCCCATATATTTTGTTCTGTGTAAGAACCCTGGACTTAAGAAGAGGAAGGGAGTCCCAGTAATGTCTGTCACTGATTTTCCAATTAGCCTGGTAGGATACAGCCTTGCCATCATTTAAAGGAAACAGTGTGTGTAGTAGGCAGAATGGTGCCCCCAAAGATAACCATACCTTAATCCCTTGTTACGTTACATAGCAAAAGGGACTCTGCATATATAATTAAGGTCATTGACCTTAATTATCCTAGACTATTCAGGTGGGCCAAATCTAATCCCATGAGCCCTTTCTTACACGTAGAGAATTTCTCTGGCTGATAACAGAGATGCAAGAGAAGTCAGAGAGAGATTCCAAGCACAAGAAGGAACTGACACGCTATTGCTAGCTCTGAGATGCAGGGGCCCACATGCAAGGACCAGGGAGAGGCCTGTAAGAGTTATGGTGGCCCCCAAATAGTATCCATCAAGGAAATGGGACCTTAACCTTACAACCACAAGGCATTGGATTCTGTCAGCAACCTGAATGAGCTTGAAAAGAGAATCATCCCCAGAGCCTCTAAAAAGGATGGGCACAGTCCTACCAAGATCTTGACTGCAGCCCTGTGAGACTCTAAGCAGCGAAACCAGCCAAGCCCATTCATACTTCTGGCCTGCAGAACTGTGAGGTAATAAATGGTGTTATCTTAAGCCACTAAACTTGTGTTAATTTGTTACAGTAGCAACAGAAACTAATTCGATGTAGCATTTCTTATATAATTGAGTATGAGGACTAAAATTCCTACCTTCTATCACCTTCCACTACTCCACCAGTGTCTAGAATGGTATTAGAAAACCCGAAAAGCTTAAAGAGTATGGTGCTTTCTACTTCACCTTCCACGTTGGACTGGGAGCTAAGAAACCTGGGTTCTAATTCTGATTATAAGCACTGAACAACAAGTCAACAGACTCGGTCTTATTTTTATATCAGTATAAGGACCTCAAGTAAATCAATCTCCCTGAATACCCGTTTCCATGTCTACAATACGCATGAGTTGGCCTAGATGATATCCAGGGTCATTTCAACTCTATGAACTAAAAGTGACAGATAGACATTGTAACCTGGGATGAGCAACATACACTGATTCAATTTGTAACCACCACTTTCATCTAGCAGAGAGCTAGCTCATCCTGAGAGTGCATTTTGATAGGAGGACAGGGAGGTTGTTTAGGGCTGCCGGGAGTTTAGTGCTCCCAGCACTGGGTGCCTTTGACAGCAAAGATCAGTAGCATGGGTCTCCAAAGGACAGATGAATTTCAACTAGGATTCAGCCCAGCCTTCCACTGTAATTATCCTGATGTGTCAACAATCTCTTACTGAAGATTCCTTGTGAGAAGTGGTCTGGTCAGGGAGCACCTGCCACCTGCGTTTGCTTTCCATTCCATCTAATACCAAACCTCTTAGGGGGAGAAACATTTACTGGAACCTCTGACTGTCCTCTACCAATATTCTACACCTTTCTTCCCAGTACTGGGTCTTTCACCAAGGAATTTGCACCTTACCAAATTCAATTCATTACAACAAACACGTTTTGAACATCTGCTCACTGATTTAGAGGCAACCAGTTGTTTTGGAGGTAAATGTTTGGTTCATTTCCAAGCTTTGATTTCAGTACCAACATCTCTGGTAGAGCCACTTAAATATGATAGAGGTGAGGAGGCAAAGACTAGACTCGTTACAATCAAAGCAAAGAGCTGTAAGGTAGGTGCGATTTGCAGCTATTTGAAAAGAAGGTGAAGGATTGTTAAGAAGTGAGTATTAACACTAAACAGGAAGTTACTAAGCACTCTGTTTCTCATGAGCATTTACCTTCTGTCTCACATCATATTCACATCAACACTCTGGGTAAATTTTTATCTGCACCACTGTCTTCAATCAAGGTTTTCCAGAAAGCTACCTTCAAGTTCATGGAGTGGAAATTACTAATAAATTTAATATTGCATTAACATGTAATTTTCATGGACAAATTATGCAACTATATGCAATCAGATGTCATTGAAAATATGGTTGAACATGTATTTACATATATTTTACATGGTTAATATAAATTTTAGTGCCATCAATTTTTAGACAATTTGTAAATTAATGTTACTGTTAATCATTTCTCAGTGTTTCTTACTTTAATCCTCTTTGCATATTGGCAGTGGTCGACTCAAATCATCTATATTAGCAATTTTCAACCTTTCTTTTTCAGAGACACATGTGACAAATGTGCTCATGTGTGATACACTCTCATGGATATATCAAGAATTATATGCAACTCTAGGATCTCAACCTATAACTGCAACCCTTTAATCTTCCACCTAAGAAAATATGTTGAAATGAAAATTGTTATGTAGATATCTTTATTCTATTTTTTTTTTTGAGACAGAGTCTTGCTCTGCCACCCCAGGTAGAGTACAATAGCATCATCATAGCTCACTGCAACCTCCAACTCTTAGGCTCAAGTGATCTTCCTGCCTCAGCCTCCTGAGTAGCTGGGACTACGACACCCAGCTAACTTTTCTGTTTGTAGCAGAGACAGGGTCTTGTTCTTGCTCAGGCTGGTCTCGAACTCCTGACCTCAAATGATCCTCCTGCCTTGGCCTCCCAGAGTGCTAGGATTACAGGCGTGAGCCACCACGCCCAACTTATTCTAATTAATTTTTAAAAATAAACCATTGGTAAGCTTTAGTACTTTATTTATTAGGAAACAATTATTTGCAATAGACATCCTCTATTTGGGACAAAGCAATATATTTTGACACCTTGGTTGATAAGCACTGCCCTGATATACCACCAGTGTACACCTGAAATCTGAATTCTTAAAGGCTAAGGTGCTTGGTACAGAGAACCAGGGAAGGGTAATAAGTGAGAGAAACCCAGTTATTCTCCCTAGTGGGCAACTGTGGGATGCTATAAACCAGCTCTCTGTTATAAGAGTGTACTAATGAGAGATTTTCTGGAGGTAACTAATCTACCCATGATTTATAAAGCCATTGACAAGGTTTCATAGCCTGCACCCAAATTTGAAGATTTACTTCCCTCTTTTAGATGTAGGAGAAAATAATTTTAAATTTAAATTTAAAATGTGCATTTTAAATGTGAAGAGTCTCTATAGTATAGTGGTTGAGAGCACAGGCTCTAGACCAGTACTTCTCAACTGGAGACAATTCGACCTTCCAGTGGACATTTGGCAATGTCTGGAGACAGTTTTGTTTGTTGCAACTGAGAGAGGAAGGTGTTACTGACATCTGGTAGGCAGAGGCCAGGGATTCTGCTAAACATTCTACAATGAACAGGACAGCCCCCTCACAACAAAGAACTATCTGGCCCAAGATACCAATAGTGCTGAGGCTGACAAAGCCTGCTCTAGAGTCAGCTTGCCTGGGTTTCAAATCACTTAGCATCTGTGCAGCTATTCGCAAGTTACTTTACATCTTTGTGCTTATTGAGTATCTTCACCAATAAAATTAGGATAATAACAGTACCCATCTTATTGATTTGTTGTGAGAATAAAATAGATTATACAAGAAAAGAGCTAAGAACAATGTCTGGAACACAGCAAGTGCTCAACAAATGTTTGTTTTGTCATTATATGCACCAAAAAAGACTGAGAGGAAATACACCAAAATTTCAACAGTGGTTGTTTCTAGATGGCAAGATCATGACTGAATTTAATTTTCATTATACTTTTATACCACTTTATATTTTCCAAACATTCTAGAACTATATTTGTATTAATCTAATACCCAAAACATATGTTTTAAAAGAATGCAGAGAAAAGAACTTCACTTGTGATATAGTGGAAAGAGCACAGAATTTGAAAAACCTGGATTCAGAAACTGGCTCTACTTGCTGGGTGTGACTTCAAGCAGGTTAGTTAATCTCTTTGAGCTTCAACTTCCTCATTCAAAATTGGGGTTAAAACTGTATACAATAACATCTTTCATGTATGTTTTCATTTTAATACTTGTATTTATGTCATGATTCTATTTTATTTTGAAAATTATCTTTTGAAAGTGGTAATTTTTGAAATTATCAAAATAGTTATTTTGAAAATTATTTTGAAAAATTATTTTGAAAAAAAAAATGCATATCATAGAGTTGCTGTGAGGATTAAACATGACAGACATCCAGCACCTGGGAGTTTGCTGAATGAAAGCCTCCAGCTTAGCCAAGGTAAAATGATTCTACAACAGGGAAATATATTCATGATGGCAACTCCCCTTTTGCTTTTTAAAGTATCCTCTCAGAGAGGACAACTCCCAAGTCATTCCATATTTTGCCCTGGCTCATAGAGAAGAAACTGCACGCACACTCTGGTCCTTCTCTCTATTCCCTTCCCTCCCTATATATGTACCCTAGTAAGGGATTTGGTAATTCCTCTGGCAGGGCCTGACTCATTTGGCAGGGTTTATCAGTGGGCAAGTTACTGTGTCTTAAAGGCAGGACCCAGGGATCACTTCTCATACCCTTCACCCATGCTCACTGTCCCTCTTCTTATTTCCTTTCACTCCTCCAAGTTGAAAGCACACTCGGAAGGCCTCTCTTCAAGCCTCTCCACTTTCTCTCCCTCTGTTCTATTTTCTCCCATTCAGCTGGTTGAGTAAGTTGCCCCTTTTAAGCTCCAGAGGGATGGGTAGGAAGCCCAGCTAGGCCTACAGATCCATGCCTCCTGTGTGTGCTAGCCCTGCTTATCCATGGCGAAGCCCTTTGTGCGTGAGGTGGGCATGCAGCACTTGCCCAACTGGTCTGTGCTTCCAGCAGGGCTGCTGTTTCTTTCATGCAGCTCGCTCAGCAGGTAATACTGGAGATAGGGAGGATGACTTGGTAGGATTCAGGGACCCCTACCTTATCCACAACCCCAATCTTCCTCTCCTTAATGATTTTATTATATGGAAAAATAAGAGTAGGTTATGTTTGTTCATATTATAAGGAGGGTGATTATTTTAAGCCACACTAGCCTGCTAACTTAAATTTAAACCCTGACCAAGCTTTCCAAATGCCTTGAGAGAATCTTGCATTCAGGTCCTAACTGACATTGTTTGGGAAAGACAGTCTGTCCCTAATCCATGCTGACACTCAAGATACCTGGGAGGAGTCCTGCCTTCCTGTGAGCTTTCTGTGCGAAATTTGGGGACAGGGAGCCAGACTGGATTAGGAGAGGACTGCCTGGGCAGCAGTGGACCTCCTCAAGACATTCATTCACTCTCAATCCAACGTGAACTGTTTCTACATTGGGAGATGGGGCCAGGCACAACATCAGGGAACAATGAGACTGTTACGGGTGCTTCCATCTAGACAGAAATAAAAATATCAGGAGAGCTTCATTCTAAATGTAAATAAAAATGTCAGGCGGATTGGTGATTGCCGGGAAAGAATGTATGCATACTTCCTGAACTCTAATTTGCTGCCGCTTCAGGGCCAGCCTAACTATATAAACTTCAGGCATAATTTTGACTGTTGCTAAGTTTTCTCTTACTACACATCTGCCTCCTCACCATCCTTCCTATAAACACATACAAAACAAAACGGGCATGGGCCCCCAAACTGGCACCAACAGAATGCTGTCAGAGTCTTAGTCTTCCCAGTCTTCATTCACAAGTGTATACTGAGAGCTTACCACAGACCAGGCATGGAGCTAAGCACTAGAAATCCAAAGATAGAAGTATACCGTCCCTTCTCTCAAGAAGCTCATTCCAGGTAACCGTAGTAGCATGAAAGTGTTACTTGACCCAGGACGATGTAGATTTCAGAAGGGATCAAAGGCTTAAGCTAAAAGATTAAAGTTCAGTATTATAGGGGACACAATTACTCTTCAAAGTACTGTGCAATGAAACCCTGAAGAGAAACACCTCACTTAGTGAAGAATTTCATAAATTTGAGATTCCTGTCCCTTTTCTTCCTCTTTGTGTCTTAGACCTAGTAACTTCTATTAGTTTTCCCACAGCTTATAGGAATCAAATCAGCCATCTTTTATTATTAAGGGCCAAAAGGAAATCTACACAGATCAAAGGGGTACAATTTCTTTGTATCTCAGAAATTTCTAGCAGTTAAAAAAATTAACAAATTTCCTCTATTACCCTTAAAAACCTAAAATAATTTGTAATGAGATCTATTCCTTTAAAGTATGATAATATTATTTTAAAATAATAAATCCAGTCAGTTTGATACCATAGTTTTATGTATAATTTTAGAAGTTCTTAATCTATTTATTTTATTTTGAGAACCAGGTAAGTGCTTTTGAAGACAATATGCTCAGGCTGGTCATGTTGCTAAATTTCTGAGGATGGAAGAATGTTTCTAGGTTCAATTAAAAAAAAAAAACCATGATGTAATTATAGATTTCTTTTTTTCCTTCAGACATCTTTTCGTCACCATACTAACATAATGTTTTACTACCAGATACCTATACAGCACAAGGGAAAAAGAAAAGGCACTTACTGGGTTATTTAGGGGTACAGAATGTGACTATTGGGATAATTCAAGACTAAATATAGATTTCACTGGGACTCTGTTTTAGCCAAGCAAGCTGATTCAATCTTCTAGTAGCATCGGCTGAACAAAATTTGTAGCCAAATCAACTGTTGACATCATTTCGATTTGAGCAGGCAAGCAGAATAGCTCAGTGGTTAAAAGCATGGACTTTAGGGTCAAGCTTCTTGGGTTCAAATTCTGGCTCTACTATTTGCTAGCTGTGCGACCTTGAGAAACTTCCCTAACTTCTCTGTGCCTCAGTTTCTTTGTCTCTAAAATGTAGGTAATAATACCTCCCCTCAAAAGGTTCTTGTAAGGATTAAGTGACCATGTGTGTTTAGAATAGTGCCTTGCACATAGCAAGACTTTATAAGTATTGGTTAAATAAAGACAAAATAAAATTTAAACTTGTTAGTTTCTCTCTGGAAATAGTCAAAGACACCAAGACTTGGGTTCATGGCAGTTTGGTCGTTTTTTTTTTTTTTTTTTTGAGACAGGGTCTCACTCTGTTGCCTGGGCTAGAGTGGTGTCATAATAGCTCACTGTAGCTCACTACAGCCTTCAGCTCCTGGGCTCAAATGATCCTCCCGCCTCAGCCTCCCAAGTAGCTGGGAGTACAGGCACATGGTACCACGCCTGGCTAATTTTTTTTATTTTTTGTAGAGACAGGGTCTTGCTATTGCCCAGGCTGGTTTCGAACTCTTGGACTCAAACTATCCTCCTGCTTCGGCCTTTCAAAGTGCTAGGATTACAGGCTTGAGTCACCGTACCCGGCCATGACAGATTATTTTAGCCTGTAACTTTGGTAGATTCCTTTGAGAACTTTCCCAGGGCCTTCTTGGTAGCAATTCAGTAAGATGTGAAATTCTGTGGCAATCTACTATCCTAAGCCATGGCTAGGAGCAATCACAAACACTCTTGGTACCAGGAACATCAGAAGGCAGATGATCACATAGCTCAAAGGAACAGCATGCCTGCCCACTCAGGCTCCCTAAGCCACTGCCAATAACCTCTGGGAACATAGGCATAGAATAAGCAGCTGAAAAGGCATGAAACAGGATTTTATTGCAGTGACAATGAAATCTAGCTGGTTTCAGTAATTTTTTTCTACTTCCAGGATTCAAGGAAAAAAAGATCATTTTCATCAATGAGTGCTTTGTTTTATTAATTATCACTATATACAATTTCCATAATTTTTCAACAGGCATGTAGTCTGGTGAATTATTCATTTTACAGAATTACCTAGGCACCTTTTCTGGACCTGTAACAAATCTAAAGCCTCTAACCACCATCTAAGCCAGGACAAAAATCTCCAAATTGCCTGGAAATAAAGAAGATATTACGTCCTCTGAGCCAAATTTCAGTCGCGATACCACGGGATCTCAATCACATACCTTCATCCAGACTTGATTTCAGAGATGGTCCCCTGAGGTCTTCTTGATCAGGAATAGCCCTTGCACAGGAGTTTGGAGAATGCCTTAAACCATCAGGAAAGCTTGGAAACACATTCATATCTGTCCTCTGCCTTCCCCTTGGCTTACAGCCTGCTTCCTGTTAAGGAGACAAGATGACGCCGTGCAGGGTAGATTGTTAAACCATCTTCCCGCCCCCAGCCCCACTCTCTTGGTGCCCCTCCCTTCTCCTTTCCAAGGCTCCGGAATGTGTCACATGGGAAATGGATCATGTGGCTCAAGGGGAGAATGTGGCCATCTTCTCTCTCCCTTCCCCCACTTTTCCTTTCAGGAGCAAAGCAGCAGAAATCTCTGGCCTGATTGGCTCAGACCAAAAATCTCCATATGAAAAGGGGAAGATTCAACTACCCAAACCTCCAGCCTTCTTCACTTTCTTTTTTGTTTTTCATCTGAAGATTTTCCCTGAGCAGAGTTGCTCAGTATGGGAGGGAAATGATACTTTCTCCTCAACCCCCCTCTTTCTTACCATCACTACCCTGACCTGGGAAGGTGTTCCTTAACCTCCCTCTGGAGCCCCCTTAGCATATCTGCAACAATGGAGTGTTCAGCACCACGGACAGCATTACACCTTCTGCAGGGCTTGTTAAAAGCCATTTGTCTATTTCACTCTCAGGTAAATAAAAATATTTTTTAAATATTTCCCTGAGGACCTTTGCCTAAATATAAATTTATATTTAGGGCTCTTATTTCCCCTATTATCAATTTACTGTTACCTTATAAACACAAATATAATTTTTACATTTCATTAAACCCAAAAGACCATTCCATACCTACCTCCTTGTGCCCATCCCATCACCCATCCTCACCCTTTAAACATGTTCCATGGGTTTTTTTTCAGGAGGAGGCAGATTTTCATAACATAGTTCACTATATGCCCATTTATCTATGCTCATGGGCAAAACCACCGGAACAGAAAAATTCTTGGGTGTACAGGTCTACATGTTTTTGGCCCCATCTCCAGGACTGAGTCAAGGCTAAATTAGAGGGGCAGGGAGGGAGCCTGGTTGGAGCTGTTTTATGCGGAGTCTATCCTGCTTTGCTGACGTCCTGGTTGCCATGGTGCTAGGTAACTGCTAAAGGGGATGATTTCTTTCAAAACCCGTCACCATGGGATCCTGCTGACTACAGAAAGGAAGAGGGAAAAGGACTGAATTGCTGAGGAGGGCTTTCAATTAGCATTCTCAGAGCCAAAGTGGATTGTTGCTGATCCTAAATCTTGAAAGAATGCTAAGAATTAGTATGGGGACTGCGATGTTAACTCCCCCCATCCTTCACTGCTCCTTTCCTGAAAAATCTAGTTAGGTGCAACTGATTGAAAATGACCATGCAGTGCCATCACAGAGTGGTAGGAAGAACACAAGAATGTATTTCCCTTCAGGCTGGGACTTCTGACTTTTGGAAGCAATCATCTAAATCCTAAGAGCCTTAATTGAGAGATCCCTTAGAACCACACCAGGAACAGCACGTGAACGCTTTACAAATTTATGGGACAAAAGATAAATATTTTTGAATGTGAATTGCTAAATTATTTTATTTTTTTTTTCTTTTTTGAGACCGTGTCCCCCTCTTTTACCAGGGCTAGAGTGCCATGGTGTTATCATAGCTCACTGCAGCCTCAAACTCCTGGGCTCAAATGATCCTCCTGCCTCAGCCCCCTGAGTAGCAGCTGGGACTACAGGCACACACCACCACAGCTGGCCATTTATTTATTTATTTTTGATAGAGCTGTGTTGCTCAGGCTGGTCTCAAACTCCTGGTCTCAAGTGATCCTCCCACTTCAGCTTCCTAAAGTGCTAGGTAGGATTACAGGCGTGAACCACCACACCTGGCCTAAATTATTTTAAATAAATGTAAGTTTGATTAATGCTCGGATAGCAGCTGCATTGCCCCAAATCAAGAATTTAACATATCAACTGCCATGTGAGTAGTATTTAATTCATGCTAGTTTTGAGCCCGGGGTCTCGTGAAGCGTATGTAACTCTCCTATGTCTCTTTACCTTGGGAGCCACGTGGTGTGCAAGCAACTCAGGCTGCCATGCTGCAGCATACATGTTACGTGATGGGTAGCCCCTGGGCAAAATCCTGTAGTTGGTTTGTGAAAATCTTACTTATTGATGTCCTTACTGTTACAATCAATATTGACAATTTAATTGCATATAACTCACACACAGAAAATAAAAAATAAATTTTTCATTAAATTGGAAAGGATCATTTTGTTTTTGAAGTTTTTATTCTATTTTTGTAATAAAACACTGTGGCCCCAAGGAAAAAAATTTTTTTTCTAGTGTGGCAGTCAATGTGTTAAACTAGCTATACATTTGTCACATAAAACTGCCATATAACTGGCTCTAACTCAGAATCCTAACCAAGGCAATTCCAAATATTTACTTTTGGGGGAAGGAATGCTGACTTGCAATGTGCAGAAATACAAACTTTGTAAGGAAAAAGGTGGCATGGGAAGCTGGAGTATAATTCAAGAAACTGAAGCTCTTTCCTGGATCAATATCCACAGCTTAAGATGTATTTCCTACTTTTATTTTAGGAAAAGAGTCAGGTTAATTCTAGATTTTCTACATAAGACTAGGAGAAATTCAACTCTTAATTCTAACACTTGCCACTCTCCAGAAAGTCATTTCTCAAGAATGCTGGATATGTTTGAAGAACATATTCATATTCTTAAGAGTGAGCAGGCTGGTGACTTGGATATCATCTCCTCTCTTGGTCAATAACAACAACAAAAAGAAAACTAATATTTAATTTGTGCCAAGTATTTACATACATGATATCATTTAATCCTCCTGTCAACCCAATGAGATGAATACTATTAACAACATTCTGTTTTACAGATGAGGAAACTGAGGCCCAAGGATGATAATGTGCCCAAAGCAGTATAGACAGTGTGAGAGCTAGGATTGGGAATCATGTAACCTGACTCCAGAGCAGGCATAGTGTACTATACTACTCTGTATCATGAATAATGGACTAGACTAAAATAACTGGTCAATTTAATGTGTTGTGATTTACTACTATGGCCCTTTGACAGGAGAAATCACAAAGATTGCTTTCAATTATTTGAGAGGAAAAAATGACCAAATTACTCATTCTTTTTAGGATGAATGCATATATACCTATAGCTTAATGATAAAATATGAAAAATAATTTCACAAGGAGTCATAATCCAAAATATTAAGGATGGTTATAGAACATATCATATAATATACTAATTCTGTTTAAAATATATTAAATTTGTAATCACCAAACTTATTCCTGACTATTAGAAAAAGATAAAGAAACTTGATCTTTCACTCAAACCCATAATACCCTACAATACTTGTGTTATTGGGGTAATGTTTTGAAAATGATTAAGGTGATTTTTTTCCTCTTCTGCCTGAGGAATCCATTTGCCCTGGGAATAGGGAGTGTAGCATTATTTAGAAAAAGAATGAAGGCAAGGTACAGTGGCTCACACCTGCAATCCTAGCACTTTGGGAGGCCAAAGCGGAAGGATCACTTGAGCCCAGGAATTTGAGACTAGCTTGGGCAACATAGTGAGACCTCATCTCTACAAAAAATTTTTTAAAAACTCAGCTGGGTGCGGTAGCACGTGCCTGTAGTTCTAGCTACTTGGGAGGCTGAAGCAGGTGGATTGCTTGAGCCCAGGAGTTCGAGGCTACAGTGAGCTATGATTGAACCACTGCCTGGGCAACAACAGAGTGAGACCTTGTCTCAAAAAAAAGAAAGAAAGAAAGAAAGGAAGGAAGGAAGGAAGGAAGGAAGGAAGGAAGGAAGGAAGGAAGGAAGGAAGGAAGGAAGGAAGAAAGAAAGAAAGAAAGAAAAAGAAAAGGAATGGAAAAAAAAGAAAGAATTAATATTCAGCTCCTGAAATTCAAAATAGGACCAAGACAATAGACTTGAAATCCAGGCTATTGTTTTGAAAGCCATTCTCTAAATTCCTTTAATTCTGCCCTTGGCTTGTCATCAACCAACCCTGGAAGACTTTGCTCAGTGTTCTGTACCATACAGCTGCATCTTTATGCAAAAACTTTCCAAGGGGCTCTAGAACATGCAGTTTTATGGGAACTAATTTCTAGATTCTCTACTTCCACAAGTATGTTTTCTGAAACTGCTTTTCCTGAGAACTGGTGCAGTCAAGATGTCATGGATGTCATACTGGTTCTTTGTTCCCACCTAGTTTTTCTTCCATTTTACCATAGATTGGCAAATCTCTCCCCAACCTTTACCTCAAATTCATTGTCTGAATTTTAAAACGTCCTGGCAACCAAACAAAGTAATAACTGGAAATATTGGGGATAATACTGAGAAAGTAAATGGCTCCAATAATTGAGTAACAAATCCTTTTATTTATTTATTTTTTTTGAGACAGAGTCTCGCTCTGTTGCCCAGCTAGAGTGAGTGCCGTGGCGTCAGCCCAGCTCACAGCAACCTCAAACTCCTGGGCTTAAGCGATCCCACTGCCTCAGCCTCCCGAGTAGCTGGGACTACAGGCATGCGCCACCATGCCCGGCTAATTTTTTTCTATATATATTTTTAGTTGGCCAGATAATTTCTTTCTATTTTTAGTAGAGACAGGGTCTCGCTCTTGCTCAGAGCTGGTCTCGAACTCCTGATCTCGAGCGATCCACCCGCCTCGGCCTCCCAGAGTGCTAGGATTACAGGCGTGAGCCACCGCGCCCGGCCAACAAATCCTTTTAAAAATCAGGAGCTTTCTAATTGCTTTAAACAAAATTAAAAGCAAACCCCTATCCAATTTTCCACTGAAAAATTCATTAAAATAGTTTTCTTAAAAGAAAGCTCTTCTTTACAGAAGAATGCCAGTTAATAAATATGGAATATTATAGTAAGAACAACATTTTTGCAGTCCCCAGTGAAATAACTGATTCAGGCAAAGATCACAATGGATGTTCACACCCTCAGATGGAAGTTGTCAGAGAACAGGTTGTATGTAGATTACTTATAAACTGCAAAGGGAAAAATGTCCTTTTTCAGTGGAGAGACTGGGAGGCAGCATTACCAACTTAAACCAAGTGACCAACCTTCGCATCATTAATAGTGAGACAAACTGAAATTGTGTGTCTAACATGAAGCAATGTCACCTACTCAGCTTCACTCACTGATGAAGTATTCTTCTGAAAAATGTTTAACCTGAATCTAATCAGATCTTTACACATAATATCCAGTTTTAAAAAATAAAAAAAGCAGGAGTTAGAGAAACAAGTTATAAGACATCATGAGGAAATAATTAGCCAAATCTAGAATGTAGGCTGTTCTGCAAGAGAAACAGCTTGGACTCAGCAAAAAGTCAACGTCATGAAATAAAAAGGCTGCCTACCATAATGTGTTACTTCTGTGTTGAAAGGAACATTCAGGGCAAGGAATCTCTGCCTTTACTCCCCTTTAGGGACCACTACCCGAGCCTCTCATACCTCATTCCTCACATTTTCTATGGCCGTTAAAGCCAATGGCAAGTCCCCAATAGCACGGTTAGACAGAGATAGGGCAATCAATTACCTAAGCCTGTCCCGTTCCCTTGAAGCTTGGATGCTGAACTAACAGGCCTACCATGGCCAAGGCAAGATGACTCTATAGCAGGGGCCAAGGGGAAGCTGGGTCTGCAAGGGGAGGGGGCCAATATTCCCTGGGAGATTTGCCTGAAGCCAAAGACGGGCCATGCGTTCACCAGCTGCAGGCTTCCGCATCAGCATCGCAGGACAGCATGTTCCCCAGTGATCAGGCAGACAAGGGGTATCGTGCTAGACATCTGAAGGCACCAGTCAGTGCACACTCTAGGTCCAGACTGAAGCCAGGAGGTACCATCTCTCTCAGCAATGCCTCAAGAATGTGTATGTTACCCCCTGGTCCCCTACAAATGGATGTCATCTTCAGAGAAGATGACAGGATCTCCTTGGGAGGTATTATGAAAGATGAAACATTTTTATCCATAGGAGACTTATACTACTTAAAGGAACTGAATGAAACTGAACTACATTTGAAACTGGATTGTACACTTTGGGGTTTTTTTCTGTAACCTGTTAGGCTGTGGTGGTTTTAAAATACCTCCACAAATTCTTTGATATGTCTCCCTTCAAATGGTGAAACTTAATCCACCTCCCCTTGAATGTGTACCAGACTTAATTACTTGTTTCTAATAAACATTATAGAATATGTCAGAAGTAATTGTATATAACCTCTGAGGCAAGATCATAATGACAGTTTCTACCTGGCCGTCACCCTCTTGGATTGCTTATTCTAGGGTAAGCCAGCCACCATGTCATAAGGTCACTCAAACTGCCTGTGAAGAGGCCCACATGTAGAAAACCAAGGTTTCTCATCAACTAGACAACCAGGAGTGTGAGCTGCCTTGGAAGCAGATCCTCCCGCCCCAGTCCAGTGATTGTAGCCCTAGCCAACATCCCGACTACAGCTTTGTGAGAGACCCCAAGCCAGATGGCTCAGCTAAGCTGCTCCCAAATTCTTGATCCACAGAAACTATCGTATAATGTTTATTATTTTTTAATTATTTTTTGTTTTTGTTTTATAAGCTCTGTTGGGCTGATTATTGTTTTAAGTTACTAAACTATGGTTTTTTGTTTTTTGGTTTTTTTTTTTTTTTTTGAGACCGGGTCTCGCTCTGTTACCTGGGCTAAAATGCAGTAGCATCATCATAGCTCATTGCAACCTCAAACTTCTGGGCTCAAGCGATCCTCCTGCCTCAGCCTCTCAAGTAGCTGGGACTATAGGCACACAACACCATACCCAGATAATTTTTAATTTTTTGTAGAGACAGGGTCTCATTATGTTGCTCAGGCTGGTCTTGAACTCCTGGCTCAACTGATCCTTCTACCTCGGCCTCCCAAAGTGCTGGGGTTACAGGCATGAGCCACAATGCCTGGCCCTGTGCCCAGACCTAACTGTGGGATATTTTGTTATGTAGTAATAGATAACTAATACACAGGTGAAAACTCTAGACAAAATAAGGGACTTACATTTTCATGAGATATCTGAACTGTAGTGAGTTAAGTAAGTGTCCTTGCTACACATGTGTATGTCTCTGATGTGGAACATATGTGGTTTCATTAAGACAAGAACATTAGGAAGGGGGAACACAATTAGGTACATAACACAGTTGCCTCAAGAAAAAAGAAAGCCACTTAAGTGGATATAGATTTATTATAAGGACTCAGACAAAGCGCAGGGAACTTAAGAACAAAAAATGGTGGCCTTTCAGATGGGACTGAAACAGACCAAGAAAGCCACTGACTCCATCTCTTTCTCTCTGAGGCCACATAGCCTACTGTTTTCAGCTCCCTCTCCTCATTAGCTGCATTCATCAGCTAGTTTTTTTGTCCCCCATTGTATTACTGGCCCCTAAATGTCTGACCCCAAACAGCAGCCTTGGATCTAAAATTTACAGATCCTTAGAAATTCAATGCTTCTGTCAAAATGACCCAGTCTTTCAATGTTCTGCTTCTAAACTCTCAGGAGGCAGAGTCTGTTTGACCCAGCCTAGGTCGGATATACAGCTGGGGGCACTGGGATGGAAAAAGAGTTCCCATATCACCTTCCCAGCACTCTCTAAAAAGGGGCTGTTGGCAAATTTTATAAGAGGTAAAGGCAAGGAGAAGGAAGAAGGATTGATGGATGAAATGACTAGCAACTTAGTGTATCTGTTTTTAAACTTCCATTAACTCTCCAGGTGAGCCTGCCAACAGCTCCAGTCTAAACTTCTCACCACCTATGACTTCCATTTTAATCACCCACTAAACACACATACCTGTCACACTGCATGTAGTGCTCCCATATATACACCATGCTGTTTCATGCCTCTAGGCTTAGACTTGACACACAGCTTCTCTGCCTTGTTCACCTTGTGAACGTCTACTCCTCTCTTAAACCCTGCTCAGTTTTATCTTGTCTATAGTTCTACATCTCTCCCACTCCCCAGCCTTCCAAAATACGTTACTCACATCTTCCTTTTTACTATAGCACTTTAATTTTCACACATATTACTTCTATGACTGCATATATCATATTGCATTGTGTTCCTAGATTCTTGTAGGGAGGAATGTCATCTAATTCATCTTTATACCTCTAGGATCTAAAAAACAAAGTAAGTACTCAACAACAGTGTTCCAGTACATTGAACAAGCATGACTTTTGGGATTAACTCAAACAACTTAATTTTTATTTTCCACTGTTTCTTTGAAAACACTCTGTAGGTGTTGGTTCTTCTCCTATCCCTGAATTAAAATGTGGGTGGTACCATTACTTTTTCTGGTTACTTTTAGTTAAGAGATGTTAATAATTAAAATATCCAGTCCTGCACAACAGTCAAAATTTGGCACCTGACTTAAAGTTTAGGCTTTTCTCCCTCCTCCTAGTTTGTGCCTGCTGCAGATAGGAAAGCCTACATTTAGGAAAAGAGTGTGGCCACTTCCCTCTTTCCCTGACTTGTTTGTCTAACTCTCAGATTGTGCCCATTCTAATTTCTAACCCTTTCATCCTTAGAGAGTAAGATGAGCAAGAGTCTTACTTTGTTGGTACTTTATGAGCTGCCATCACTTTCTCTGCACCTCACAGGTATTAAAAGCTGACTTCCTATCTCATGGGCACTTTTGTAGGTTTTGGGGGACAAACTTCTATATCTATGAATTTCTCAACTGCAGTTCCTTTAACCAGCTGGCCACTTACCCTAACTTCAGAAAGATCTTTAGTTTTTCCCTGATGAAGCCTATTCATCAATCTGGGTGGTCTTCTTGGCCAGGTCCAGAGTTGACCCCCTGCTGGCTCTCTCTCTTTCCCTCAGTTTGCAGGAAACATGCATGTCTTCTTTGTCCTGACAAATTTCAAGAATATAAACCCATCGCTAACAAAGTAGCAAACTCTCTTTCAGCCTATAAGGTTGTTCAGGTGGAAGATAGACATTAGTGCATTGTGTCCCCCTAAACTCTGGGAAGCTTTCCAAGTGGTCTCATGGAAAGCCCTTTTCCCTAGTCTTTGAGTGAAGGGCTTAAACACTTCTTTTCCTCCATAGTGATGAAGTCCTCACAGCACTACAATAACTCCATTCAAATATTCTCTTCAAAATCCCTTTCCCAGTCTTCACTCTTGACTCTTTTATGCCCTTGACACTGGTGAGAGTTTAAGAATAGTCTAATCAGTTTTCACCCTCCTACATTTTGCACAAATCCCACAGTAATCTCTTTGCTATCTTGTCTTAGGATATTAGGCAGCACTCCTATTTAACATACTTTTATAAGAGTTTATCTAAACTGTTACCACTTTTAGTTTTTCTATTTCTAACTCTCATCCTGCTTCCCTCTTCTCGAGCCTCCCATCCTCCTACCCCCATTCTACTCCTCACTTCTGCATAATCTGCTCTTCACCCACTTCATAACCTCTAGCTACTTGACCCCTGCATAGTCTCTGAATCCCTTGTCTCCTTACCTAGCCAACAATATTTAGCCATTTTACCAACACTCTTGCTAGAGATAACAGCAAACCAATGTCTTTGTCTTTTCCCCATACCCACTTTAGTAATCCCCAATCTTGGTAGCCCCAGACAACTTCTTTCTCTGTTTGAGTCCTTGGACTCCTGAATATTGATTGAAAAATTCAGAAAACTATACTGATTGGATCTAGCACAGACTGATATTTTCTAGTCTCAGTTGGGCCAACTCTGGCTTGGGAAAGTCTTTGCTCAGTTCTTAAGATTATCTATCACATCCCCAGGATGACATTCCATTTAGTATTCCAGGAGGTTGCAGCTCTAATAATGGCAGATACATTTTTGGAAGATATACTGTATCATCAAGTTTCCTAGCATCTGACCCAAAATACTTTTCATAGAGTAAAAAACACATTGCATACAAAAGAAAAGCCCACTTGTGTCCAAAGACAGTAGTCTCATTGCTGAACTATATCAATTATATAGAATTTTATTTCTAATATCCCAAAAAGAGGCAGAAAGATGGCCTGGAACCCCTTGTATGTAGGACCAGAACCCTATATCGGTACAATATGAAATTTTTTGAACAAGGTCCAATAGGCATTTGACATCCACAAAGCAGAAAAGACTTAACCACAGTGTGGGGTTTTTTTTGTTTTGTTTTGTTTTTCTATCTGGGGACCTAAGCTCTTTCCTCCTTTTGCTTCCTGTGCAAAAGTACTAGCAGTCTCCAGCAAGAACCTGAAGCATCACTTGTATTTGGCTCCAGTCCTGGCTCATTGTGACTCATAAAAATCATTGAAGACAGACACCAATCTGTCCAGTGTACCTTCCTGTCCCAGGAGGACTCTGTCTCTCACTCATGTATGCTTGCTTCTCAAGAAAAAGGACCCAATTAAAGATAGGTAACCCTATGTGGCAAAAGATACTCCTGACCATTACCATTATATTTGGATCTTGATATCCAGTGAATGAAGTAGTATGGTTTTCAACTTCTGAATTACTTATATCCCTAGAAACTAGAGTTGTCCTACTAGAAAGCATCTTGTCTCTTAACAGCTGAAATTCTTGACCCAGAGATGACACTTCTGTTCCATCCAAGTGATACTCTATTGACTGAAAGGCTACAAAGGCAGGTTTGAACCTCACCTTTCTCATCTGTCAGTACCAACAAAACCACGTGTGTGGTCAGAGCAGCGACATGAATCCTGATATGCTTTGGGAAGAGGCTTCATTATCAGTGGCTGGTGGCACATACATTCCCACCTGCACCTCCTCATTGGAAAAGAACACCCACATGCACACATTTCAATCATGCCTTGATGCCCTCCCCAACCAACAGAGCAGAACAGACTGTAAAAGTTCACCCCGACCCACTACTGCCATGAGCCCTGCTCATGGCTCAAGATTCACATGTGGTAAAGCAACAAAGACATCATCACCTGTGTTGCCTGTGCTAGATAAAAGGACCAGCTTGGGAGGCTCAAAGTCTTCCATCTCTACAGCAAATCCTGTACGTTCCTGGCACCTATATTAATGACTTCATCACTGACCTTTCCAAATCACTATGCTAACCCCATTCTTTTCACCATAGCCTCCTTTTGAATATGGCTCACTATACCCTACTCATCTGCCCATCTCAAGCTCTAGCTTTTATTCCTCTAGAAATTTTTCAAATATATAACCATCCAGATCAGGAGTTCTTAAGCCAAAGGTTTATTTTCCTCTTCTAGAAGGAACTCTTAAAGCAGTGGCTCCAACCTTCGTTGCAAAATGGAGAGCTTTAAAAAAAAACTGATGTCTGGGCTCTACTCAGAGATTCTGATTTAATTGGTCTAGGGTGAAGCCTGGGCATTAGGATTTTTGAAAGCTCCCCAGGTGATTCTAATGTGCAAGAAAGGCAAAGAATCTGTCTTAAGGCCCTCTAAAAATAGATGGACCTATGCTCCATATAACATCCACAATTCAATGGGTAGGCGGCATGTACTAAATACCATATACCGATTTCTATGCTAAGAACTCATGTAGTCTTCTCAACAGTACCTCATTTTGTCATTACAATAATCCTATGAGATGGGCACTGTTATTCTTATTTTGCAAATAAGGAAACCAAGGCTCAGAGAAGTCACACAGAGTGATTGGAAGACCCTAAAGTCAAACCCCAAGTCTGATTCCCAATTCTACACTTTCTATGACATACTGAGATGTCATGCCTCTTGGAGCTAGATGATCCCACTCCCTACAACAAGACACCCAGGCTTCACCCCAGAAATCCTATTTTATTGCATGTATTGACTTTTCCTGTAGCGTTTTCCTATGAACTCCACACATATAGCCCAGCTGCCAGGATATACTTTAGACTGCCAAAATGAAATGAAGTGCTCTGGGGAGAACTTCTTGGTAGGTGACTACCATGTCTAGCTCTTTACTGAAATACTTCCATTCTATATATTCATTCATACCTGGATCTTTCTCCATCACTACTAGCTTCAATCCTGTGGCTTTCTATATTTACTCTTACAGATGAAGCTATATTGCTTACCTATCAACCATTCTTTTGTTAGGCATAGTAAAAGTATGTACTCCATCAGCATTCCTCTGCCTTGTACTCCTGACAGGACACAAAGAATCAAAATATACTGGCTACACTGCATAAAATTGCTGCCAATATCAAGATAGACTCTAATACCTAGTGAACTGAGAAGTTAGAAGTATGTACTTTTGCAATGTGCCAGTGACACATCTGAGGAATTTGGTAGTTAAATCCCACCATTTCATTCCATAAAATCCACATTTCATTCTGGCTAAAGGATGGGGTTAGTGGGAGGTTGTGGGGGGGCAGGGGACGCCATCGGAAGGAGGAAGACACTGCAGGTGTTGGGTGATACCTTTAAGATGTTGCGGGGCTAAATCCAATGCTTGTGCAGGTGTCCCATGTACCCTAAGAGAGAAAGGAGGTCAGATTAGTCAGATCCCCCAAGACAGTTCTCAAATTCCTGACTTCTGTTACCTTCACTGTTCCTCCGCATCCCAACCTCAGCCCTTGCTCAGGACTGTGGTTTTCAGAATCTTCCTTGTTCCGCTCCCTTAGGGACTTACAAATTTCCACCTTACATACATCATGGACTGTACGTGTGGAATTTCTGCCTTTGTTTACAAACACGCATAGGTTCACACTATTTTAAGAAAATTTTTTTCTACTGTCAACAGTTCTGCCTTTCTAGTCTCAGTAGTTATTGCCTTCATTTCATTTATCTCTCATATCTTCCCATCTTCTTCCCACAATACACACCCATATCCTCTCTTGGTCACCAGCCCCCCGCCAAATCCTTTGGCCCCTCACATTTATGTCGCTCCCAGAGGTATTTTCCCAAACACATCAAACTCATCACCTTTATTTTAAACTGTGATAGGCTCTCCCACTCCCACTCCTTTACTACTTGGTTCGCTGAAACCTCCTCTCACACGGAGTTCTCGGCCAATATAAAAACGGAAAGAAGGGAGGACCATACAAGCTTGTGGAGTTTTGACTGCAAAATCTCGAAGAATGTGGTGTTGTGCACTTGAATCCATCGGGTCAACATGACGGGCATTTTCCGAGGGCCAAGTTCGGCCGCCAATTACCCGGCATGACGTTTCGAAACTTTTGCGCGCGAAAACGTTAGCCAGACGCATGCGCAAACGCCACTTGGTGGTGGTGTGGGGGCCTTCACCGCGAGCAGGCAAATCTCGCGTCGTTTGGGGAAGGCCGGTGAATAGGAACGGCTTAGGTGGCGTTGTGATCTCCGCTCCCCACTTTTTTTTTTTTTTTTTTTGCCATCCCAATGGATTAGTACTGCAGTCAATAAAAAAAGGTCAAGATTCCGCAGCGAGAACAAATTAGACTAATATAACTAGCCGATAGGTTAGCGGCAGTTCTCTAGAGCCAAGGAATTGTACGAAGAATTTCTCTGCGAGGCCCCGGAGGCCACACAACTAGTTCTTCAGAAACAAAAGCGAAAAAAAAAAAATAAAGGAAAAATAGGAAAAGCCAACCAGTTTATCATCTTAGGACCCGGTGCTTTGTTTTGCCTTTCCCCTTTTCGCTATAGAAAAAATCCCACTGGCTCCTCCCAGTTCACCCTCCTGCTCCTCTGCGCCTGCGCGGCGCTCCGGTGGCTGCGGCTTCTGGGCGTCGGGGCGCTGTGGTTTGCTGCCTGGCGGGTGTTCGTGAAAATCGTCTAGGAACGCGGAGCGGAGGTTTAAACGTGCACAGTTTAAGTGTAAACTTTAAACCAGTGAAAATAACGGTAATGAAAACTCTGAACGCTCAGAAATAGGTACCCTGTGAGAGCTGTCATGGAAGATGTTTATAAGGGACGTCACGAAACGATAGCACCGCTCTAACCGTACCTAAGTGTTGAGCAGCAAAGTAAACCGTGGGTATTATTTTACGTACCTACGTAAAACGTGGACTCTGTTATCGTGAGAATGCAAATAAGCCTAAACCTAAGGTCGTGTTGCCTCGAGCAAACCTCGAGCAACACCTGCATGATTAAGACTGACTCCTGAAGCAAAGTCAAAAAAGCAGCCATGCAAATTTTGAAACTAAAAAGAGAGATGACTCTAGAAGCATTTGCCAGAAAAAGCACAACAAACCAACAAGCGAATTTTTCAAATGGTTTGAAGATCCCTTAAAAGTCAGTGTCAGGCGGCTTGGAAGACAGTGATACTTATAAAATGAGAACTGATCCAGGTATGAATGGCTCCATTTGAAAACAAAAAGAGGCAGCCAAACTGATTTTTAAGAAGTATCTTTATGAAAGGATTTCCAATGATACATTTTAATGTACTCAAAAAACATCTTTAATGACTGGTGGATTCAGCTAAACCTGGATAAAAGCATAGATGTTAACAATTTGGCAGTTTTATTGGACTCTATCTGTTATGTTTTGAAAGGTGATTTTGGAGACTTCAACTTATAACAAGAAATTTTCTACGAGGAAGGTGAGATTTTTAGGTAACATGAAATTAAGTAGAGAAAATGTATGGACATATGAGCAGATGGGGCTAAATTGTGGAGGCTCTGCATGTTTCCAGCAGTGGTCACAGGGAAGCCTTCATCTCAAAAAGCTAGCCTCTGGATTTTCTTAGTGTGTTCAACATGATAGTAAAATTTAGGAAATACAGCGGTTTGAATACTTATCTTTTTACACAAATTTGTACCAAAGTGGGAAATGACTTTAAAATCCTACTCCATTATGTAAAGATACACTGACTTGGTTGAGGTAAGGTGATAACCAGTTTTGAAGCCAGTATTGAACTGAAATTTTCTTCATGAAGGAAAACAGAAGAACGTAAGTTGAATGGATATCTCATCCACCTTAATGATTAAGACCGACTCAGAAAGACAGTGGCATACTTTGTCAAGGCAAACAACTAGTGTAGAACAAACAGAATAATTTCATTGCACATGATAAGATGGCTCTAATGAAAATTAAGTATGGGAGGGAGTTGGATGAAGAGTTGAAAAAGAACTTTGACTCCTTCCTGGTTCATTTACATGTGATAAAAATTATAGTGTAAGACTGGTAGGTGGTCAAAGAAAACATCTTCCTTCACTGAAAAAGAAAATCCTTTGATGAGTAAAAGACACTGGTGGACTGGTTACCCATTTAGTCTGTCATATGACTCAGAAAATATGCTTACCAAAATTTGCACATTCAATAGCTAAAAAAGTTAACCATACCATTTCTTTAGCCAGCATTCTGTGATTACCCTGACATTATAAAGTAGTGAAAAGGCCGGGTGTGTTGGCTCACACTGTAATCCTAGCATTTCCCAGGCCAAGGCAGGAGAATCACTCACTTGAGCCCAGGAGTTGGAGGTTGCAGTGAGCTATGATGATGCCACTGCACTCTAGTCTAGGAAACAGGGTGAGATGCTGTCTCAAAAAAAAAAAAAAAAAGAGTAGTGAAAAAACTGCTGTCATTTGTATCCATATATTTATGTAAATCTGGGTTCTGAATTATTGTGACCCCAGGACAAATAATTGAAATTACTGAACAATGAATCTGATATGCATTCTCAATTACCCAAACTTGGCTGAATCAACACAAAATAAACTTACTTATTTACTGAGTGATAGGACATTTTAAAAAAAAATTTAAACACACATATTAAGTCCAAATTGCAGTGTTTACATATGAATTCTTAATGATACACAGGGGACTTCAAAGAAATTTTGCTGTTACTTCTAGGTTTGCACTCCAGTATTTGGGATAATTTGGTATTTTTGTCATATCTAAAGAAAGACTTTCAATCAGAGGGAAGAGAATCTTCAGCAAGAGGGAGGAATGGGGGAAAGAAGGGCAAACTTTTGTGACTATTCAAGCAGTGCCCATTGAGGACATCTTTGCTGATGTGCTCTTCCTTCTGTGAGGGAACTCTGCCCCTTCCTCTCTCTACCTCCCTATTCTCATGGCTGGCTTCTTCATTTCATTTACATCTCTGATAAGGAAAGATACTTTTCTGTTCTGTTAGCTTCAGTGTTTTAAAGAGTCTTTTATCATAGTCACAAAATGGCTGCAATAGCTCCAAACATGTTCTCATATAAAATGCTCCAAACAGAAAGGAAGGGCTATGGGTGAAAAAAAAAGGATTTCTCTTTGAGGCCTCTCTCATAAGGGCAAAAAATCTTTCCCATATGACTTAACAGATTTCTGTTTACCTCTCATTGCCCAGAACTATATCCTATGACTACCACTAGCTGCAAGGGAAGCTAGGAAAGTATGCACAGGGAAAACAAGCATGTTCTTGAAAATAGTGCACTAAAAATAACAGGACTTATGGGAAACACAGGGTTGGGAACAGACCACTCAAAATCTATGCAGCTTTGTTAGTTGAGGGCCATAAAAATTATTATGCTAATAAAAAATACTAACACAATTAAATCTCTACTGGCATTCATACTCAGTATCACAGTCATCCTTTAGGGCTGTGGTATACAACATGGTGGTGACTAGCCACATATGGCTATTGAGCACTCAGATGTGCTAGTCCAAATTGAGATGTGCTGTGAGTGTAAAATGTAAAACAGATTTCAAGAACTTAGTATGTAAAAAAAGAATGTAAAAACCTTGATTATATGTTGAAATGTCATTTCAACATTTTTTACTTTCACTTTTAAAAAATAGCCACTAGAAAACCTAAATTGCATGTATGTCTCTTATTTCTATCGGACAGTGCTACTTTAGAACCTTTAATCCTGGCACATGTGCTTCTTCCTTGAACATATATGCCCCTGAGGGCATTAGTTCCAATTAACAGCAGTTTCATAAAGATTAAAAATCTGATCCAGGATTTTGCCTTCTTTGTCAATCAGTTTTCCCACCACAGGAGAAAATGATTTCACACTTTCATTCACATTTTGCAGCTTTACCACAAAACTTAATGTTGTGAAAAGCTCAGATGTTCTTGAAACTACCAAATAAGCCTCTATTTGCACTAAAGGAAGGCATTTCTGCAGAGTTCTCTGTCTTTTTCTTAAAATCTTTATATATTGCTAAGGTTTTCTATTTAATTTTGAAAAAAGACTTGTCCCTGATTGCTTCACAATGTTAGTGTGCTGGGAAAAATAATGAAGCAATGTAATTTCTGAATTATATTGACATTATTTCCTTATTTACCAATCACCTATGAGCTAATAATGACAGTGTCTGGCATATAAAGCTTTTATCATGGGAGACAGGACTGCCAGTAGACAAAAGGGAGAGAGAATTCCAATCCTATATTTTCAAAGAGTTGGTATACAATTATGGGCTATCTTAGGCAGTGTCAGTCAACAGTAACAGGGGAATAAGATGACCCTTTTAGTCATCAACTTAACATTTAGTAAATTGCCCCATTTGATTTACTCAGTTACTTGCTTCACCCAGCTAAAATCCATTGAGATCTTAAGACCCATGTCAAAAGCCACCTCTTTAGTGAAGCTTTCCCTGATCTCCTCTCTAGAACCTTCACAGCACTTTGCTTGTACCATCTTTTTATAGCACACATATTTGGCCTTTTCTTTATGTTATTGTCTAATTTTTATATATAGAATAAAGCCCTCCCATTGAAAGCAGTGATTATATTTTATTGACTTTTCAAAATTCCTCTGGCGACTAGCCTTATAGTTCATACAAATTGGGCACATGTAAATATTTGTTAGGCAAAGACATGATAAATATTTGAGATGATGAATGTGCTAATTACTCTGATCGGACCTCTATACCTTATATGTATCATAATATCACTATGTACCCCATAAATATGTAGTTATTGTGTCAATTAAAAAATCTTTTAGTAAATAAATATTTGTTGAATTTAGTTATGCTGTATCCTAAAGTGATAATAGAATATAGAATATTAATAGAATAATAGAATACAAATAACAGAATAGAACAAATAACAGAATATTTCGATAGAATATTTCTAAAATTTAAAATATGAGTTAGTATTGGACTCACATCTCTACTGCTTAAAAAAAGTACAGCAGAACTCTCTGTATAGAGTATTAGAAATCAGACTAAACATGCTAATATGTACTGGAGGATTTTTTAAAAGTCATTTTAAGTGATTATAACTAAATCCACAGTAAACATAGACCTGTGATAAATCTGGATCTGTATAGTGGTGACTCATATTTTACTTTTTTTAATTTTTTTAAGGTAAGCATGAAAATAAGATTTATTGAGGAGAGAAAGATAGGATTATAGGGCAAGAGCAAGATATAGGTTTACAGAGCATAATACATACGCCACAGATGACGACCCGACTCGTTGCAGCAGGAGAGCAAAAGGAAAGGCGCAAAAAAGGACTCATATTTTAAAATACTCTGTTTTTCTGGATATTCCTTCTCCCTTTACTTAATGCCTTCTCCCTTTCCTCCTGTATTTTAATCTTATGTCTTATTTACTTCTCTGTTTTGATCATCACTCAAAACAAGAAATCAGTAAGAGATGTCTAACTTTTAAGACTAAAACCACACATTTAAAATCCTGAGAAGCCAGCATTCCTGTTAAATAATGGCCATGATGAACTTAGTAATTATTAACCCTTGCCATCTAATTACACCATTCGACATCCCAGTGACCAAGGCACTAAAGAACGGTAATTTAATTCTGTTCTCATCTTTTCACTTGCATATACAGTATGCTGACACGAATCTCATCGTGAATGATAAGCTGGACTTGGATAGAAAAACTCTATTAGAAAGACTTAGGTGCAAAAAACAATCTACCATTTGGGCAATCAGTATACAGTTTCCCTAGATTTTCTGTAATTTGTTTCCATTTTTTTATGTCGTGTTTCTATGTCTTTCCCACTGAACTGGGAGCTCCTGTAATACAGAGACTTTGTCTTACAGTTTCCCTAGATTTTCTGTAATTTGTTTCCATTTTTTTATATCATGTTTCTATGCCTTTCCCACTGAACTGGGAGCTCCTCGAATACAGAGACTTTGTCTTATGTGTCTCTGTTGCTCCTTTGTCTCTGACTCCAGCACTCAGCATAATGCCTGACACATTGTAGGTAATCAAGAGATACATATTTAGTGAATGAAGTATACCTTGGATCAAACTATCACATGTTCCATGTGAGCTCGGTTAGGGTTAGATGTGCACTTATACTGGATATGGAAAGTGTCTGTTACCTAATTTGAACCTGTCTCTGACTATATCTGCGGGGTGGTGGTTGGGGAAGGTCTTTTGGTTCTAAGACACAGTTTCACTTGTTGCCGTAAGTAATGTGTGGAATATGGGTGCATTGTGAACATGTGTGTGAAAGGAATCTTAGCCATACTGCCAAGTCCTTAGAACATCAAAAGCCAAAGTATGGGTCCTTGAAAGGGTCACATGTAAACAGGGATCAAAGGTTCATTTGGAATCTTGGGCATTCTAGACACCTTTGCCACACCATTCCAGCACACAGTGACTCTGCTGGTCTCTACACATCTTCACTCTGCATCTGTCTGTTCTCTTCTCACTACGATTCTCTGGTTCTTACTGTACTTCCCAGTTCTAATTCTTGAGTGAGAGTTTAAGATTGACTTAGCTAATAACCATCTGCCTTCTTTTGGGTAGACCTGTCTCTACTAGGCCCCATTATAAACCATAGCTCTTGGTCAGGAGCCCATGCCATGGCCTAGAGATGGGGCACTTTCTCTTGGAAGAGGCTGTAGACTTGATAGGTACCATGACTGCCATGTCTAGGACCCCTAGTAGAATGCACTGGGAGTGATCTTTGGGATCTTCATTAGAACCACGTATACTTGCCAATAATATCTACTAGGTGCTAACTACCTACCTTGCATTTATTTTGTTTATAGCATTGAATTGGCCTCATTAGAGTATACGAAAAATATTAAAGACTATAGATTTATAACTGACGTCAAGGTGAATATATGATATCATAGAGGCAATGTATATGTTTATGTGTGTGGGTATGGGGGGAGCTTTCTGAAAGAGCTAGGTTTAGTAGAGAAAGATTAGGATTAGGTTGTTTTCTTGACTTTGCAACTAATTCTGTGTGACCGTAGAGAAGTCACCTTTCATCTTTAGTTCTACTTCACTTGTTAAAGGGTTATAATACTTACCATGACTGTATAGACAATTGTTCAAATACTCTATATCATAAAATAAATGTCAAATTTGGATTCTTATGTGGGTAATATATGAAAATGATCTGAAAATGTTTAATAGGTAGAATCTATGCAAATTTAGAGTTCAGTTAAATTTGGTGGGGATTAAAACTCTTGTGTATGCTTTTATAAAAGTAGATTATAAATATGATTGTGATTTGGAATATTTGCAGGATTAAGGCTGACAGTTCTGGCCCTGTGCTGCCCTCCTGTGCTGTTTAACAGCACAACAGGTCAAATATATTCCTGCCTCACGAATATTTGGAGTTGGGAGAGAGTAGTCTGTCTCATTACTAACCCTCTTCTGTCCTCATGTGGCCACAGAGGGACTAACTATTTTGGATATTTCTGTTTCTTCATTAAAGGAAGAGAAGAAAAACTACTCTGAAACATTCTAGGCCAGAAAATCTAATCCTGAGTTAAGGAAAAAGGCAACAAATTGCAAATTGCATTTGACTTTGGAGATATAATTGATCCACTGATATAGGAAGAGCCTAAGCAGATTATTGAGGTTTGGAGAAAAACACCATTATTACAGCATTGGGAAAGGTTTTTTGTCAAGAATAAATAGAAATGCAACTGATTGCCTTTTTAGTGTGCTAAGAACTTATAATAAAGCCTTATACTGTTTGTTTGGTAAATAAGATAGTCTGTTGTGGTGGGAACAGAAGATACTGTTCTACAGTGATTTTCTAAGCAAAACATTAGTCACTTGAAATGTGAGACTCACAAGCAAAGCTAATTTGTCATTAAGTCTCTTAGCACATTCTCCAAGAGTGGTTACTTTCAAAGAGTTTTAAGGTTATTTGTTGGCATGACAATTTTTTATGAAAGTTAAGAAAAGATATTGAACGAACCAGACAATGAGACATGGAGCAGGCGGTCAACATGCAGCACCTTTTTAATGTACTTGTTCCCCTATCAGCCAGACCTCATCCCCGCCCAGCCTGGCCTGCTTCCAGACTGGTTTCCTAATCAGAACCCAGCTACTCTCTGCATAGACTAGGGGTGTGTGTGTGTGTGTGCATATTTTATGCTTGTGGGTATACAGCATGCATATACATGACTTTCGCTTTTTTTAATTCCACCCTAGTCAAGTTTTCACATGTTCTACCTTACCAAACTGCTCTTCTCAAGTCACCAATGACCTTGATGGCCAAATGCAGTGGTCAGTGGTCAGTCCTCATCTTACTTGCTGTATTCGCAGCATTTGGATCATTCTATTGTTCTCTCCTCCTTGAAACACTTTCTTTCCTTGAGGTCACGTGACCTCTCTCTTGGCTCCTTGCCAGTGTCCTTTTGTTAGAGTCTTCTCAGCTTGATTTCTAAAAGTTGTAGTGCCCTAAGGCTTACTGTTTAGGCCTCTTCTCTGTCTCAGCCCATTGCCATGGTGATCTTATCTAATCTCATATCTTTAATATCATCTAAATGCTGAACATTTCCACATTTGTATCTCCAGCACAGACCTCTCTCCCCTGAATTCCAGAGTCATATATCCAGGTGTTTATTGCAACATCTCCATTTGGATGTCCATGAACATCTCAAATTTAACGTGTTCCAAGCAAAATTTGCTCATCCCTCTGTCAACCCCATCTCAGCTAATGGCCGCACCTTTCTTCAATTGCTTAGGCCAAGAAGCCTTGGAGTCCTGATGGACTCCTCTGTCTTGCACACAGAACATTTCCAAACCTTCAGCAAATCCCATTGGCTGTATCTTCAAAAACACATCTATCAACTCTAACCTTCTTTTCAGGTACATGCTACCAGCCTGGTCTGAGGCCCATGACCTCTTATCTGGATTACCACAATAGTCTGCTCCCAACTTCTCTGTTGCCTCTTTGAAGTACTTCCCACTCAGCAGTCAAAGTGATCAAAGTTAGCCAAAGTCAGATCAAAACCCTCTGGTCAAAGATGACTTACCTCGATTGGAATAAAATCCAGTCTTTACCATAGCTCATAAAATTTACATGATCTGGGTCCCTACTTCCTCTCCGATTTCATCACCTACCTCCCAGCTTCCACTAACTGTGTTTCCAGCGTACTAGTTCCTTCATTGTCCCTCAACCATCCCAGGCACCTTTCTACCTCAGGGCCTTTTGAGTTGCTATTTCCTCTGCCTGGTACACAGAAAATTATGTGATCCATGCCCTCATTTCATTCAGATCTCTACTCAAATGTCACTTTATTGAAAAATCCTTCCCTGTTAATATAGTATCTTCCTTCATTACTCTCTATACCCTTAACTAGTTTATTTGTCTTTTCAGTACTTACAACAACATGACATATTATGCTTATTTATTTGTATATTGTCTGCCTTCCACATGAGTGTAAATTCCATTCCATGACAACAGGGACTTTGGCTATCTTTGTTCTCTGCTGGATCCTCAGGGAGTCTGGCATCTGTAAGGGCTCATTAGAAATTTAATGAAGAAATGGCCAGGCACAGTGGCACACGCCTGTAATCCTAGCACTCTGGGAGGCCGTGGCGGGAGGATTGCTCGAGGTCAGGAGTTCAAGGCCAGCCTGAGCAAGAGCGAGACCCCGTCTCTACTAAAAAATAGAAAGAAATGATTTGGACAGCTAAAAATATAGATAGAAAAAATTAGCCGGGCATGGTGGCACATGCCTATAGTCCCAGCTACTCGGGAGGCTGAGGCAGAAGGATTGCTTGAGCCCAGGAGTTTGAGGTTGCTGTGAGCTGGGCTGATGCCACGGCACTCTTGCCCAGGCAACAGAGCGAGACTCTGTCTCAAAAAAAAAAAAAAGAAAGAAAAGAAATTTAACGAAGAAATGAACAAATATTAATGTGGACGATTATTCAGAAAGCTGGTTGGGAACAGCAAGTGGGCAGTTTCCAGGTTTTTTTAGGTGTAAATTTGTATAAACTGAAGGCCGAGATCAGAATTAGGGGAGATTTTCTTCTTCATTTCTTCTCAATGTAAAGAACAGAAGGTAGTTGAAAATGGTGGATGGTGGCAAGTATATTTATTGTTCCAAATTTCATATTTTAGTTACAAAAGTTGTCCACTTGTGTTCAATCATGGAAATTAAACCATGTATATGATCATGAATGTGGGTTTTGCAATTTTTTTTCCTATTATTATGACTCTGGCAATGCTGGTAAAATTGCATTTGTTCACTACATTTTACTTGAAAATGAAAAAAATTTTTTAAGTAAAAATACCCGATGCATTTTTTTCTTTAAATTCTGACCCCACCAGATTAGTTTTAAACCCTTCTTGAATCTAACTTTTTTCAGAGATGGCATTTTTCTCTTTCCAGGGATTTGAATCCATTTTCCCCAAAACCTTCTTTTTGTAAATAGTGCATTGTAAGTAATTTAACCCAATGAAGCCTCAGTGATACAATTTGCAAACCTACCAAGTCATTGCGTCTTCTGCAATGGATTCTCAACTCAGCTTCTGAAGAACGGGCACACTTAATCCTCATGCCTTCGCTACTCTTTTGTGGCTTTTGAACACTCAGTTTTGTGTCTCAGGGCTTCATCTGCAAAAGAGGATAATAGAGCTGGGTGTGGTGGCTCAAACCTGTAATTCCAGCACTTTAGGAAGCTGAGGTGGGAAGATTGCTTGAGCCCAGGATTTTGAGGCCAGCATGGGCAACACAGTGAGACCCCCGTCTCTGCATTAAAAAAAAATATATATGTATATATATTACCCAGGCACGTTGACATGTACCTGTAGTCCTAGCTAGTTGGGAGGCTGAGGCAGGAGGATAGCTTGAGCTCAGGAGTTCAAGGCTGCAGTGAGGTGTGATCATATCACTGCACTCTAGCCTGGGCAACAGAAAAGCAAGACACTATCTCTTCAAAAAAAAAAAAAAGAGAGAGAGAGTGTAATAACATTTGCCTCATAACTGTGATCTTATGAAGATCAAACGTGATGATGCCAGGAAGCTGCTTTCAAATTTCAAATATGTAAAGTATTGTGTTAATTAGCAATGTCTAGGGTTCAACTAACAAAAACCTGTAACAAACTAGCTGGGAGCAAAAGAGGGAAAATTGTTTTATAAAACACAGGGCTGTCCCATAGAATTTACATGCAGGGAGTGGGAACTCCTGAGCTGCAGGATCCCAAAGTTGAACAGTCTTTGGTTGCTAAGGGTTATCTGTCTTTCTAAAATCACGTGTTCTCTCTTCTCTGCCCCTCTTTGCATTTCTTTCTTACAGTTCCTCTGCAGACAGACTTTATCTGCATCTCCATTACATATGGGCTGAAGATAGTGTTCTCAAAAGGGCACTTTCAATCCCAAGTCTACATTACCGTATTAGTCTCTAACTTAACAATTTATTAATTGAAATTTCTGAGACCTAATTCCAAATTTCTAGGAGACTGAATTTAGTTAGCCAAGTTTAGGTCAGATAGCCACTTCTTCTCCCCTTGTCTGATCAACTTCAGGGAGGGAATGGGAACAGAATCCCATGATCTGCTGTCCCTCAGCAGAACCTAAGGAAAAGATTCTGAGAAGGGAGAGTGGGACAGTAAAGAAACTATGAAGTGTTTCACATTTCGAGTGTGATGTGAAAAAATAGAGAATACCACATGCATCCTTATTCCCATACCCTTGTAATCTTTAATTAACTCTGGATCTGACCTGGCCATATGATTAACAACACTTTTGTAAACATGGATGGGTCTCAGCCCCACCAACCATGGCATCCCTTCACATCTTGTGTCAAATTCATGTCTCCATGAATTTGTTTCTGTTGCCCTCTTAAGGGACATACCCTTTCATTCTTTCTTTTCCCTGGGGATCCTATTAATTTCAATCCACGTACTAACTGTAATAAACCAAATTCTTAACCTTCTCTCTTCCCTATGTCCCAATTTTTTTCCTCTGGATTAGTTGGGAGTGATTGTAAAATGCTATAGCAAATGGACCCAAAATGTAATGGTTCAACAAAATAAAAATTTATTTTTTCTCTCAAGTCATCACCCAGGCTGATGGTGGCTCTGTCATCTTCATCACTCGGCTTCCAAGGTTGCAGGGGTATTCACCTTTCCAGCCTATGGGATGGGGGAGACAGGGTGGTAGAATGAAGGGGTCATGTGGCAGGTTTTATGCACCAGACACATACGACTTTTGCTTACATTATATTGGAAAGTACTTCATCACAAGGCCACGTGTAACTGTAGAGGAGACTGGGGAATTTTGTGTGGCTGGGTAGCTGTATGCCTACTTATAAATCTGATACTAAGGAAGAAGGCAAGAATGGATTTTAATGGATTGCAGGCAATCTCTGCTACATTCTCCCTCTGTGTTACCTCTCTTAGTTAATGGTGTTATTCTCTCAAATATCGAAGCTTGAGTCCATTACTCTATCTCTCCCAGTCCCCTCCTTTGTTCCAACTACCTAAACAATTCTGCATGCATTCCTTGCTTCCCATACCCTCCTCCACAGCACTACTTAAGGCCACTGTATCTGTTGCTTAAGCAACTGCAGTAGCCTCCAATATTACCTCCATATTTCAGCCTTCCAGGTTTATCACACCTGGAAGGCGATCCTTTGCCATTTCCTAACACAAAGATCTACTTGTCCAAAACAGCTTGGGCCCCTTAACAGATATCCCCCAATTCACAGTCAAGGCTGGAAGCACCATATAAAAAGCATGTACATTGCCAGGCATCGTGGCTCATGCCTGTAATCCTAGCACTTTGGAAGGCAGGAGGATCGCTTGAGGCCAGGAATTCAAGACCAGCCTGGGCAACATAGGGAGACTCTATCTCTACAAAAATAAAGAAAAATTAGCTGGGTGTGGTGGTGCGTACCTGCAGTCCCACCTGCTTGGGAGGCTGAGCCAGGAGGATCACTTGAGCCCAGGAGTTTGAGGCTGCAGTGAGATATGATTGCATCACTGCACTCCAGCCTGGGAGACAGAACAAGGCTCTGTCTCAAAAACAAAAACAGAAACAAACAAAAAACCCCTGCAGCTTCGGAGATGATGCCAGACTGCCTCCTACTCTCCATGCCAACCCCTGTCATACTGGGACCTGGTCCTTTTGCCTCACACTTGTACTCTGTCCATCTCTCACCTCCCTTTGAATTAACAGCACACTGGGACTGTCTGCCCAGATTTTCATTTAGCCCTGTCCCTAGACACTGTCTCTCAGATCACCCTCAGCCACACCTGTGGCAGGTCACCCCAACTTACAAAGCCAAGCCACAAAACTCCAACACAAGCCCAAAAGTTTGGACAGTGACTTTGTCATTCTCTTTACCAGAAGCCTCAGGGATTCCCACTGCTTACTAACACAGATGTTTTTAGCATGCCATCCGTGGCCTACCACTCACTGACACCACCTCCCCCATTACCCCTACCAATACATCCTTAGAGTCATCTTGACCTTTTTCTTATTCTTCCAGAACTGACTCATACATCACCTCCTCCATGTATCCTTCCTCTTTCTCCCTCCTTTGTACTTCATAGCATCATGTTCTTCCATATATTGCTTTCTACCTCTAGTTTTTATGCACATGGTGAATACTCCCCCGCAGGCAAGGATTGTGACTTAGTCATCTCTTCTCCCCACGCTGCTGAGAATAATGCCCTGGACGATAGCTTATACATGGTAAGATCTTAGCATCCCACTGCGTAAAACTTCCTAATGCCCCAATGGCTTCTCATATCTCCTGTCAATGATAAAAGCCCCATAGAGGCCCTCATGATCCTATGCCATCTGATGCCCGTTACCTCTCTCCTCTTGCTCTGCCCTGTCCACCACGTGGGGCTCCTTGCTGTCCCTTGAACGTGGTAGGCAAGATCCTCCCTGGAGACTCTGCATTTGTTCTCCCCTTGCCTGGGACTCTTTTTCCCCAGATGTCTACCTGGCTGGCTTGCTCATGTTCTCAGGGCTTCTCTCAAAGGCCAATGAGGCTTACCTCCAGTGAGGCCTTCCCTCAATGAGGCCTTCCCTGACCACTCTATTCACATTTTGGCCCTCAAAACAACTTTCTCTCCCCCTTGCTTATTGTTTCTCTATGGTGTATATATTCTCCTCATTTATTGTGTTTGTTTTCTCCCCCTGGCACTGCTAGAATGTATGCTTCATTCTACTTTAAATCTGTTTATTTCTGTATCCCTAGAGCCTGGTATATAGGAGGCACTCAATACATATTTGCTGAAAGAAAGAAAAAATAAGCAAATTAATAGAAGGGGTTCAGAAAAATATTTGTTAAATTGAATTAAAAGTGTCAGAAACATGAATGTGAAATTCCCAAACCCTGAAAATGTGTCGGTTTAGGGGAATGGTGAAGTTAGTTGAGTGAAAGCTGCCTCGTTATAAACATCCTGGAGGAGGGATTACAATTGTATACTTGTGATGGGAGGGGCAACCGCGCGAGGAAACCTTCCCAGAAACGTGTGGGGCTGGCAGCTTCCCCGGAGAGGGCTGCGTGGGGGGCCGGGCAGACCCCAGCTGCTTGCCCAACCAGCCCATCTGAGCACTTGTCTCCCACACAGGTGTTTTATTTTACATTATTTTGGTTTTTGCCTGTCTCCTCAGTTTTGTGAAAGACAGAAACCTGTGGCGGTGGATGTGACACTTGTCAGCTCTAAATAGGAAATCACCAGGAGTAAAGATGACAACAAATCATCACACAGGACAAGGGGTCTTGGGGAAGCAGAGCCCATTTTAGAGCAGCGCAGTGTGGAACTTTCCGAGGCTCCGCCTTTACACTGTTTATCTGAAATTTCTCGTCTTGGCTTACTCTGTTGCAGCTGCCTACATTCCACAAGAGGATGGCGCTCTGCTCTCTAAGTTCCCTCTTCCTTCTGGGACTCCACAGTAATTTTTTCACGCTTCATCGCTACTACAGCAGACGCCTGCCTTCTCATTATTTGCTGTCCAGATCTCGGGTGCCTTGACTGTAAACAAAACGCTTTAGATCATTGCGAGGTTGATGTAAGCACAGCCTTTCTGCTGGCAACCAGACTTCTTAAGGTGGCATGACCGTGACTCGTTTACTCTTCAAGATTGACAAAGTAACAAAATGGTGCCCCAGCGTATTAGTTGAAAGATTCACCATGTGTAGGGGATATAAGTATTAATTTTCTACTTTCCTATAAGATACTAATTCCATGAATAAAATTAAACTTCTGTGGTAAGGTGAAATACTCTAGAATTTCTCCATTTACATATATGTGGCGGTTTGTGTGTTTACGTATAGATGCATATATACAATATAGAGTTCCTGGGTAGTCTAGCAGTTATTTTAAAATTTGGACAATTATCTAATTTCAGGGGTGGGGTGTAAATTATGGCAGGGAGGACTCTTATTTTCCTGCCCATTCTCCCCCAGTCCTCCAATCCAATAAATTCAGTAGTGCACTAAATGTAGAGAAAACAATAAAGAGGTTGAGACTCCTCTGGCTTTGATCCCAGGTGAACTCTTTTCCACAGTTAGGTAAAGTCCTGACTTTGAGACCAGTTTTGGGCGCTCACTGCCTCTTTCACTGCTCTCTGGGTATGACCTTGTCCTTTTAGAATCTATATTGTAGCTCAACTAATGGATGGTGATATCAAAGGCCAGTGACGGTTGCATTTAAATATCAGTGACCACAGGCCACATCAAGGAAACATCTGCAGGCAGCCCAGGGCCTGGGAAGAAGCCATTTTGAATCACTTATGAGAGAGGAGGACCTGCAGACTACAGCACAATCAAATCCAGACAAAAAACCAAACAAAAACCTGAACCAGTTGGGACCATCAGGAAGGAAAGAACATCAAATGTACCAGCCCGAAAGTAAGGAGACCTGTATCTAGTCCTGGCTCAGCTACCAACTGGATGCATGTCCCTGGACAGGAATCCTTTCTGAGCCTCAATTTCCTTAGTGGTAAAAAGAGAGGGTTAAACCCAAAGGTCCCTCCCAGCTGTAACACTCTGTAGTGTATGAGGTAGGCACACAGAGTGGACAAACAAGATGTGGCAAAGAAAACAAGTTAAAAAATCAAACTCATCCATAGCATAGGTGCATTAAGAAAACATTGCTGCTGTGGTTAGAAGGTTAATTTCCAATAAAAGACATTAACTTTGGCCCAAACCAAGATGATCTGTATTGGGAACGGGGTTGGGAGGGCAGTTAAAGGCCCACCAAGCTTTGTCTCAGTTCTGGCAGTCCTGCTTTACCTTCCACACGGTGCTCAAGCCCACCCTGAGACATAAATTCCAAGTTGCAAAGGAGAGCAAATGCCCGAATAATAATACCAGACGTTAGGACATCGTTGTGGTGGTTTTAAAAATCACTTCATAATCTGGACTTTGATCCCGAAGGGAATATTTTCCCCCTTCAAAAGCTTGCAGCCCTCTAAAAGCATTCACTCGCATCTAAGTATTGTTCTGGGTGGGTTGGAGCAGTGGATCTGGTGGGAGAAAGGTGGAGGAAGGAAGGAGCTGTTGTACTTGGCGGCTGGACTCAGGTAGAGGAAACTGCTACAACCTGGGAAAGAATTGAAAAGTGTAAAGAGGAGACGAGTTCCCACACGCAGCCAATGTCGACAGCCTTAACTGTGTTTGGGAAGCAAGAACCTGAGCCAGGGGTGTAACCTCGCTTCTCAAAACTAAATGTGTCTGGGACGGCTACAAAGTTTACGAAGGGACTTGAGACACTAGTCGGGTTTTTGATCTTGATCTCCTTACTTATTTTAATTGAGGGAGAGCTTCATTACAAATGCTCCGTCTACTGCTGGCAAATTTATAGAAACACGTTCTCCCAGGTTTCTTCCCTTAGCTTCCTGCCTGCCCTGGGATGGCTGACACTTCTGGGTGAGGCTGAGCGAACCACTGCCCCCCGCCTCCGCCCCCAGCTCAGGCACGCAGGCAGCGGGGCTCCCGGCCTCCCCCGCAGTCCGCGAAGTGGGGACCCCCGGGGAGAGCCGAACTGGAGGGTAGAGCTCCCACGGTCGGCCTCCGCCCCCCAGGCCCGGCGAGTGCGGGGAAGACAAGATCGCCCACGAGGCTCAGACCGGGCTGTGAGCGACTCCGAGCTCATCTGGTCCGGGCCCTCGGCTTCCCGGGCCAGGAGCGGGAGGTCGGGGCTTCGGAGCCGCCGCGCGCCAGCCAGCGCAGCGCGGGGCCCAGAGCCCCAGGCCCCGCCCCGGCTTCCCGGCCGTTTGGCTAGTTTGTTTGCCTTATTTTTAATTTCTCCGAGGCCAGCCAGAGCAGGTTTGTTGGCAGCAGTACACCTCCAGCAGTCACGCGACCAGCCAATCTCCTGGCGGCGCTCTGGAGGCGGCGCGCTCGGGAACGCGGAGGGGCGTCGGAACCGCGCCGGGGCCACCTTAAGGCCGCGCTCGCCAGCCGCGGCGGGGCGGCTCCCGGCGCTGCAACCAATGGATCTCCTCCTCTGTTTAAATAGACTTGGCGTGTCAATCATTTTCTTCTTCGTCAGCCTCCCTTCCACCGCCATATTGGGCCACTAAAAAAGGGGGCTCGTCTTCTCGGGGTGTTTTTCTCCCCCTCCCCTCTCCCCACTTTCTCACGACTCCGCGACTCCGACGCCGGCAAGGTTTGGAGAGCGGCTGGGTTCGCGGGACCCGCGGGCTTGCACCCGCCTGGACTTGGACTGGCTTTGCCACCCCCTCCTCCTGCCTCCTCCCCTCCCCTCCCCGCCCTCCCGCTAGCCTGGACACTTGATCGGCGGAGACTTTCGGCTGCCTGGCCGGGGCTTCCCCGCACCCCTCCCCCGGACCCCGCGCGCTCCTGACGCTCGGGTAGTTACTCCGCCGTGTTTGTTGCTCTTGGCTCTGAGAGCAGTCGCAGCGCTTATAAGAGGGGTTCGGGCTGCGTCGGGGCGTTTTGTTTTGTTCGGTTTTGTCTTTTGAGAGCGCGACAGAGGCGGTCGTCCGGACCCGGGAGGAAGATGTCAAACGTGCGAGTGTCTAACGGGAGCCCGAGCCTGGAGCGGATGGACGCCAGACAGGCGGAGCACCCCAAGCCCTCGGCCTGCAGAAACCTTTTCGGCCCCGTGAATCACGAAGAGTTGACCCGGGACTTGGAGAAGCACTGCAGAGACATGGAAGAAGCAAGCCAGCGCAAGTGGAATTTCGATTTTCAGAATCACAAGCCTCTGGAGGGCAAATACGAGTGGCAAGAGGTGGAGAAGGGCAGCTTGCCCGAGTTTTACTGCAGACCCCCGCGGCCCCCCAAAGGCGCCTGCAAGGTGCCGGCGCAGGAGAGCCAGGATGTCTGCGGGGGCCGCCAGGCGGTTCCTTTAATTGGGTCTCAAGCAAACTCTGAGGACACGCATTTGGTAGACCAAAAGACTGACCCGTCAGACAGCCAGACAGGGTTAGCGGAGCAGTGCGCTGGAATAAGGAAAAGACCTGCTACAGACGGTAATGACCCTTTCAAAACCATGAAATGTCTGTCTGGGGACCGGCTTTGCCTGCTCGAGGGTGATTAACCTCAGCTTGCTTTTCAGCGTATTTGGGTTCAGCTTTTGGGGAGCGAACTTTATTAGTCTTAGGTTTTAAGTGCTGCCTGGTTGATTGCTTGTCTATTTATGATTTTTAAGTCAGAAGCCAGATTGTAAGATCTGATCATTTCCCTAACTTAAAATTACATCGCAGTTCCTCCCCACTCACTTAGCCATAGGTATGTGGTGACAACATTGGGTGGGATGTTTATCAATGTCTCCCTCCTGGCTAGGGAAAGGGAGATTTGGGGCGGAGAATACACTTTCTGTTATGTGAAAACAACCTCATTTTGTGCTCTTAAAGGCCACTGGGGATGGCGATCCAGGATTGTGGGTGGAGGTGGTGGGTTTTCATCCCCTGATGATTGGGCCAACCTCTGCCAGCTATTGTTTTTTCTAATAAAGATTGTTTGTGTGTGTTCTTTTTAAAATTTCCCCTTGCCCGTAGATTCTTCTTCTCAAAACAAAAGAGCCAACAGAACAGAAGAGAATGTTGCAGACGGTTCCCCGAATGCTGGTTCTGTGGAGCAGACGCCCAAAAAGCCGAGCCTCAGAAGACGTCAGACGTAAACAGCTCGGTGGGTTGATCACTAGGAGCACACAACTGACGCCCAAACTGGGCTGAACCGGGCTGCAGGAACCCAAGGGCCTTCAGACTCCAAGATACCCAATCTTATTGGTTGCTGGCGGATTAGGAGCTTGTGGAGTTTGGTTGTTTGTACCTTGTGAGGTCAAAAAAGTAGCAGTGGGGAGGCTGGGAATCACTGTGGAGATACTGTAGCTCTCCAGAGTTTCTACTTTCCGAGATATTTTCGCTTGAACACTAAGTAACTAGAGCTAGTGTCCCAGGGCAAGTACTTGCAACAAAGGCCCCACTAGTAGGAAGATCATTTCCCTGTGAGTCCCACCAAAACATGTTGGGAACAATAGGTTCTTTCCCCATTTGAACAAGAACTCCTGGGGTTATTCCTCAGTCCCAGTTCATGAGAATTCATTTCCCAGAGGTTCAGGTTGAGTCAGTAACAGATTTTGAGCTGTGAAAAAATGGCAAATACGTGATTAAGTTTAGATTTTGAGGGGAAAATTAGGTACAAATAGCTCACCTTTGGTTATGCAAGGGGTTAGAATGTGAATAGGGTGGTATGTTGTGTTCTTTTTTCTTTATCATTTTCATAAACGGTTACTTTCCCTGTTTACTGTTAAGTTTTAAGGAGAGAGGAGGAGTCTTCCTATTTAAAAAAACAATGGAAAGCTCAAAAGTACTAAAGTTTCTGCAGAATTTCTGATAACACTGAAGTTGCAAAGCAGAAGTTAAATTAACTCTGCCACAGTAAGCAGTCCAGGAACACGTCAGCCTGTGTATGCTAATCATGCAGTAACAGGGTGATGTGGATGTTTGTAGGGGAAATGGATAGTAGATTTTAGGATGGTGAGGGTAGGTCTACCCAGCACAAGGGAAGTGGAGACTCTTCCATATACTAAAATCTGATCACCATGAATAGCTAATTTGAATAATTCAGCCGCCAAATTTATATGGCTTGGCTTTCCATGATGATCAAACTACATATATATTACTAGTTTGTAAGCTGCTTAAAAAGACTGTGACCTCTTTTTTTTCCCCTTAAAGTATCCTCCTAGCCCAGGGTAAAAAGATCCTAATAAAAGTTATTAACTTTTAAAATCCTCATTTATAAAAATTTTAAAATAACGTAGGGATTCCGGTGGGATTCAGGCTTGTTTTGTTTTTAAAGCATGTCGTATATATGATTTCTTCACAAATATCTGATATTTTTCAGAGCTTATACAAAACGGCACTGTAGAACCTCTATATTACAGCACTATATGAAGTGGGAAAATTGGATGAAAATTTTTCCTGAAGCAACCTTAAGCACCTGCAGCTCTTGTTGGTTTGTGACTTGTGGCCTAGCTCATCAGATGAGCCACGTGAATCAGACCTATGGGGATTTTGATCTGGCCCCATCCTGACGTGCAGAGAAGCATTTGTTAGTAATATTGCCAGTTCAAATAATACTAGAAATAGTAGGACCTATTCAAAAGCATTTATGTGTATATTTTGTAAAAATAAATAGCAACTATTTGTAGCCAGTGGATAAGAAATTAGAATATTGTGAAAAATGATGGTAATAGAATTTTTCTTTGGAGTACCTTTGTAAATTGTATTTCCAATCATTTTTCAAATTCAGAAAATTAGGCTACTCTTAAGTGTTATAGTTTCTTAATTTTCCTATTTCTTTTTTTTCTCACTATCTTTGACCCGGATTTTTTAGACTAGGGTTTCTCAATCTCTGCACTATTGACATTTTGGGCCGAATAATTCTTTGTTGTAGGAGGCTGTCCTGTGCATTGTAGGATATTTGGCAGTATCCCTGGCCTCACCCACAAGATGCCAGTAGCAGTCCTCCTCCTCCATTTGTGACAACCAAAAATGTCTCTAGACATTGCCAAATATCCCCTGGGAGTGGGGCATGGGATGGGCAAGATTGCCCACTTCTGAGAACCACTGTTCTGGACAAAAGTATACAACACAGAGGAGAGTAAAAATCTAGTTAAGAATATGTTTTTAGGTGGAGATGGCTATAGTCATCAAACTGTACATACTTTTTTTCCCTCATTGCTCAAGTATTTCCCAGCTAACATAGTGACAAAATAATTCCTGTACTCTATTGGTAATGCTACTCTAGCACTTTTCCCCTAATTCTTCCTTCTTGTTTTCTTTTGCAGAATTAAGAATGTTTCCTTGTTTAACAGATACATCACTGCTTGATGAAGCAAGGAAGATATAAATGAAAAAATTTAAATACATATCGCTGACTCCATGGAATGGACATCCTGTATAAGCACTGAAAAACAACAACACAATAACACTAAAATTTTAGGCACTCTTAAATGATCTGCCTCTAAAAGCATTGGATGTAGCATTGTGCAATTAGGTTTTGTCCTTATTTGCTTCATTGTACTACCTGTGTATATAGTTTTTACCTTTTATGTAGCACATAAATTTTGGGGAAGGGAGGGGAGGGTGGGGCTAAGGAATTGGCATGGGTGGGTATGAACAGCTTGCTTCAATTTATAGCAAGGAGATATTTGACTTGCATGAAGAGAAGCAATTTGGGGGAAGGGTTTAAATTGTTTTCTTTAAAGATGTAATGTCCCTTTCAGTGAGAACTGATAATTCATTTTTAAAATCATCAAAATTTGAACACTGGCTACAAATAGTTGCTATTTATTTTTACATGAAGCTTATTCTCACTTGGGAGATCTGATGATTCCATTATGTAGAAGCAGATGGCTTAAAACAAAAAATAAAACAAAACAAAAACCTATCCTCAGTGCTCCCCCAGTCTCCTTTTAAAGTTAGAATTTACCAGTTAATTATTCAGCAGTTAGGTAATCACTCCAGGTAGTTCAGACAAAATTCTGGGGTGTATGGGGGGGAATTCTGAATGCTCAGAATGTACCAAACTTGTAGAGAAAATTTCTTAATTTTCTTTTCACTTTGGGCTATGTAGACACAAGCAAAATAATTCTAAATCCCTGGCTATTTTTAAAAATCTGTAAGTAACTTCATATAAAAAAATGAAATAATTTTTAATTTAAAGCTTCTTGTTCTGTTTGTTAATTTGCCCAAAGGAAAGTAGTCTTTTTAAAGGAAGGTGCTTGTAGAGAAAAGCACACTCGTGGAATAAGTGAAATGGATACTACATCTTTAAACAGTATTTCTTCATTTGTCTGTGTATGTATATGAAACAAAACATTTGAAGTGTACCTGTGTACATAACTCTGTAAAGACACTGAAAAATTATACTAACTTATTTATGTTAAAAAGAGATTTTTTTTAATCTAGACAATATACAAGCCAAAGTGGCATGTTTTGTGCATTTGTAAATGCTGTATTGGGTAGAATAGGTTTTTCAAAACTCTCTTCTGTTAAATAATATGGCTGTGCTTCAAAGTTTGCATACTGAGCCAAGTATAATTTTTTGTAATGTGTGAAAAAGATGCCAATTGTTACACGTTAAGCAATCAATAAAGAAAACTTCCATAGCTATTCATTGAGTCAAAATGTAATGTTCTTTACTAAGCTTGAGGTGTTTGCCCTGGCATTCTAGTCATATTTACACAAATATAATGTGAAGTAGCAAATATCTAGGTAATTCAGGCCCACAACTCAGATGATGTTTTATGTGGGTCCGAATGTAGTCAGTGGTTCCTGTTGTTTTCCACTTAGTTCTGTAAGGGTGGACAAAGCTTTAGAATGTGAAAGTGGAAAAGCTACATTTTCACATAAATAAGATTGTCAAAGTCTCTGTTAGTTAAAATATTTATGTCTTCTAGGATATGAATGTGCCAGAACCAAAAATCCTTATGTAAGTGTAGACTGATCACACATTTGCAGGATTGAAAATGAAAGTAACATGATGACTTCTCTAAATTCTGTATTTACATATGAGAAGTGTGGGGAATTAAAGTAATTGTTTGGTCCATCTAATGTACAAATCTGTTTAAGATAGTCAAACATACTGGCCCTTAAGAAATTGGTGTGCATTCTACCCTGATTTAGGTAGTTATTTTTCAAATTTAATTTGTTACCACATACAAATTCGTCAGTTTCTAATATCCTGGTTATAATCTACACATCCCAAAACTGGTTAATCTAAATATCAAACCTGTGGGTTTTGGATCCCCATAACCATACAGTAGAGGTACATATTTTTTACTTAAGAAAAAAATTTAAGGCATTTTAAAGTCAGATTACTGAAGTGATTGCTGTAATTCCACATTCTCTTAAAAAATGTAGTTAAGGTGTAAAAAGTAAATTATTATTCTGGGAATCTGCAAATGGGTAAATTGTAAAAATCTGGATTAGGGTTAAATTGTTTCCCTCAAATACTTGCATTTATATTATCGCACCCCAAAATAGGTTCCAAACAAATAGTTTCAGCATTTTTTGACCTGAAGTTTTGGGTTTTTTTTTTAAAGCAGGATTGACTCACTTCGGCTGCCGGGAAGGGAAAAAGAGGTCCTGTAGTGGCTGGGCCACATCTTTCAAGTAGGTATTATTTTAAACACTAAAGGTGTTTTTGTGATTTTGTTTAAAACACGCATACAGAGTGTTTTTCAGGAAGAGACTGAGAGCAAGAAAAACAATTCAAAATGGGGAGGAGGGAATGGGAGTTTAGGAAATAATGAAATAAAGTTCCTCTGAGTAAAAAAGGATACTTCAGAAAGTGTCCTTAACAGAGGGAAAAACATCCTCTTAATTGCTGCATGTACCCCATTTTCCTTTCTCTTTAGAGGTCTCTTCAATGCGAATTTTTAGAGATTGCGTTTTAGGCCCGCTGGGCAAGGGAGAAGTGGATGCTCGCCGCGCCAGGCACGTTCACAGGAACGCAGCCCCCGAGTCACCGTGTCCCGAGTCCTGTACACGTCTGTGTCAAGCCTCCAAAAGCTATCCTGCGGTTCGGATGGTCCTCACCCTGACCGGGTCTGCTGGGCCAGCAGTTGACGTCCCTTTAGGGGGACGCGGCCGCCGGCGCCAGCCACCCCCTGCCCCGCTACCCATGCTGCCGCGCCGTCGTCTCTGCTAACCGCTCCGCAGCCCCGCGCCCGCCCGCGGCGGCAGTTGCGGTGTCGGGCTGGCTGGCACCTCGGGACGAAAAGGCCGTCAAGTCTCCCTCCTCCACTGCAACTGGCAGCTCCCGCACCGGCCCCGGCGCGGCGCGCAGTTCCCGCGCCCGGGCGCCCGCAGGCCGCGCAGGGCGGCCGCGCCTCTGCCGCGCAGCAGGGCTGGGCGGTTTCTCAGGAACTTGCCTCCCTCATCCTGCCCTCTGGGCTGAGAAAGAAGCGAAAGCCCCCACTCCTCTCCGCAGACTGGCTCTCCACACGACCACCCCGCTGCGTCCTGAGCGCTGGGGGGATCTGAGCGAAGGGGAGAGCCTTTCCGAATTCGTGGACCCTCCAGGGCGGCAGCCCGCTCCCACCCCTACCCCGGGCTCCAATGACCCGCAGCCCCGCGCATTTCGAAAGGCTGCCCGGCTCGCCGGCCGCCGGAGAGGGCCGCAGCAGCGCGCGGCGCCGGCCGAGCGATACGGCCGCTTGCGGGGGTCCCCTCCGCCCTTACCCGTCTGCAAAGTGCCCCCATGATATCCCTGCTGCCCCGCACGGCGGGCTGAGGCAGGGAAGGACTGGGAAAATGCGGTTTGGGGCGTGATTGGGGGCCCGGGGGGCCGTGGACCGCAACGAGCGGAGCGGGGCGGGCGGCCCTTCAGGCCCCGGCGCGCCCACCGCCCCGGCCTCCCGGAGCGCCCTTTCCCGGCGGCCGGGGAACGCAGCCTTCGCCATTTCATCGTTGTCATCGTCGTTTACACACTTGCTCCCCTGAAGCTCTTTGGATGTAAAAAGGGTGTTTTAAAAGCTCGTCTAGGATCTCAGATTCGGTTTTCAGAGTATGAATTTCTTTTTCCAATCTGCCATCTCTTTCACCTGAGCCACACCCTACGCCCACCCCCACCTCCCTCCAGGCCAAAAATAAGGGGAAAAATCCTGCAGGCAAAGCTGGGGCGAAGAGGCCCACGGTCCTGCTAGAAAACCTCTGGGGGCACCTCCCGGATCTGGGGCAGGGTGGGGTCAGCCGCACGCCGACCCCGCAGAACCGAAAGTGCAGTGTTTACATATAACTCAAGTCCCTGTGGGGCCGTGCGCGTACCCGTCCGGTCACGCGTGGGGGCACACGGAACAGGCAGCAGTCGGAGAGGAACAAATACAAAACGCAGCCAGCGCGCTGGGCGCGAAACCTCGACGCGCCCCAGACAACGCTGAGAAAGGCCGGGAGCAGGGCGCGCAGCCGGGCCGCGGCCGGGGGATTGCATCACTGCAGCTCCCCCGCCAGAAAACGGGCTCCGAACCGCAGCGCCCATCATGGCGCTCGGGCCGGGCCGCGCTTCCCGCGCGCAGTCCCCGAGCGCTCGCGCCGCGGCCACGCAGCCTCGAACGCGCATTTCGCAAACACGTTCCCCCTCTCCGAGCGCCTGTCCCCCGCCCCTCCCTCCTCGTGTGTGCGTGTGAATGTGCGTGCGTACGTGCGTGCGCGTGTGTGCAGAGGAGAACTTGAAGATTATTTTTTTTCCTCTCTTTTTTTCCCTCCCGTGCTGGTGGTTGTAAACTTGATTGGCATTGGCTGCGCCCACTGACCCCTGCGCCGAGTCCACCGAAGATTTAAGGTGGATCCGGGAAGCTGCAGCTTCAGGCGGAGTCTCGCGCCTGTGCTGGTTTAGGAGGAAAAGGGCAAAAAAAAAAAAAAAAAAAAGCCCCAAACCGTGCGCCCGCCGCGTTTTACGAATCCCCTGCGGTCCCGGCGCCGGCGCCCGCCCGCGCCCCCACCCCGGAGCGCGCCGCGCACTTCCTCCGCCCACCGCCCACTCCTTCCCCATTGGCCGGCGCGTGCAGTTTGAATTTTTTTTTTTTTGGATGCTTGTTTTCTTGTAAAAATACTGTACCCCAGATCGTGTGACGAAACCTGCTTCGGCGGGCCGAGGTGGGGGTGCTTGAGCTGGTTTGTGGAGGCAGAAGAGAGGAGGCTAGGCGGAGCTTCTGTTCCAAAATTCACCCCCCCCCAAGTGCGGTTGACAGTGTGCAGGCGGGTGGGGGTGCGGGGCGGCGGTGCACAATCCAGCGAAGCTTCGGCGGGGGCAGAGATGTAGTATAAATCGTTAATGGATGTCCAGGGCGCGCCGTGTCACCGGCTGCTGGCCAGAGGTACTGGGAAGGCGCGGGCAGGAGCCTGGCGAGGATGCACCTTCCCCTGGCTTGGAAAGGTAGAATTGGGGAGCGCGGGAGGGTGGAAAAGACACCCACCTTTCCGCAACCAAGGGGGGAAAAAAGGAACAGAAGAAATGCAAATAGAGCAAAAATGTATTATTTGAAGTGCCACTCAGAATCCACCATAATTCAGGCAGTTAGTGTCAGTGTCATTTCTTACTGAATTAAAGAAAGTTTTCTGTCTCTGGTTGCCAGAGTGTTTTTGAGTGAGAACTATGTTAAAAACAAAATCGAGATACGAAATAGGACTTTTTAAGTGCCTTTGATTTCTGGTCTGGAAATTCATTCGTCTGATCAAGTACGTGTACTTTGAGAGTTAGGATAATGTTATTTGTAACACAGGTGTCAAGGAAATTATATCCTTTATTAATTAGAACCCGATAGTGTTTTACTTTGTGAAATTTTTAAAAGTTTATAATAATTCAAATTACTGTCTAATTCACTCTATCTCCAGGTTAGTGAAGTTAGCATGTATACATACCTCTTTCTTTTTTTCTCTCTCTTTCTTTCTGTTAGTTCTGTTGCATTGTAGCGGACGATTTTAACCAGATGTCCAGCTCTAGTCTTCCAACAGTCCCTAACCCAGTGGTGACATTTTTTAGTTATTAAGTCCCCCAATCCTTCTTACCCCAACAAACCTCTTAATTATCCAACCCAACTAAGCTCCATGAAACACCATAAACCAACCTGATTATGCCTTTAGCAAGGCTGTGCCCATTTAATCTCTTAATCCCACATCATAAAGGTCCACTAGCCACTCCTGACCTCCAGGGACCCACCTAGCCAGGGTGGACACTATGAGAAAACATATTTACCTTAATATTAGTAGAAAGAGGAAATTTTTGAGTTAAGGACAGGCTAGCTTCAGGAAGCAGTGAGCTCGCCATCCCTGGAGTATGAGTCAAGCACTAGTCTGGGTGACCCCTTGGTAGGGACATTGTAGACAAGATTCAAATATCAAATGAGTATTTGGATTAGTGATTTCAGAGTCTGTTCTAGACCCTTGAGATACCATATTTCCAACCTTGGAATTTCTGGATTTCCACTAAACGCAGCCATTTTCTTTGCTCTTTACTGTCTTGAAGAGTTGTGCTGCCCAATAGCACATGTGGCTATTGAGCACTTGAATGTGGCTAGTCCAAACTCAGGTGTGCTATGTGATACTATACAGCAGGTTTCTAAGAATTAGTATGAAAAAAGAATGTTAAATAGTTCGTTAATAACTTTTATATTGATTACATGTTAAAATGATATTTTTGATATATTGGGCTGAATAAAATACATTATTATAATGAATTTCATCTGTTCCTTTTTACTTTTTTTAGTGTAGTTACTAGACAATTTAATTTGTAGATATGGCTTGAATTATATTTCTATTGAATATTGCTCTTTGAGACCAACAACCATGGTAACTTGAGGTCCCATCTTTAAGAGTAGTAACTAATAATACTGAGGAGTAGGTGGTAACTTTTAGCTGCCATCCTAGCTTCCCAAATTAAAGTGAGACCCAAACTTAGCCTCTGAAACCTTTAAATAGAATTCTGCCAAAATCTAAGATCTATCATTTAATCTTTACCAGTTAGTGTTGGATTTGTGCCCAGATTATGGGACTAGGTACAGATATGTCTGATGAAATCAGACGTGGTGACCACAGCTTTTCACATTATAGAAACAGAGAGACTGGAAAGTCCAGTATGTTAGGAGTGACTCTGGAAAAAAATTTAGACCCCAAACAGAGCCTCCACAGAGAGTCTCACTACCACTCTTCAGGGGACAGGAAGCTGGTAGGGAGATGGAGCAGTGTTCTCATTCTAAGATTGTGTCTAACAGAAGACCTGAACAAATGAAAAGCATACCGTTTTATTGGATAGGAATACTCACTGTGATAAGGATGGCAGTCTTCCCTAATTTGTACCTTAAAACCAAATTCTAATGAAAAATTCTGATCACCGTGTTTTGTTCCATTGTTCTATCAGTCTATCCACCCAGGAACATATTTTAATTACTGTAAATTTAGAATACATTAAAAAAAAGAAAAAAAAATTTAGAGTATGTTTTAATTTCTAGTAAGACTAGTCTGCCACATCCCAACTGGTACTGGTCCCTTTATGTTTTTTCCCCCCAGAATTTTCCTGGCTCCTTTTTTCTTCTTTTTTCTTCTTTTTTGCCTTTTTTCCCATATGGATTTAAAATGAATTTGTCTAGTTCCAAATAGAATTCCTATTGGCATTAAAAACAAATAAAATAGGATCCTCACACTTTACACCAGGATAAATTCCTGAAGAAGTAAAGAGAATGAAGCACAAAAAAATCAAACAGACACACCAGAAGAAACCTCAGAGGATTTTTAAAAATAAAATCTCAGAGTGCAGAACGTCTTTTTAGGTATGACACAAAGCGTGGAATTCATAAGATGTAATCTTGCAAAATTTGATGACATAAAAATAAAAATGTTCTGCATGGCAAAACCTACCACAAGCAAAGTTAAAAGAAGATGATGTGGCGGTCCTGGTGGTACAACACTGTGAATGTACTTAATGCCACTGAACTGTGCACTAAAAATGGTTGAAATGCTACATTTTATGTTTTAGGTATTTAGTCACAAAAAAATAAGCCAGGCATGGTGACACATACCTGTAGTCCCAGTTATTTGGAAGGATTTCTTGAGCCCAGGAGTTCAAGGCCAGCCTGGGCAACATAGTGAGATCCTCTTTCTCTCTCAAAAAAAAAAATTAAAAGTCAGTAAATAAATACACAACTACTGGAAAAGAATTTTAAGTTCCTACAGATTGTATCTAAAAGAATGTCACATGGTGTCCTAGGCCCTATCATTTGTGAGACACTGGAGTAGTGGTTTGACTTCAGGCTCTGGAATCAGACTGCCTTTTGCAAGTTCCTTCACCTTTTACAGTTTCTATTTCTTTGTCTAATGAGGATGTCTATAGCTCTCTCATAGGGTTATTAAAAGATTCAATGGGATAATGTATGTGTAGTATACAGCACAATACCTGGTATGTAATAAGTAATGACTATTATATTTTAGTAAACAATATAATTAATGGGGACATTCTGTTTTTATTTTGTCTTCTTGCAGTAACCGTAGCCAGTAACCTCATAAATTTGTTTTATTTTAATTACTTCTGTCATTACCCTTAAGAAAAACAAATATTTTATTTTATTTTATTTATTTATTTTTTTGAGGAGAAGGAAAGAGAAGTTTAATAATAAGCAGAAATACAGAGCTTTTAAAGGATGGATTCTCAGCTTTAGGCAATTGCTGTTTAACTGCAGTTGATGATTCTAATCATCCCGTCTCAGTCCCATCTCCACCTAAGACAATCCCATGACCTCCACCACTGGGGACCTCCATCAGCCACCAGGGCCAGTTCTGCTGATCCAACTCCTCTAACATGAAGAACAAAAGACATTCCCCTGTTCCTTCTGACTGCTGGCTGGGGCAGGGATTCAGGTCCTAGTGCTCCAAAAGCAGTGGGGCATGTTTTAAAGAAACAAAATATTTTTGCCATAGAAAAACAAATATTTTAAATTGGCATTTAATAAACTGAACTACCATATTGCAAAAAATGGTTAAAATGGTAAATTTTATGTTACTTATATTTTACCACAATAAAAAAAAGTTTAAAAAAAATAAGACATTTGTTGAATTAGTGTTCCCTCCAATGATTTCTGAAAGGACCTGGTATAGATTTATTTGTGGCAATAAATCGATAACATGTACACCCACATACAAATACGATGGCAAATTTGGAAAAGTGTTTGCAGCCCCCTATATCAAAGAGTTAATTTCCTAATAAAGAGTTTCTGTAAATCAATGAAAAAAGCAAATCAATAGAAAAATAAAGGATATGCACAGAGTTTTCAGAAAAGAAAATGCAAAACGCTCTTAAAAATGAAAACATGCTCAATTGGGACTAGTGGGATATAAACTATATACAGAATACATACCTTTCGATAAACTGAGGCACAGTTCGCATCACTCAGATACAAAGGTGGCCATTATTACTTCTTGACAGTTTAAGCTTTGCTTCTCTCCTTTCTATCCAAGGCTGAGTGATTTTTTTTTTCCAGCTTCAGTGGTGACTAAAGAAGCAAGGAGTTTGCATGTGTGCAAGCCATGGCCACCTTTCAGGCTCAGTGTACAATCCCTCCCACTCAAACCATTGAGGCTTTAACTTAATGGCATCACCTCACTTTACCCATAAAAATCCCCTGAATCAGCCTCCTGCAACCAGTCCAACTGCTTCTCTCAACACATCCTCATCCATTCCTGCATTTAAAGCCTGTATGTTGCTGATAATACCAGTCTTTCCAAAATCATCACCTTCTTCTGGCTTTCCTTCAAGCTCTCTATTCTCTTTTAAAAACTTCAAGCAGAATTTGTTGCATGATAAACGTGGAATGTCTAATTAGTAGAGAGAAACTCTATTATGCAATAAATGGTGTTAGGTTATGGCTAACCATTTGAAAAAAAAATGTTAAATGCCTCTTAAACACACATTTTGTAATTCATATACTGTGTGTTTAAAATACATACTCTTTGATTTCACAATTTCTTTTCTACAGATTTACTTTTGGGAAATAATCAGACGTGTGACTAAAGATATATTTACGAGAATAATTACTGTTACCTCATATTATATTATATTGTTATATTATATGATATTTTTTTGATGCAAAGTCTCAGTCTGTCACCCTGGGTAGAGTGCAGTGGCATCATCATAGCTGACTGCAACTTCAAACTCTTGAACTCAAGTGATCCTGCACCTGGCTAATTTTTCTATTTTTGGTACAAACGGGGTCTTGCTCTTGCTCAGGCTGGTCTTGAACTCTTGAGCTCAAGACATCCTCCTGCATCAACCTCCCAGAGTGCTAGGATTACAGCAACTGTGCCCAGCCTATATATTATATTTTGAAAAGAAACAAAATAGTAAGCAACCAAATAAAACTCCCTTAGATATAGGATAACAGGATTGATTTATATGATTGAACCAACTATATTATATCTGAGAATGACACAATTTGCAGCCATTAAAACACCCCAAGTAGCTTTATATGTACTAATAGGAAAAGTTGTTTATAATACATTAAGGCAAAAAGCAGGCACAGAGCAATATTTATGGTTTTATAAAAATATATTTTTGTGAAAAAATCATACGTATATGCAGACAATTGGCTTGGAAGTTACCCCTCACATTAATATTTGTAGTTCCTATTTCTGAGAGCAGCATTATGAAGAGACTTTTCCCTAAACATTTATGTATTGGTTGCATTTTTTACAGTAGATTTTTAACAAGGAAAAAAACCATAAAGATAGTTCAAATTTGAAAAATGATCATTATTATAATTTCTTGCTGTAGAATCAGAGTTTCTCTTTGTGTCTCACATATGGTGTCTCTTCTCAGACATTAGCAGAGTACAAGGCATTTCAATAATTCATTTTGCCTCCATTTTTCTATCTAATTTCAGATATTGTTAAATCCATGTATGAGTTATGAGGAGTGTGTGATGTGTGTTTGTGTATGTGATTTGGCTTCCAGAGCACATAAGTGAGGTATAAATATCATCCCCATTAACTCAGTGATATCTTAACAAACCATGGAAAATTGAGCTTATTCCATATTTTTGCCACATGGGATCTCACTGGTAATGTTATCCCAAAACTCACATTCCTTGATCTTTGGCACTTGGCACACTCAGGGAATCCGCCTGGGAATTCAACAGATCAACTCCCTGCCTTAGATTAGTTGCTTAGGACACAGTGCTGGGAAAATCGTTTTAAATTTCAAGTTAGCAGACCAATCTTTGGCTGTCACTCTCCATGTGACTGACCTGGGCAAATCTTAGAATCTCAGAATACTGGGTGTGGAAGATTACTTCATTCAGTCTTTCCATTTTACAGATGAGAAAATTCTCATTCTTGATTTCCTGCAAAGTGGGGAGGTTAGACAAGATGATTTATAGGTTCCTTCTGGCTTACAACTCTGATTCCTGTTTCCTAGTCAAATCATGCTTTCCATTTGTGTGGATCAGGTTATTTTCCAGAGAAGCTAGATTCCTGATTTTTGGCCACAAACCACATATTCACGGGAGTCAAAGGAAGACGATAGTACAACAGTATCGGCTGAATAGCGAACGTTTATAATCTCACTAGGAAAAAGCATGTGAATGTGTAACTTAGTGGTTACTTAGTGGTGCCAAACATTGCTTTGCTGTTGCATGCGTACTCGGGAGCCCCTGCTCAGGGCCAGGCTAGGTAGTCTTCATGACAAACGTGAGTGCTGGCCTCCTGGAGCTACAGTCTTTTGGAGGTGACAAGGAGGAATCACAGCTGTAATTATTAAATGGAATTTAGGTGAGTGCTCTGAAAGTGCTATGAAGGGATTGCAGAGCTTCTGCTTCATGCTCCAACAATTTGGACTCCATACAAAGGTGTCCAGCTGAGGAAGCATTCAGGGGCCAAAATCCAAACTCATTCCCTAGGCCAGCCTGTGTTCACTGAAAAGAAAAGGGCCTTTAAATCAATCCCCACATGCCTGTAGTCCCAGCTACTCCTCAGGCTGAGGCGGGAGGATTGCTTGAGGCCAGGAGTTCAAGTCCAGCCTGGGCAACATAAAGAGACCCCATCCTTCCTCTCTAAAGAGAAAAATCCATCCCTCGCACTGGCAGGGCGTCCCCCTATGTTCCAGTGGCTGCCTTGTAGGATGCTATAAGAATTTGAAACAGGGTGCCTGATCTAGATTGGGAGCTAGGAAATCCCTTCTAAGGAAATGACCTTCAAGTTGAGACCTGGAGGCCGAGCAGAAGTTAGCCAGTTGAAAGCAGGAGGGGAAGAACAGCGATCCAGGCAGAGCACAGTCAGGGAAGGACTTTGAAAGAAGGTGCTGTGGCTGGGACACAGTGAGCCAGGGGCAGAAAGAATGAAGAGTGATAGGCTTTTTAAAGCTGCCTTAGGAAATTTGGTCTTTACTCCAAGAGCAAGGGGAAGTCATTGGATAATTTGAGAGTGACTTGAGCAGCTTTGATTAAATTCGATTATTTTCTCATTTTAGTTGAAACCCTTAGTCTTGTATTGGGATCATTCAAATAGGATGTGGAAAGGACAGTTTAGGCTTGCACCTTTATATTTCCCCTTGATGCTGCTTAACATACATAATATAATTTTTTTTTAAAAGCTCTGGTTTCATTAAGTGAGGAGGATGTATGTAACGTGAAGTGCTTCGACCATCAGAGCAGATACTGGTCATAACTGGTAAATTTCAGGTTTTGGAAGGAGCACACCCAGGCAAGAGCCACCCCCGCGTGCCTAGTGCCAGTCTGCAGTGTCAGACGTCTGAGGAAGGCCCCTCCCCAGTCTCCTGCTCCACCCTGCCACTGGTTTTAGCTGGAGTTCCCTTTTCATTGTCATCATGAGCCAGTTGCTTGTGTTGTTTTAGAGATGGGCCCATGTTTTGTTCTTTGCCTGCACAATTGGTGTGATTTTTTTTTCTAAGCAAGTAAACAGCTTAGGGGTGAATGCTGAATCCTTTTCTTCAAATGGCTCAATATTTTTGTCTTTCATTTTTTATTGAGTCACTGGATTCAATGTTCACAGATACTTTGGCTAAATGATTCATTATTTATCTGGCTTTAGAAAGAGCCTTCAAAAGGATGATAAAAGTGAACAACCCAGAGGGTTTTTTTTTTTGTTTTGTTGTTGTTTTGAAAATTGAAGATTAGTAAAAGAGAGACCTCTGCTGGCTAAACTGGCACTACGACCTAGAGTCGGCCGGTGACCCGGCGAGAAGCCGCGATGGCTGTGATCTGCATTTCTAGCCGTCAGCAAATTGATTGTTCACTGTTTGTTCATTTCTTCAGCTATCAACTCAGGTTCACTGGGAGCTAATCAAAGTGACATACAATCCCCCAGCCTCAAGCAGAATCATCTCTGTTTCAATCTTTAGGAAAAGTGTTAGTCTTTCATAGTTCTTGAAAATAATAGCTCAAAATATCAGCCCCAGCCAAAACCCAGACCTGAACTAACTCCTGCCTCTTATCTTCTTTGTTTCCTTTCCCCTTTCTGCCCTCTACGTCTCCCCTTTTCCTCCAACAGTAAAACAAAACAAAACAAATCTGCACTGAGAAGAGAGTCCTGCTGATAGAAAGTGAGAAGGAGGGAACCCACCGCTTATCTCTGGCATATCCTTAAGGGGAGTCAGGGTTGGTGTCATATACCTGGGAAGAGCTGTGGTTTCTATTGATGTCTTCTGAGGGATTTGCTCAACCGTGGGAATGTGGCTGCACAATAGTGGAGTGAGATTTGGCAGAGTCGTTATCTAGGTGCAGAAAAGGGACTGACTGTCTCCTTGAGACCTTTTGTCCGGCAGCGACAATAATGAGTGCCTACTCCACACCACGCCCTGGACTAAGTCCCTTCCATCCTTTAATTCTGCTTCTTGCTTTTCCTCTCTCTTCACAATCTTAAGAACATCTTTCCCTGGAAAAAAAATTTAATATATGGGAAGCACTTACAACAGGTCTGCATAAAGCAATAGTGATGGGTGTGTTCATTATTTTATTATTGTATTTTCACTCTGGAATATGCTGCAACCCCTACACCCTAGGAGAGACTCTCCCCATACCCACCAGGGTAAGTCTTCTGGCTTCTAAAGTTACACTTCAGGACCTGGGGGTGGAGCAGCAAAGCTCTTTGGCTTGGCACATGGTTTTCACACATTGGCCCCCATTTTCCATCTTCCCACATGAAACCCGAATTTGATTCCTTAAAATATTCACTTTCACACTTTCAACAACCTTTTCAGGAATGGCCAAAGCATAAGCTATTAGTATCAAGTAATGACCATTTTTAGTGCTATGAAGGGACCTTAGACCATTTAGTCCAAACCTCTCCTTTGAGAAAACTGAGGCCCAGAGAGGTTGTCAGTTGTCTGAGGTTACCCAACTGGGGAGTGGCTGAGGCAGGACTGGAACCCAGAACTCCCAGGTTCTTGACGCAGAGCTTTCTATATGATAGCCACACCAGCCTTGGGCTGCACTGTGTAAGAGACGATTTAATTTGTACTTTCTGCTCCTCTTCACCGGTTGTCTGCCATGCCCAGGCCCACTAACGGGCCACCCAGGCAGCTTCTCTGACCTGCCCTGGGTGACTTTTCCTCCCTCCCCTAAACTGACTCTGTATGGGCCTTGTTAGGTCACTGACAAATCACTCGATTCACAAATTTACCAAAAAGTGTCCATAAACCTTTCATCCTCCTCTGAAGTGCCTTTTGATCTTGGCATTTCGGTGCTGCTTAATAGCATTGAGTATTTTATGGGAATCCTTTAAGTTTGTATATGTCAAAAATCGCTTTATATTTATTGCAACTCTCTTGGCTTCCCCAGCATGCTGGAGAGTCTCTTAATCCAACAGAATAAATCTCTAACTCTGAGAATTTCAGGTGCTGTGGTGAGACAATCATGTAGATATTTTAAAGCTTGGGTAGATGTTTTAAAGCCTTTTAAGAGTTTCAAAATTATACCCTGTAGTTTCTAGTATGGTGCCCTAGGTATACTGTTGATATTTACTGTAAAGTTTTGTGAGATAAATTGTCCTCCTTCAGTACTGCCACAGAAATTAATTCATCTTTGTATGTGCAATTATTTAAGGAGTGCTCCTGAAGTATGCTGGACTGTGTTAGGTCCTAATGGTATTTGAAAAGAAGTTTGACATCTGCCTGTCTGTCCCCTTCTGGCTGCCTAAAAGGTGGATAGGATGGATGCAACTTGAGGAGGCATCCTTTGTTCCTGAGCATAGAAGGTGCATTGTGGAGCAGAAAGATACAGGAACTATAGGCGATGCCACACCAGCTTTGCACCGCTTATCTCCAGAATTCCTTTACAGAAAAGAAAAATAAACTTTTATCTTGTTTAAGCCACTATTATTTCTGGGCTCTGTTACTAGCTGCCAAATGCAAATCTTAACTGATACAAAAGTCCTTGAGGATTTTTTTGAGCAAGGAACTAACTGATTCTGTAACATTGGTAGCTCTGCAAGGGAGAGATTTGGGGAGGGGGGTGTTCTGGAGAGTACTAAGAGATAAAGTTGGCATGGCAGAAAGTGGGGGGAGATTGAATGAGGAAAATACACATCTTGCACAGGTCACTGATTTTGTTGTTTTTTTTAGGACATCTCTGCTAAACTTGTATTATACAGCGGTTATTTAAATATGCAGTTATTGAGTCATTTGCTTTCTGCTATTGTCAAGTGATCTGAAAGCCAGGGAGATTGAGAAGATGGGTGCTCTTTGTGCCTTAAAAAGAAGCAGGCAAAAGCTGGAACAGGAAAAGAGTATCAGTGTTACAGTAAAGTGAAGTTATTATGTTTTCTGAACTCCGGCACACATTTTCAAGGAAAGGAACTTTTGTTACATGTGGCGGTCTAATCAAGATACATTTGAAATGTATCCCGTGCTGGATAGCAACTGTAAAGAATATTTTTAAAAAGTTATCTTTGAGTGACTTGCAAAGTAAAGATAATTTCATATGCTGAAAGTTTCTAAAAGGGGAAAAAGCTATTTTAGTAACCTACTCTAAGGTTCATGTAATCACATTGATAAATGGCTGTTTTTTTCATAGTGAACTTTTCATTTTGAAGTTGGGCAGGTAATATCATACCTTTAATTATTGTTTACATGGGTTATAAAAACATGATCATATAGCTATAGTATAATTGAATATTACGAACTTAGGTACTTTATTTCTTACTTTCCATTAAGGAGTGTATTTCTCAGATCCCACTGTCTATGGACACCCTACCTTGCTTCAGCCATGAGGTCCCAGCTACCGCTGTTCAACGTTTTTACTCTCCTTTACCTGAACCCCAGTGCATAACTTTCCTTTGAGCTAGGTGTACTAAATTAATATCCCAATATCTCTGTTTTCTTAAAAATGGGTTGGCAATTTTAAAGTACCTTCCAAACGTGGCTTGGATAGGTAATTTGAAACCTTGATGCAATTACAGATTTCAAGGTCTCTTAAAGAGGTGACATTTAGCACCACTCCCCCTCCTGCTACACATGGAAGGGCAGGTGTGCCCAGTATTACCTGAAAATTCTTGCTCATTAGTTATGTTGCCCCTCCATTTGGAAAAAATACACTAGAATGTAAGTAACTTAATATTAAGTTGTAACCTGGGCTATCTGTTGCAAACTTCCACACGTTTTCCACCAACTCAATTTTAATAGTAACATATGGATTGTCTCCAGTTATAGGGGGGAATATATAAAAAATAATTTCAAATATTAGGTTTTGAGTTATATCTCCCTGAAGTTCCTGAGTTGCATTTTGCTGGAGTCTGCACACAGGAAAAAACAAACAAAACAAGGCATGCAATCTGATAAACAGATGTTCTCTCTCTGCAGTTAAATAATAACAATAGCCAACATTTATGTAGCACTCAGTGTGTGCTGAGCCACTTATCTACATTATTTATTTTAATCCTGATGAAAATTTTGAGAAGTAGCTGTATGGATGAGGAAACTGGGCCTTGGAGCTGTTGCTCAACGTCACGTGAAGCAGCTGAGCAAGGGCTTAAATTTAGGTCTTGCTGACTGTCAGCCTAGGTTTAGAGGCTGCACTGTCATTCCTTTTTATTTTTTAACTTTTAAATTAAAAAAAAATTTTTTTTTGAGATGGAGGTGTTGCTATGTCACCCAGGCTGGAGTGCCATGGCATGATCATAGCTCGATGCAGCCTCGAACTCCTCGGTTCATGGGATCCTCCGGCCTCAGTCTCCGGAGTAGCTGGGATTACAGGTGTGCGCCACCATGCTCAGCTAACTTTTATATTTTTTGCAGAGGTGGTGTCTCGCTATGTTGGCCAGGCTGTCATTCCTATAAATAATCTCAACAATAACAAGGCCAACTGGCTCAGTTTGACACTTGATCCTAAGTTATTCCCTTTCACTTTCTGCCAGATTAGAAGACCATATGGTGATTAAATACTTCTGGCTAGCAATATCTTGCTGTTTATTAAAAAATGATACCACACTATCTCTAATAACTGTTTCATTAAAAACAAACAAAAAAAGCCCCAGCTATGTTTGGAACATCTCTCTACTCGTACGTAGCTCCTCAGTCTCTCCAGAAAGGACAAAATCCCTCTGCGAGGTTGCCTTGGGAAGAAGAGAAACAGTGCAAACTACTTTATTATGATTAGTAGCCACTTTTTATGGCAGGTTCCAACTACCACAGGACATTTTAAGGTTGGGAAACTCCTTTTCAAAGGGTGAAGGCCGTTTTACGGTAAGAAACACACAGAAGCCCAAGGAAGAGGTTTTAATATGAGCTTGTCTCTGAATCTCCTTTGATTTCTAGCCTTTTCTGTCCATCTAGATTCAGGTGTTTCTCAAAGACCTCCTTCTTCCACGGTAGGTAAGAGGGGCCTGGTCAAAAGCTTTATATATGCTAACCTTGGTTTGGCTGTTTCCTACCTCCTGCATCGTTTGCCTGAAAGGGGAGACCAAGCTTACCTTGGCCAAATATTGTTTGCTAATCTTATTTAGTGAGAGATCTCATTAAAAAGTCATTTCTTCTGTGCAATAAAAGAACTCCGAGGGAAGTTTTTCTCATTTATCTGTATTTCAGTTTCAGTTTTGGAGGCAATTCCATAAAGAACAGTTAAGCCGTAGGTCTTCATTTCAGCCTCATTCGGGCACAGGGTATAGGCTTGGGAGAGGCCATTTGCGTTTCTGCTGGGAGTACACCCATGGCTGGGGGGCAGGGTGGGAGGAAGGTGGATCTGATCAGTTAGAATCCAAGGCAGTCCCCCCCCCCCACCTAGTGCGACATCTCCATCAGCTGGGCCAGAACCAGTTTGTAGGTTGGGTTATTATTTTTGTGCCTAACCTCCCTAAACTTATGTAGGAAACTAGCAACCTTCTCACCAAGTTGTTGTCATGGTCAACTGCAATAATGTATCTGGAAGTGCTTTACAAACTTACAAAGTATGAAAACAGCAAGGAATGGAAGTGCTACAAAATGTTAACTATTACTTATAGGAGTGCAAGTCAATATTATGCCTAACTGGAGGAAGCTGGTTTATGTGCACATGTGGCAATTTTTAGCATACATCCTTTCCCTACCTACACCTTGACATGCCTCAGCGTCCATTGCCGTCACTCCCTGCGCTCTCTCAATTTGCATAGTATAGTCAGAAAAATACATTCTTCCATTCAGTTGTAGCAGCTGGAGCATTGTATTTGTTTTCCTTGGTCATTCTGTTCTGAGTGAAGTGAACATTGACTACACGTTATTCTTCACTTTGGGAACATTGAGAACAATTCAGTGCAAAGGGCATGTTGTAACACTACTTAATAATCTGATGTAACACGGCCCATGCTTTGAATAAGAGGTACTTTTTCTTTAGAGATGGTGTATTAAGCCTGCTTCTTAGGGCCAGAGACTTATTCCTAAGCACAAACATATCTTAATTAATCAAATGAGAATCAGGCCGTGTCAGTATGAAGTAACTGCATTAGTGCTTGGCATAATCTATTCTACAGTCATCTGGCCTCGTCATTAAGATAGGTAAAAAAACTGTATGAAACATGACCTCACACCTGGTGTGAGGGAGCATTGCCTAATGTAGTTTTGAGGAAGCACATTTGCACAAAGCTCAAGCAAATATCTATCTTTTTAAAAAATTTATTTTTTCTCCAAGACAATGTTCAGGTACCAAATATCTATCTTTCTTTCTTTCTTTTTTTTTTTTTGAGACAGAGTCTCACTTTGTTGCCTGGGCTAGAGTGAGTGCCGTGGCGTCAGCCTAGCTCACAGCAACCTCAAACTCCTGGGCTCAAGCGATCCTACTGCCTCAGCCTCCCGAGTAGCTGGGACTATAGGCATGCACCACCATGCCCGGCTAATTTTTTTCTATGTGTATTTTTAATTGTCCATATAATTTCTTTCTATTTTTTTTTTTAGTAGGGACGGGGTCTCACTCCTGCTCAGGCTGGTCTCGAACTCCTGAGCTCAAACGATCCACCCAACTTGGCCTCCCAGAGTGCTAGGATTATAGGCGTGAGCCACCGTGCCTGGCCCAAATATCTATCTTGAAGCAAGTTCTGTAGCAGTCAGATTTTCTCTTTCCTTTCCTTCTCTCTCCCAATACATATTTACTCAGCACCTACTATATACTAGACATTAGGTATATGAAATATTATCCCTGCCTGCAAGCCCCCAAAGAGCTCAGAGGTGTGTGTGTGTGTGAAATCACAGTACAATGAATTATGAGCAGTAAAATAGGTGTGAGCAACCTGCTGTGAGAGCACAGGTAGGAGAGGGCAAAGCTTTGCTGAGGAGACAATTTTGAGCATTGAGATGCTAGGGTTTGAATGTTTGTGTCCCACTAAAATTCATGTGTTGAAGCTTCATCACCAATGTGATGGTTTAGGAGGTGGGGGCTGGGTGGGAGCATGAGAGTGCAGCCACAGCCCTCATGAATGAGACTAGTGCCCTTATGAAAGAGGCCCAAGCGACACACCTGGCCCCTTCCAGTGTGAGGACACAGCAAGAAATTGGCATTTATGAACCAGACAAGAGCCCTCATCAGACATCAAATCTGCTGATGCCTTGATCTTGGACTTCTCAGCCTCTAGCACAATGAGAAATAAATTTTTGTTGTTTATAAGTCACCTAGTTTATGATGTTTTGTCATAGTAGCCTGAACAGACTAAGAAAGATAAATAGGAATTTGCCATGTCAAAACCAAACAAACAAAAAAAAAGCGGAAGAAGGGCCGTTCACGTGGCTGAGCAGAGTCCATGAAGGCGCCAGGGCATGGAGGAACATGATTGGGAGACACGGTGTAGTCTGGTGTTACTATGCTTGGGGAATGATGATGGTACGGTCTCATGTTGCTGGCATGTGGGGCCCTGGTTCACAGAATGAGACGTTCTGGGGATGTGCCCCTGAGGTTTCTCTATGGCTATGATAGTCTTCTGCTGAAATCTGCTTTTCCTAGGCCAAAATTATTTTCCCAGTACTTCATGGTATGGAGTTCTGGAGGAGCTTAGTAGTCATTGCTCTGTGTGGAGACAAACACGAGTGAAACTCGGAACCTTTGGATCCTCCACTAGTTGCCAACTGCCAGGAAAAGGGAAATTCGAGGAGTACACTCCAGGCAAAACCATCTTATATTATTTCAATTTTCTGTCCTAGTAAATAATGGTGGATTTTAAGAAGCATACCAACTCCTTTTGCCTAGCTTAGGCATTTTCTCTCTGTCTCTTTTCTCCTGTGCTCCAAGCTGATGCCTACTGATTGCCTAAGAGCAGAGCCCTCCCTGTAAATTAAAGCAGGCGCTGGACCATCTTGCTATGGGTTTGAAAGGATGCACAGAAGTGCCACAGGTAAGAGAGGCCTATGATAGGAAAAGGCCAAGATAGAATGAACCACATGGAAAGAAGAGCCGGAGGAATCTCCTGGGTGGTGTTTTGCCTCGATGTCCCTGCTGCAGCAGTCATCAGCAGGGAGCAGCCTTGGGAGGTGTGGCCTCAGCACAAATCAGTGATGAGTTCTGGGCAACTTTGGCTTGAGGACTCCACAGTGGCCTTGCTGAATTTTCCCGAGAACTGCACCGCAGCCTAAGGTGCTTCCACTCAGCCTGCACCTTCCTTCTCTCGTCACTCAGGGTCAGACCAGTGTCATGGTCCGATGGCTTTCCCAATTCTCCAGACTCTCACAGATATTTCCCCTGATAAATTTCTCACATGTTTAATCCCATCTCAGTGGCTATTTCTTGGAGGATCTGAAACATACTGAATGGAAAGGGCAGAGGAATGCTGTGCCCAGTGCTGAGCTCCTTAACACTGAGAGTTGAAATTGGGAAAATGTATTACTTCGATCAAAAGAGAAGTTAAAAATAAGCGAAGAAAACGAACAAAACTGATGCCAACACTCTGGGAGGCCGAGGCAGGAGGATCGCTCAAGGTCAGGAGTTTGAGACCAGCCTGAGCAAAAGCGAGACCCTGTCTCTACTAAAAATAGAAAGAAATGACCTGGACAACTAAAAATATATATAGAAAAAATTAGCCGGGCATGGTGGCGCATGCCTGTAGTCCCAGCTACTCTGGAGGCTGAGACAGGAGGATTGCTTGAGCCCAGGAGTTTGAGGTTGCTGTGAGCTAGGCTGACGCCATGGCACTCTAGCCCGGGCAACAGAGTGAGACTCTGTCTCCAAAAAAAAAAAAAAAAAAAAGATGCCAAGTAAATACTTCAGAAGAAAGCTGTTGAATAAGATTACAGTTAGCTAAAATAGGGATAATAAGGAATGAGACACAAAAAGATATAACAATTTTAACATACACATTTAAACAAGCACGACTCTGGAGTATAATAAAAATGCAATTTTATGTGGTGTCACACCACCTCCTTAAGGTCGAGTTAGTAGAGGTAGTTTTTGTTTGTCCCTGGTTGAATCTCAGTCTTGGGCTTCTCCTTTAGCTTACTGGCCCACTCTTATACAATAAAAAGTTTCTTTCATAGTCTCAGTAATAAAAATTGTATAATTGGATGCTTAATCAATACTCAATCTCTATTCAAGGGAGAAACTTTTCTTCTCCTTACCTAGAAGCAGGGACAAGGGCCTCTTAAACCCAAGACATGTGCCAGTTGTCTTAAGTTCTAGCCTTCTTTTTTTTTGGAAACAGAGTTTTGCTCTATTGGTTGAGCTAGAGAACAGTGACATCATAGCTCATTGCAACCTCAAACTCCTGGGCTCAAGTGATCCTCCCACCTCAGCCTCCCAAGTAGATGCACACCACCATGCCTAGCTAATTTTCATATTTTTTTGTAGAGATGAGGCCTTGCTATGGTGCTCAGGCGCTCAAGCAATCTTCCTGCCTTAGCCTCCCAAAGTGCTAGGATTACAGGTGTGAGCCACTGCACTCAGCCTGTCCTAGCCTTAAGTCCTGGACAGAACTGGTACTCTGTTACTTCTGTTTCATTCTGTTTGCCAAAGCAAGTCACATGGCCAGCCCTAAAGTTAAAGTTCAAGGAAATATACTCTTTAATGGGAAGAACTGCAAAGTTCCATGGCAAAGGGTGTGGATAGAGGCAGGACAAAACATCAGGGCCAGTAACTAAATCTTACATAGCACCAAAGGGAGAGCATCTCTAATAGGCTGTGCTTGGCTCATATGTCCATTCCTTGTGACCAGGATGGGACATGGTAGTATAATTGGCAATTGCAATAGGACAACAGACTTGAAGTGGGTAAGAAGAGCTGTTCCCCAAGAGAAGGAGATGCTGATCCCGGAAGAAAGTAGGAGCACTGGGCAAACAAAATAAGCAATGTCCCCTGCCATGCCTTGCTTGCATTGTCTTGTCAATCCCCAGGAAGGTACCACTAATATCCTCTCGTTACAGTTGAGGAAACTGAGGTTAAGAGAGGTTATGTAACTTGCTCAAGATGATACATCTTGACTGATGGATCTTTTTGGATTAAAAAAATAGAGGTGGCCGTGCATGATGTTACACACCTATAGTCGCAGCTACTCGGGAGGATGAGGTGGGAGGACTGCTTGAGCCCAGGAGTTCGAGGTTGCAGCGAGCTATGACTGGACCACTGCACTCCAGCCCGTGAGACAGAGTGAGACTCTGTCTTTAAAAAACAAAACAAAAACAAGAAAAGAAATAAAAGGAATCTCAAGCAATACCTTACGCTTTTTGCAAAAATCATCTCAAAATGGATCACAGGACTAAATGTAAAATTAGAAAACTTCTAGAAGAAAAAACAGGTGAAAGTCTCCAACAGTTTAATAATGATACATCCATACAATGGAATAGTACTTAACAATGAAAAGGAAAAAAATTAATTATACATGCAATAATGGGTGAATCTCAAATGCATTTTCTACATGAAAGAAGCCAGAGCCAAAAGACTGCATACTGTATAATTCTGTGAACACGGCATTCTCAGAAAGGCAAAAGTAAAGGCATGGAAACCAGATCAGTAGTTGCAGGGGCCTGGGGTTAGAAGGGGTATTGATTACAAAGAGGTGGCCCAGGGAATGATTTAACTCTGATTCTGGGTTGAAATCAGGGCTGATGTTACTTTCCTGTACCCTGATGGTGGTGGTGGCATCCTGTTGCTGCTTCACTTCTAAGCCAAGAGAAAAGATGCACACATTTCTCCAGTTAAGGGAGCTAATAGTGAGAAATCTTAGCTTATGCTTTCCCACTAAATTGAAATAACCATATCCAACAGCTGAACTCTCTACATGGGCTCTTGGCAGAACACCAGTTGGAAATTTCAGGGTCACCAACAAGCCTAGATGCCCAGAAAATTTCATCATATTTAAGGTGTGGCAGGCAGAATAATGACCCCCTTCAATGTGTCCACGTCTTAATCCCCGGAACCTGTAAGTAAACTTAAATGGCAAAAGGGTCTTTGCAGATGCCATTAATGTTAGCACCTTGAGGTGGGGAGGTTAGCTTGGATTATCCAGGCAGGCCCGATATAGTCAAATGAATCCTTGAAAGCAAAAGCAGAGAGCCTTTCCAGCTGTGGTCAGAGAGGGATCAGACGGAGGACGAATGTCACTCCCGTGGCCCTACTTTTTCTCCACAGCACTCATCATCACCACATGGTAGGCAGAGTAATGCCCACCTCCAAAGAGGTACACATCCTAATCCCTCCAGCCTACGGAAACATGTTGTATAGCAAAGGGGCATTAAGATCACAGATGGAAGTAAGTTTGCTAATTTGCTGACCTTACGATAGGGAGGTTAGCGTGTATCATCCAGGTGGACAAGGTCCTGAGCCGTGAAAGAGGAAAGCAGGAGAGGAGGTCAGAGTGACGGGACGTGAGGACTCGACGGCCATTGCTAGTTTTGGAGAGAGGGAAAGGGGGCTACGAGCTAAGGAATGCGGCAGCCTCTAGAAGCTGGAAAAGGCAAGGAAAAGGATTGTCCCTTAGAGCCTCCAGAAATGCAACAGCCCTGCCGAGACCTTGCTTTTATCCCGGTGAGATTCACGTCGGACTTACAGTCCACAGTACTGCAAGCTATTAAATTTGTGTTGTTTCAAGCCACTGAATTGGTGGTGACTTGTTTGGTACAGCAGCAATAGAAAACTCACACAGAAGGAGAATGTACCATTGGTAAGTGTGAGGGGAAACATCAAGAGTAGGAACCTGCCCGGTTTCCTGATTCCTTAGCCATCGACCCCAAGTGGGTGATCTATTTGCCCACTTATGAGAAGAGACTCGGTCTCACTGCCACTGGGGTTGGTTCTGAGCCTGGCAATGAACGTCTGGGGTGCTCTGCCTTAGAACCAGGTTTCTTGCCTATTAAACGGCTTTCCCGTTGCCCCCGCCCAGTGTTCCTGAAAGTTGTTTCCCAGCTCCTGGCCTCCTCTGGCACAGGTGATCTGGCCCCAGTCTGAACCGGGCTTTATGTCGCATGTCTGCCCCTGGCTCAAGCTCCATGTTCCTGATCTGCTTTCCTGCCACTAAATATCACTACAAACTTACGCCTGCCTGGACCCCACCCGAGCTTCCCCCTGACATAGTGCTTTCTTCCCTCCACTTCTTGCCTGGTTGGAATTTTTGCTTTATGCCTGCGTGACAGAGAGAAAATGTACTAAAATGACATACTAGCAATCCTTTCCTTCTTGTCTACAAGGAAGAACAAATGCTTTGTGTACTCAGCTCACCAGAGGGCCTTTGTTGAATTAAGCAGAGTGGTTGGCAGTGAGGAGAATTAAATGCTGACAGGGGACTAAATTGCTCTACTCAACGCAAAACAAGAGAAATACTTGGAAGAGAATTTTACAAGGAGAAAATTGAAAAGAAGAGGAAAAAGAGATGGGTGAGCCATAGAACTTTTGAGGAAAGAGAAAGAAGCTGAAAGAATATTTTACAGGTAGGTTTCCTACGTTATGTTAGGTGTAATGTAACATGCTTTGCCTTCCTAAGAAACATTCAGTAAATGTTGGATTTGTGGGAGGTTGCCCATTGAGTTTGGCCTCAAGGCAAGGGCAGCAGGACACAAAACAGCACAAATAGTGTCAGGTGGGAAATCCCAGGAACAAGGGAAACAAGGCAAGGAAGAGGCGACGTGGTCTTCCCGGCAGCACGTCTCTCAGTAGGCATGCTTGCTCGGTCCTCAGGATGCTCCAGAGAGCTTGCCAGAAGGAGCTGCACCCCATAGTCTCAAAAGGGGAACGCGGAGAAGGCATTTATCTGCCATCTCTGTTTGCTGTGGCCAAGGTTCACACCACACACAGCTGAATCCCTTGAACTCCCATGTGCTGGCATCTGGCTGCCCGTTGATCACTCAGGAAATTAATTTTACACCTTGCAGTGTAGCTATTTCATGCAAGTCTGGAAGTGGAGAGTGACCAAAAGAAAGAACAAAGGGGACAGTGCCGGGAGATCTGAGAAGCCTTAAAACATTTGTCTCTGTAATGGAGAAACGGTTTTACTTAAATCTTGCTCCAAATGGTGAATCATATGTATGGCTAATAAACGTATGAACTCTGGTGTTTTCATAAAGACATATGAAAAACTTCTGAAGAATGTGGGAAAACATTCTCTAGGGTTCATTGATAATGCCAGAGAAACTTTATCTTTAGGCTTCCAGATTATAACTGTGGTACCAAGTAGCATCTTCTACCATCTTGGCTTTAAAAACAAAAATCAGGCTATTTAATTACCCATGTAATACATATACATCTTGTACTAGTTACAAAAAAACCTCAAACAAAAACCGTTTTACCAGGTGAAGGGAGCTGCATTAGTGTAACACCTGGCTATCCTCTGGCCTTTCCTAACTCTGCCCCTGGGCTGTGATTTAATTGGCACATTTAAGGAAAATAAAGCGGGCATACTCAGCTCATTCCTGTTCCCTTTCCTCTTTGGAATCCAGCCTGCACGAGGCCTGATCCCGGGGCAGTGAGGCAAATCTAGAATGCTGTGAACTAGGGTGGCTGAACCTTATTCTGCAACTTGCACTGGGAAGCTCTTCAGACTCTTACATGAAACGGCATGCTACAACCCAGTTCTATCAGGAATAAAGTAATAATTGGCCTCCTTCCACTCCTTTATCTTATTTTTAAATTTGTTTTGAACTCTGAGAAGGAGGAGGGGTACTGTTGATTGCGTACTCCTTCAATGTTCCAACATTGGGTGCGCTGGCCGGAAAACTGATACGTAAGGAATAAGGAAGGAGCACAATTAGGGAGTAGCAAGTGGATACACAGGGAGTGACTGGGGCTTCTGGAGTGGCAGGGGATTGACCTCGGCCCTGGGGTCTTGTTCTTTGTGCGGAGGACATTTCCATCTTGGCAGTTTGTATAGGCTTATGTTGGGCCACGAAGGTTTTTACAGTGGTGCAGTTGGCTCTTATCAGCCATGTCCTGGGGAAAAAGACCTTGGAAAAACCACTGGAGGCTGTAAGAGGGTTTTGGCCAGGGCACGGGGGCTATGAGAGGGCCTTAGCTGGGGCCAGGAGGCTGAAGAGGCCTTAATAAGCAGTTGCAGCAGATGTGGGGATTCAATTATAGGGGGAAAGAAAGTCTTTTCATATACTGCCCTTTTAGATATTAAAGGAGAGGAAAAGTATTTGCTGTTTTTAAACTGTGGGGCAGCTGGGCTTTCTATGGGCCAAGGAGCATTAGTGAGAGATTAGTTTTCAATGTGTTGGTGCTAGGTCCAGGTAGGTAATGTAAACATCTCTGATTTTAATTCCTCTTTTATGTTGTTTTGAACCATCCTCAAGGGCAAAAGAGGGCAGGGTGGATGAACTAAGTCTGAATTCATGTGGCTCAAGAATCACTCCCTTTACTTGTTCTCAAGGTTGCTAGAAACTGGTTGTTTAGATATGGAGAAATCCTCCCCAAGTGATTTTTTTTTGTTGTTAATTTTTAAAATTGACACATAGTGATTGTGTATACTTCTGGGGTACATGTGATATTTTGATATATACATACAATGTGTAGTGATCAAATCAGGATAATTGGGATATCCATCACCTCAAATGTTTGTTTAGTTTATCGTTTCTTTGCGTCTGGTACATTCCAAATCTTCTAGCTACTTTGAAATAAACAGTGCTGGTTTTCTTAGGCCCAAGCAATCCCTCAGAAAGAGGCAGTGCAAAAAGCCACTGTGGAACAGGAATAAAAATGCTCATTAGTTGCTGTGGGAGCTCTATTACTAGACAGTTCACTTCCAGCACACGGCTGCAGGGCAGCCCCTAATGCTCAAAGGGTACCTGGAAATGAAGGGGTTTTGAGTGTCTGGGTGGGAAAGAACAGATCCTCTCAAATAAGATGTGATGACTGAGACTGTTGCCACTGCATATTTCTAAATTTTGCAAGAAGACAGCATCCTTTCAAGTGCTCTGAGAAAGGAGATGGTACCCAGAGGTGGATTTTCCCAGACATGATAAGTGCCAGGTGCCATAGTGCTGAAATTTATCTGTGGCTATGAGATTTCCACTGACTGGGTTTAAATTCACAGGACTCTTAGTATCAATCAGCTGGCATTTTGGTGAGGCTGCAATCTCTGTGACAGTCTTTGACAACCCAGTGCACTGATTTTGGGCATGCAATTTTGCTTGGGCTACCTGCTAGGAATTGGCTTGTTTTATGAATACTGTGGGTATAGAGCCAGTGCTATGCTCATTTTGCATGTTTTACTAAATCTATAGATTCTTTAGGAAAAAAGGTACACAACAGACTGGGCTGGTATTATCATTATTTTCTAATTTGGAGCCCCTGAAGGAACTGCCCCCCTTCCAGTGAGACACAGCTTAAGCTGCAGTTGCCAGGAGGTCCCGGACTCTACCCAGGCATTGACATCCCCTCCAGCTGAGACGGCAGCATAAGAAGTTGGGAAAGATAAATTTTGGAGTTTAATTTCTTTGAATATTAACCCACAAACACAAGATATTTTTATTTTAAACTTTCATTGAGCTTTAATGTCTCATGATTTTGACTTATATAAGGGGATGAATTTCATTTCTTGGATGTTAATTTCTTCCTAGAAACTTGACAAAGGGAGAAGGTTTATGTTAAAATGTTTTTCTCCACATTATTGGCATTTTGTTATTGAAGTTTCTTTGTGCATATTATTATTAGAGTACTTTTTTCATTTCATCTCATAGCTGATCCTCTAATGTGTGCACAATATGGGCAAGCATAATAAAAATGGGTAATAGAAAAATGAATGAAGTTCATCCTTGGATACAGAATGGCATTGAACTACAATTCAAATTAATACATTGTAGGGAACTATTTTGGAATCTATTGTGAGCAAAATCTCTATTGCCCACCAGGGTTCCTGGGATAGTACAAAGTCTGGTGATATAAGAGGACAGAACTGTCCTGACAGGCTGCCAAGATCCTCTCCTGAGGATGTCGGCCACACCTCCGGTTGGCATAGGCTGAATGGTTAAATCAATGGCTTATGAGACCCCAAATATGTCCTTATCCCGATCCCCAGAACCTGTGAATATGTTAAATGGCAGAAGGGACTTCACAGACATGGTTAAGGATCTTGAGATGGGATAGTTATCCTGGGTTATCTGGTTAGCCCAACGTAATCACAATGATACTTGCAAGAAGAACACAGGAGGAGTCAGAGCATAAGAAGGCAATGGGATGGCGGAAACAGGTTGGAGTGATGAGCTTTGGAGTTAGGAACATAGGAGGCCGCTAGAAGCTGAAATGGCAAGAAAAGAGATTCTCCTCTCAGAACCTCCAGAAGGAACCAGCCCTGCTGATGCCTTGACTTTACTGTGGTGAAATGGATTTTGGGCATCTAACCTCAAGAACTGTAAAAGCCAGCCTGAGCAAGAGCGAGACCCCGTCTCTACTAAAAATAGAAGGAAGTTATCTGGCCAACTAAAAATCTATACGGAAAAAATTAGCCGGGCATGGTGGTGCATGCCTGTAGTCCCAGCTACTCGGGAGGCTGAGGCAGGAGGATCGCTTGAGCCCAGGAGTTGGATGTTGCTGTGAGCTAGGCTGACACCACGGCACTCACTCTAGCCCCAGCAACAAAGCGAGACTCTGTCTCAAAAAAAAAAAAAAAAGAACTGTAAGAGGATAAATTTGTGTTGTGTTAGGCAACTATGTTTGTGGTAATTTGTTACAGTGGCAAGAGGAGACCTTCTGCAGGAAGGAAGATGATTCAGTTTATCGCCTGTGTTCTTGGAGAGTATGATTTAATCTGACTGGTAAATTCTGGAATAATAAACTGAGCATGACTGGCTTAGTTTCATTCTCTTTGTTCTTTGGGAGGCAGTCAGCCCAAGAGAACACAAGTTCTGCTTCTTGCTGGATGGGATGCCACCCATGTAAAGAGACCTGCCCCAGGGCCTGGATGGTTAAGTTTACATAATTCTGTGATTCACTATGGGTAAACACATTTGGCTTTCATGGTAAGGCACATTCTCTAGTAGTTTTTATTAGAATAAAGTGATATATTGACCCCTACAGACCACTTCTTTGACTTATTTTTCTCTTTGTTCATAACTCAAGCATGGCAACAGGGTGAATTTGAGGATAATGGAATGAAAAATTATACAATCTCCTCCTCCAGCTCCCAATTTTTACAAGTAATGCAGAAGATAAGTGAGAAAAATCACAGCTGCATTGAGAATGAGAGAGAAATTTCCAGGGACCAAAAACTGTAACAAATTCCTGAATGACATAGGATCAGGTGAAGGAGATGAACACTAGAACAGTAGCCTATTGCTGGAAAATATAGGAGGGACACTAAGAATGCTCCTTGCCCCAAGTGGTGAATAGCAGTGGTAGAAAGTTCAAAGATAACCAATAGATTGACTAATTCAGGTGCCACGGTAGGAATATCTAGATAGTCTGATCCCGTCTTCCCACTCCTCTATTCCTTTAGCCAGATAATAGTGATGGGCTGTGTCTATCTACAGTCCAGAAAAATGGGTGGGAAGGTGACAGTAAGATAGACAAGGCAGTGCCCCACCCCCAGTGTCTGGCAACACCCATGTCAGAACACTGGCCACCAAGGTATGACCAGTGGTACACCCCATCCTTCCTCAAAATAGATACAACATAGGCTAAATAAATAGACACAACATAGATCTAACAGGACACTTCAACTATAGAGATGAGTGAAAAATCAGAAATGGGCAAACTTTAAAGAATGCTAACATTAAAGACAAGAAATTCAACAGACGATAAAACTTCCATCTGAGAAAATAGAATTAATACAGCAAGAAGATTAGGGCTTTACAATAAGTACGACTTTTATCATTAAAGAAATGTGAAAGGTTAATATACATATATATGTAAGAATAAACTAGATATTAAGAAAATTTAATTGATTGTTGAAATAATAGAAGGGCTAAATTAATTTGCCGAAGAGCAAATTAATGAACTGGAAGATAGAACTATAACATTCTCCCAGAAGACAGCCCAAATAGGAAAGTAATGGAATATATGAAGAAAAAATCAAGAGACATAAAAGATAGACCCAGAATTCTAATTTTTATCTAATAAGAGTTCCAAAAAGAATGAGTAGGGAAGAGAGGCAGAGAATTTAAATAAATAAATCAAAGAAGGCTTGGTTCCTCAGGTTGACAGAACCTTACAAAGTCTGCAAATGCTGTAAAATTTGTGAATAGAAAAGACAGAGAAAAGCCTTAAAACCTTCCAGAGGAAAAAAATAGAATGCCTACAATGGAAAGAGAATCAAATTGAAATCAGACTTCTCATCAGCAACACTGCATTAAAAATATCAGTGCAATGAAATCTTGGTAGTTTCGAGAGACAATTGCTTTTGATTTAGAAATCTGTTAGGCCCAATCAAATAGAAGAAAATGATGGGGAGACTTTCCCTGCCAGAAATATACCTTTAGTATGAAGTTATTGTTGTTAAAACAGTGTGATATCAGTGTGAGGCTACACAACAAGATCTTTGGAACAGAATAGAGAGCTCAGAGACAGACCCACCCATATATGAAAACTTCATTTACATAAAATCAATACTCAAGATCTGTAGGGAAAGGATGAACTATTCTATCAGTGATGCTAGGAAATCCATTATACATAATTAGATTCCTAGCTCATATCATACACCAAAAATAAATTCCATAGAAGGACCCAAAATGAAAAACCAGAGAATATTTTTATGGTCTTGTATAGAGCAAAAGGAAGCCATAAAACCAAACCATAAAGGAAAAGATTGATAATTTCAATCACATTGAGATGAAAAAAATTTGCTTATTAAAAGGCATCATAAAAAAGTGCAAAGTTGCAATCTGAAAGAAGATACTTTATTATTCCTAGCAAGGTTGATTATCGTATTATTTGTCATATGGTTTTCCTTTTCCATGGATTTTTTTTTTTAATTTTAGTTTTTTTTTCCCTAATGACTTTTTTGTATTTTCTTGATTTGTAGCAGTTCTTCGTTCTGCTTACTAATCCTTATGGGTTTTTGTTACAAGTATCTTCTTGGGAGGATTGCAGTGAGCTATGATAGTGCCACTGCACTCCAGCCTGGATGATGGAGTGAGACCCTGTCTCTTAATAAATAAATAAATAAATAAGACTACTATGAAAGAATCTGTGATTAGATTATGATCAAACTTGAGCTGCACATCTAGAAGGGGATGACTTTCACAAATGTAGTATTGAATGAAAAAAGCAAATTGCCAAAAAATACATTCAGTATCATTTATATAAAGTTTAAACAGGCAAAAAAATACTATGCATTGCTTCAGGATACATATATAGTAGTTAAAGCATAACAAAATGCGTGATAAGCTGTAAATGCAAGATAGTATTTACCTCCGGAGCGAAGGGAAGAGCATGTGATCCCTAAGAAAACAACAGATCAAAGGAAGTAACTAGAGAGGATTTGAGTAAGACAAAACCTTAATTAAATATATATGTAAATAATGTATGTGTGTGTGTGTGTGTGTACCCTGTAAATAGAGAAATAGCATTCTTTTAACAATTGAACACAAAACATGCACCAAAGTTGAACATGCAGCAGGCCAGAGCTTCCCAGAGCTTCCCACCTGTAAAGCATGTGTGGGTGATCGAGTGGGATCAGGGAGGAGCCAGAGGCTCAGGCACTGTGGCCTGACTTCCCCCAGCATCCTTGCTTGGGGCTCCAAATCCCCTTTACTTTAGTTATCCCCTTTACAGTGAGATGTACGACTATTGTTTTCTGCATATGCCACACCACCAAAAATTTGGGAAGGAAATACTTGACAGAAAAGAAAAGCTCAACCATTTCAGGCCACATGCAGTGATGAGAATGTAATACAATTAGAAACTGAGAATAAAAAGAACCACCCCCAAATCTACATACTTTAAAAATAAGAAGAGACATTTAACTCTTAAAGAGGAAGTCAAAATTGAAGTTATAAATTATTTAGAATTGAGCAACAAAAGGAGCAACTACCTATTAAAACCCATAGAGTGGGACCAAAGAAGAAAATCTGAAGCTTTAAACATAATTTTTAGAAAAAAAGAAATATTACAAATAAATGCCTCACCCTTTAACCTCAGAAGCTAGAAAGATAACAACAAAGTAAATCCAAAGAAAGTAAAAGGAAGGATACAATGAGAAACTAGTTAAAAAACATACTTGCATTCTATATTTTTATTTGCTAAATCTGGCAGCCCTAAAATTAATGAAAATAGAAAATGAAGAATAGGTTCCTTGAAAAGAACAAGCAATTAGATAAACCTTTGGAAAGTTTAATCAAGAGAAAAGCAAAGATAAAATCAACTTAGGGATAAAAAGGAGACTTAATACAGATAGAGAGGAGACTTCAAAATATTAGTAGAGAATACTATATATAATTTATACCAATATATTTAATGAAATGGACAATTATTGAAGACAACCTGAATTTCAAAAATTGGATCTACAAGAGGTAGAAAACCTGAATAGGTCAATAACCAAAAGAGAAATTGAGATGGTTATCAAAGAAATACCCGCCCAAAAGGCACGTGGCCCAAATGCTTTATGAATTCTCTCAGGCAGTCAAAGAGCAGATCATTCCCGTCCTATCCAACCCTTTCCAGAGAACAGATTAAACGGAAAGCTCTGGGATTCATTTTAACTCTGATACCCATGAGGACGGGGACAGCACAAGAAAAGAAACAGGCCCAGTTGCACAAAGGAACATGGAAGAATCAATAATCAGTAAGCAGACTTAGTCTACAGGGATTCTGAACAATGTATCATGACAAATTAAAATTAATCTTAGAGTGCAGGAATAGCCTCAATTGTGACTAATCTGCCTCACTAACAGATTCATTCAGCAGATGTGTATTGAACTGCTTCCTACTGCATGCCAGGCGTGGTTCTGGGAACTGGAAACACAGCCGTAAGCCAACGACTTTACTTACAAAGCACTACCATAAGAATCACAATTCTGTAACAATTATGCTGTAAATCTTCCATTTGACTAAAAATATAACCACTTAAATAACAGCGATTTCCTAACTAAAAGTAAGCAATAATTCAAAATTAATGTTAAAAAGAGACCAAAAAAAAAAAAAAAGGCTCCAGTTCAGTAAGAGGTTTGAGTGAAAGCTTGGAGAGAACCCACTATTTCAGGATAGGCATGGTGGAGTGAAATAGTACCCGGGAGAAGAAGAGGAGGAAAACATTTTGGTGGATGGAAAGTACTCATTGCTGCTCCAGGCCATGGAAAAGTCGTTTGGTGGGAAGGATTCTAGGGTGGGCCATTGATGCTTTCTAGAGAAGCAGGAGGAAGACAACATCCCCTGGGACCCATGGGGAACAAAGGACTGTTAATTGCAGATGAGGATTGTGATGGTTAATTTTGTGTGTCAGCTTGCTAGGCTAAGATGCCCAATTGTTTGGTCAAACATCAGGTTAGATATTACTGTGAAGGTATTTTTTAGATGTGATTTATATTCTAATAAGTAGACTTTATTACCCTCGAAACGTGGGTGGGCCTCATTCCATCAGTTGAAAGCCCGAGAACAAAGACTGAGGATTTCTGAAATACAAGCAATTCCACCTCAAGACTGCAGTGTCTACTCCTATCTGAGTTTCCACCTTGCACATTTCAGACTCAAAACTGCAGCATCAACTCTTCCCTGAGTCCCCAGCCTGCTGGCCTGCTCCAGAAATTTCAGACTTGCCAGCCCTTACAATCGTGTGAACCAATTCCTTAAAATAAATCTTTCTCTCTCTCTCTGTGTATAGCCTATTGGTTTGTTTCTCTGGAGACCCCTGGCTAATGCAAGTCAGAAGAATGAAGCCTGGGAGCAAAGGGGAGACTCTCAATGGAGAGGAGTGGAAAGAGCTGCTCTCAGATGAAGCTGGTCCTGGGATGAAGATCAGTATTGGAGAAGACTTGCCCAAAAGAAGGAGCCTGAAGGCTGGGTGCCGTGGCTCACGCCTGTAATCCACACACTTTGGGAGGCTGAGCTGGGAGGATCCCTTAGGTCAGGAGTTTGAGACCAGCCTGAGCAAGAGTGAGACCCTATCTCTACTAAAAATAGAAAAGAATTAGCCAGGTGTGGTGGTGTGCACCTGTGGTCCCAGTTACTCAGGAGGCTGAGGGGCAGGGGGATCCCTTGAGCCCAGGAGTTGGAGGTTGCTGTGAGCGAGTCTGATGCCACAGCACTCTAGCCTGGGCCACAGAGCAAGACTCTGTCTCAAAAAAAAAAAAAAAAAAAAAAAGGAAAAGCCCAAGTGTTGGCCGAGCGAGGTGGCTCATGCCTGTAATCCTAGCACTCTGGGAGGCCGAAGTGGGTGGATCATTTGAGCTCAGGAGTTCGAGACCAGCCTGAGAAAGAGCGAGACCCCGTCTCTACTAAAAAAATAGAAAGAAATTATCTGGACAACTAAAAATATATAGAAAAAAAAATTAGCTGGGCATGTTGGGGTATGCCTGTAGTCCCAGCTACTCAGGAGGCTGAAGCAGAAGGATTGCTTGAGCCCAGGAGTTTGAGGTTGCTGTGAGCTAGGCTGACGCCACAGCACTCTAGTCTGGGCAACAGAGTGAGACTCTGTCTCAAAAAAAAAAAAAAAAAAAAAAAAAAAAAAGAAGGAAAAAGCCTGAGTGATTGCATAGACTTTCATCTGTTGTTGTGTTTTTAACCTGCTCACGACCAGCAATCAGTTTTCCAGGTTTCTCTTTTTTCAGTTCCTTTTCTGTAAGATCTGCTTTGCCACAGAATATAGCACTGGACCCGTTCAGCTTCTCTGTAGCCTCCAGACCTGCTGCTCCCCTGGAGTCTCTCTGAAGGCTGGCACCTGGTGAGGATAATCCTAGGCCATCTTAATCTCTTGTAATATGCTTAATCTTTCCAAGAATTTTACATTTTTCTTCAATTAGTTTGGTAAGTTGTATAGTGAGTTCCCTGTCCTTTCTCTACAGTTTTTTTTTAATTGTGGTAAAAGATACATAACATAACACTGACCATTTTAACCATTTTATAGGGTACAGTTGAGCAGCATTAGGTACATTCACATTGTTGTGCGACCGCCACCACTATCCATATCCAGAACTTTTTCATCATCCCAAACAGAAGCTCTGTGCTCACTAAACAGTAACACTATTCCCCCCACCCCCAGTCCCCGGCAGCCACTATTCTACTTTCTGTCTCTATGAATTTGCCTGGTCTAGGTACCTCATATAGATGGAATCATACAATGCTTGTTCTTCCTACAGCTGCTTTTAAATTGAGTTTTCTCTAGAACAAGAGAACTATAAAAAATATCCAATAATTGTTGCTCATACCATCATCTCCAAGGAAATTCGAAGAGAGTAGACTCTGGGCTCGTGTTTTCAGGCAACAAGACCATAGTCTTGTTAGCTTCTTCTGGAGGAGCCTGAAGCTCAGTTCTGAGGCAGTCCCAGCCCTTTCGTGGAGCCCAAGCTCCCCAGAGACCTGCCGCAGTGGCTGTCGACCCCCTGAACCACAACAGCCCACCCAGGTCACTGCGCAACGTTCAGCCAAAGCCAGACCTGGGTGACGTCTGGGACAGCCTGGCAGTGCCACAGCCCAGCGCTGTGCTCACTCTTCTCACCCACACCTTAACCACTAGTGGCTTATCTTACTTAATATTTTACTGAAAAATTAAAAACCACAGATTAATAAAACTGTAGGAAACAAACCGTAAAGAGACCAAATTGTAAAGAGAACATCTTTGTAACTGCCACCTTGGTGAAGAAACAGAACCTTGTCAGCCACCACAAAAACCCCACTATGTGTCCTGTCCCATCCAATCTCAACCCTCCTCCTTCTCCCGAAAAGAATCACTCTCTTGACTTAAAAAAAAAAACAAAAAACACTTTATTGAGCTATAATTCACATAACATACAATTCGCCTATTTAAAAGGTGCAATTCAATGGCTTTTAGTATATTTGCAGAGTTGTACAACCATCTCCTGACTTTATAGCACTTCCTTGAATCCATGGGTATAGTTCATACAGGAAAGGCAGGAAAAATGCTCAGTCCCATTATTTACCAGTTTTTAAGACATTGAGTAGCTGCCTTCCATCCTTCAAAAGTGATCAGTTACAGTAGTGCCCCCTTATCCACGGGGGATAAGTTCCAAGACCCCCATAGATGTCTGAAACCACAAATGGTACCAAAACTTATTTCTATACTGGGTTTTTTTCCTATGCACACATAACTATGGTAAAATTTAATTTATAAATCAGGCATGGTGAGAGATTAACAACAATAATTAATAACAAAATAGGACAATTATAACAATGTACTGTAATAAAAGTTATGTGACTGTGGTCTCTCTCTTTCTCAACGCATTTTACTGTGATGATGTGAGATGACTCAGTGCCTATATGATGAGATGCAGCGAGGGGAGTGACACTGGCAGTGTGATACAGATTCAGGCTACTATCGACCTCTGTATTCCTAAGTCTGTGCAAACATCCCTTACTTGGAGCAAACGGCTTGGTGTCACTTTTTTCAAGGGATCCTTTGCGGAAGTCTTCGTATAGGCTTGATGCTTTGTGGTGCAACACGTTGCTGTCAGTTGGAACTTGTTTCTGTTCCTCTCTTCCACCCACAAATTTGATGCCTTTTCCGTCTTAATTAAGCGCTTATCACGCACTGTGGCTATGGCTTTTGCAGTTTGAGGTGTGACAGCAAAACTAGGAAAAATTTCTTTTTCCTTCTTCACAATTAGATGGATGGGAGATTCATTCTTACTGTAGATCTTAGCAATCTCAGCATATACTTTCTTTTCTTATCGAGAACGTTCACCCTTTCACTTAAAGGAAGCATTTTACTGCTTCTCTTTGGCATATCCAAATCACCAGCATCACTACTCTTGGGTTTGGGGACCATTATTATGTAAAATAAAGGTTCCTTGAACACAAACACTGTGACACTGAGACAACAGATCTGATAACCCAGATGGCTCCTAGGTGGCCAGCTGGTGGCCAGCTGTGGATCTGCTGGACAAAGGGAGGATTAATGTCCCAGGGGGACGGAGCAGGACAGCGAGAGATTTCATCGCACTACTCAGAACAGCACACAATTTAAAATTTATGAATTGTTTATTTCCGAAATTGTCCATTTAATCTTTTCAGGCTTCAATTGACCAAGGGTAACTGAAACCAAAAAAAGTAAAACACAGATAAGGAGGGACTGCTGTAGTTGTTTGTTTTTAAATCCTTATGATCTCATGGATTTAAATATATTTGGTGGGTTTCAATCCATTATCATTATTATCCTTAATGGAGCTCAAATTTTCCCATCTTGGCCAAAATTGCCTCCTGTGTCCCTTTGGCACAACTCTAATTGTCTTTGCTAGCTTCCTTGCTCTCTGGCATGACAAGATGTTATAAAGCATATCACCAACTTTGGTAATTTCAACCATGTGATATCGATGTAGGACTAGACAAATAAGTTAATGGAGATAAAGCGTGGGATAAGTCACAGGTTGTGCAGTGGACATCTGTTTTTTTTTTTTTCTTGGCATTTATTTCATTTTCTTTGAGGAATAGTTTCTCAAAATTTATTTCAGATATTACTTTTCATTCATTCAGCCTTATTGAAATATGTTGAGAGGGACTGACCATATCTTTAGCTCCAGTTGCTGCCTTGGTTGACTTAAGCATGTCGGGTCACCCGGTCCAGAGTGACTGGTTTACAGATGGTCATGACCAAAATGAATGAAAGATGAGAAGACATTCACTGAGGCTTCTGGGAAAGGTATCAGGATAATTGGACTTCCATTTGGAAGAAGATACTAAATTTCTACTTCTTACCATCACAAATATTAATACAAGTGGTATTTAAAAACCTAGAAGAGGCCAGGCACAGTGGTTCATGCCTATAATCCTAGCATTTTGGGAGGCTGAGGCAGGAGGATCACTTGAGCCCAGGAGTTTGAGGATGCAGGGTGCTATGATGACACCACTGTACTCTAGCCTGGGCAAAAGAGTGAGACCCTGTCTCAAAAAACAAAAAAAATCCCAACAACAACAAAAAGCAAAAACAAGCAAATAAAGAAACAAACAAAAAACCTTAGAAAAGTCTATTATTATTAGAAGATGTAGAAAGGCAAAAAGCCATATTGACAGAATGATAATTTGGTTACATGGTGTCAGGACTATACAACACCATGAATACAATTAAAAGACAACCAACTAAATGGAAGCAACTATTTGTTACACACATAACAAATAATTAGTATCCATATCATAGTAAATGTTATACATATGGATAAGAAAAAACAACCCAATAGAAACATGAGCAAAGGATATGAACAGATAATTCACATATGAAGATAGAGAAAAGGGGAGAAAAACCCCAAACATCTGAAAGATGCTCAATCTCACTAATAATCAAGGAAGTACATTTTAAAACTGCAGCATAGTATTCCGTAGTATGGATGTGCCAAAGTTTAACCATTTCCCTATTGATGGAGATTTAGATTATTTTAAACTTATTATTACTACATACAATGCTCAATGAACATCTGTCTTGTCTCTTTGGAACCTTTTTGTGCTTTTGAGATATTAAACCTTGTTAACCTAAACCTAGAATGTGACAGCAAACATCTTGGTATTTGGGTCCCAAATAGAAGTTGTATATTATGTGAATGTACTCTAAAACTTAGTATCACAATGTTCTTTGAATTGTATTGTTAATCATGTGCTTAATCTAATACACTTGGGAACTACTGAAACTTTTTCTGGTCAGATTAGTTAAAACAGTCAGAAATTGTTCTCTTTCCTTGGAGTAAAGCTGATTGTAGGATTACATTGTCTGAATAGCTGTAGGATTCAGAAACCCCTTTATAAAGACTTACTTTATTTTTAGGTTAAAAAAATATCTATTTCTTTGGATTAATGGTCTAAACATGCATATTTGACTAGAGCCTTACTTTTTTATTTATCATGGCTGTAGCTTGTTTGTTGTTCATTAGGTGTAAGTATGTTCCAGGGAGAGGAAATTGTTGAATTTCTACCCAGTAGGAAAAGGAAAATATCAAAGTCAAAATATGTATGCCTTTTGTTCAAGCAATTCCAATTTTAGAAATTTCCCGTGGAGAAATACTTGCAAGAGTATACACACACACATACATACCCACACACCAGGATTGCACCATTGTTTGTAATAAATAGTTCATTTCAAATTATGATAAATGTCTATCAATAAGACATAAGATAAATGTCTATCAATAAGAAATGAATAAATAAATCATGACTTGTCCCTACAATGAGTGACGGCTACATGTGTCACTTTGGAAAAATGTCTATTTAAGAGAAGGTCCCAGCAGGGAATAAAATTCACCTCCAAATGATTCAAATAAACATATTTCTAAGGAAGGGTTTACTTACAGAGGTTGGTTAGTGCCAAGCAAACAAAGAAAGGTGAATTACTTAGAGACTAGCAATAGTGGAAAACTATTACCGTCTCTAGGACCTAAGGTACAAAGGAGAGGGCATAATATGAAAGGAGCCCAGTGAAATTTGGAACCATGGAGGCAGGGCCACCAGTGGAGCTACAGCCAAAGAGGCATGCCGCTACTGCAAAAGGCAGAGCCGAAGCAGGTGGGGAAACAGAGAGGGAACCCTCTGACTTCCTTCCTCTTGTGCTTTGATCTCTTGCTCGTACCTCTGATTAGCTGAACCCAATCAGAAGCATTTGGCACAGGAACCTGAGCGAGGTGGCCCATAGGAGTCAGCCTGGTGGGGCTCAGGGCAGGCCAGAGAGAAAGGGCAAAAAATGATCTATGGAAATAGGGAATGAGTAGAACGATGTTTTTGTTGTTTTTTAAAAAATTAATTAATTAATTAATTAATTATTTAATTTATTTATTTTTGAGATAGTCTCCCTCTGTCTCCTGGGCTTGAGTGCAGTGGCACGATCATAGCTCACAGCAACCTAAAACTCCTGACCTCAAGCAATCCTCCCACTTCAGCCTCCTATAGTGCTAGTATTACAGGCATGAGCCACTACATCCAGCCTTATTTTTATTTTTATTTTTTTAGAGATAGGGTCTCACTCTGTCACCCAGGCTGGGGTGCAGTAGCTTGATCACAGCTCACTGTAACCTTGAATTCCTGGGCTCAGGTGATCCTCCCCCCTCAGCCTCCTGAGTAGCTAGGACTATAGGTACACACCACTATGCTCAACTAATTAAAAACAGTTTTTTTGTAGAGACAGGGTCTTGCTATGTTGCCCAGGCTGGTCTCAAACTCCTGGCCTCAGGAGATCCTCTCGTCTTAGCCTTCTGAAGTGCTGGGATTATAGGTGAGAGCCGTCACATCTAGCCTAATTAATTTATTTTTAATCAACAATAAAAATTGTATATATTTATGGTGTACAGCATGATGTTTTGATATATGAATACCTTGTGGAATGGCTAAATCAGGCACATTAACATATCCATTACTTCACATACTTATCAATTTTTTTTCATGATGAGAACATTTAAAATCCACTCTCTTAGCAATTCGCAAGCATAGCTGTAACCAAGTAACCAAGAAGGATTTATTCCAGGACCCCTTGTGGATACCAAAATTTGAGGATTCTCAAGTCCCTACTATAAAGTGGCATAATATTTGCATATGACCTATGCACATCTTCCTGTATGTATTACAGTTGGTCCTTTGTATCCATGTGTTCTGCGTCTGTGGATTCAGCCAAACTTGAAAGGAAAATATTTGGAAACAAACCCCACAATACAATAAAAAAAATTCAAATCAAAAAGCGATACAGTATAACAACTATTTACATAGCATTTACATTGTATCAAGTATTATAATAATATGGAGATTTAAAGTATACAGGAGGATGTACATAGGTTATATATAATATCATACTACACCATTTTGTATCACAGACTTGAGCATCCTTGGATTTTGGTATCTACAGAGGGCCCTGGAATCAATCCCCCATGGATACCAAGGGATGACTGTACTTTATAATGTCATATATATTATATTTACATATATATATGTTTATGTTATATTTTTTTAAGTGGAAAAAAGTTGCATAGCAGTATACAATGTGCTATTTTTGTGAAAGAAAATCGGGAACACATTAAAATGCATATATTTGTATAATCATAAACATTATGTAAGAACACATAGCGAGCTATAAACCTCAGTATTACCTCTAGAGGGTGAAAACAAATGGAGAAGGAACACTATTATTTCCAACTTTCTGCATTTTGGTATTATAGAAATTTGTATAAGAATTATGCATTTCTTTTGTGATTAGAAGAATAAACTATATTTTGGTATATGTGCTGCTGAAGTGAGCACAGGATAAACTATATGTTGCATGAAAAGAAAGCATTGTTATACTTAAGGTGAAGACAAAGGCAAGAAAACCCCCTAAATGGTTACTAAACGTTTGATTCACTTAAGGGCACTGCATAGAGGAAACACCTCTAGAAATCCATGTCAATTCTTTTAACATTAAAGTTGAAGAGCAGATCTTCTATGCTGTAGTGTTGGTTGGAGTTCTCTGTTGCAAAGATCAGAAATCAAATCAAGATCACTCAAGGAATAAAAGGGGAATTGGAAAAAAAAAGAATATACAGATGGCTTATAAAACCAAAGGATGGCAAGAAATAAAAATTAAGACTCTCTATCTCAGGTCCTTGTGTCTTTATTATTTTCCAGCAAACAAACTTTCCCTACTCTTTGGGGAACATAAAGGTGAAAATACGGCTGCCCATAGATACTGAGTTCCATATTTCAGTTCCAGCCATTGAGAAGACTAACTCAACTCTCTCTAGGTTCAAATTCCAAACTCCCAGGAAAAAGAATTTGATTGGCCATGTTTCATTTAGATGTCCACCTTTGGTCCAGTTGGCTGTAGTCAGTGGAGCAGGATCATGCAATGTGGTACTGACACCGATATTGGAATCCACGGGATGGAGGTAAAGAAATGTTGTTAGACCAAGGGTGGAGCATAGGTTCCCAAGCTGACTACGACAGTTGCAAAAATGGCAGGAACATTATAGATGGATGAGCTAAAAATCACTTTCATATTGCCCCATGCCTAGAAAATAAAAAGGATCTTGCTTAGAGAGCCATAAAAAGCTAATAATAAAACACTGGTATAAAGTAAAATCAGCTGGTAAATCAAATAATATACTACAAAAATAATAAATTACAGTCAGCCCTCTGTATTTGTGGGTTCTACATCCATAAATTAAACCAACTGTAGAGCAAAAATATTTGGAAAAAAACCAATAATTAATGGCAATATAGGCTGGGCATGGTGGCTCATGCCTGCAATCCCAGCACTTTGGGAGGCTAAGGTGGGAGGATTGCTTGAGGCCAGGAGTTGGAGACCAGCCTGGGTTATATAATGAGACCCTTTCTCTATAAAAAGTTTAAAAATTAGCTGGATGTGATGGTGCATGTCTGTAGTCCCAGCTAAACTCTGGAGGCAGAGGATCTCTTGAACCCAGGAGCTTAAGGTTGCAGTGAGCTGTGATTACACCACTGCACTCCAACCTGAGCAACAGAACAAGACCTGATTTAAAGTATATGGGAGGATGTGCATAATTATATGCAAAACTACACCATTTTATATCAGGGACTTGAACATCTGTGGATTTTGGTATCTGAGGGGAGTCCTGGAACCAATTTCCCTTGGATACTGTACAAATGTTGAATTATTTAAAACACTACAGATAACCAGAAATAACAAATAGTTACTGACTCGAAAAAAAGGTAATATCTTATAATTGCACCACATTTCATAGATCTCAAAGGGCTTCCACATTCATTTTAAATATAATAAAGAAAACCTTGGCCCCACCGACCCTTGAGTCCTGTCCTCTCGCTCTCTTCCGCCGACAGCATGAGTTTCACCACTCGATCCACCTCCTTCTCCACCAACTACCCGTCCCTGGGCTCCGTCCAGGCGCCCTGCCGTGGCGTCCGGCCCGTCAGCAGCGCGGCCAGCGTCTATGCAGGCGCGGGGGCTCGGGTTCCCGGATCTCCGTGTCCCGCTCCACCAGCATGCGGAGCGGCTGGGGGTCCGGGGGCCTGGCCGCGGGGAAGGCTGGGGGTCTGGCAGGAATAGGGGGCATCCAGACCGAGAAGGAGACCATGCAAGAGCTCAACGACCGCCTGGCCTCCTACCTGGACAGAGTGAGGAGCCTGGAGATCGATAATCGGAGGCTGGAAAGCAAAATCCGCGAACACCTGGAGAAGAAGGGGCCCCAGGTCAGAGACTGGGCGCATTACTTCAAAATCATCGAGGACCTGAGGGCTCAGATCTTCATCGTTCTGCAGGTTGACAATGCCCGTCTTGCTGCTGCTGACTTTAGAGTCAAGCGTGGGACAGAGCTGGCCGTGCGCCAGTCTGTGGAGAGCGACCTCCATGGGCGCCGCAAGGCCATTGATGACACCAATATCACTCGGCTGCAGCTGGAGACAGAGATCGAGGCTCCCAAGGAGGAGCTGGTCTTCATGAAGAAGAACCAGGAGGAGGAAGTAAAAGGCCGACAAGCCCAGACTGCCGGCTCTGGGTTGACCGTGGAGGTAGACGCCCCCAAATCCCAGGACCTCAGCAAGATCATGGTGGACATCCGGGCCCAGCATGACAAGCTGGCTCGGAAGAACCGAGAGGAGCTGGACAAGCACTGGTCCCAGCAGACTGAGGAGAGAACCACCGTGGTCACCTCACAGTCCGCCGAGGTCGACGCTGCCGAGATGACACTCACGGAGCTGAGACGTACGGTCCAGTCCTTGGAGATCGACCTGGGCTCCATGAGAAATGTGAAGGCCGACTTAGAGAGCAGCCCGAGGGAGGTGGAGGCCCGCTGTGCCGTGCAGATGGAGCAGCTCGACGGGGTCCTGCTGCACCTGGAGTCTGAGCTGGCACAGACCCGGGCAGGGGGCGGCGCCAGGCCCAGGAGTACGAGGCCCTGCTGAACATCAAGGTCAAGGTGGAGGCTGAGATCACCACCTACCGCCTCCTGCTGGAAGACGGGGAAGACTTCAATCTCGATGATGCCCTGGACAGCAGCAACTCCGTGTAAACCATCCAAAAGACCATGACCCGCAGGATAGTGGACGGCAAAGTGGTGTCTGAGACCAACCACACCAACGTTCTGAGGCATTGAGGCAGTAGGACCAGAGTGCCCTTATACCAATAAAAAGTTCACAGGTCATTGAAAAAAAAAAAAAGAAAATCTTATGTAAGCAATGAATCAAGTGACTTACTCGAAGCCACACATGAACTGCAGACTTAGGACTCAAGCTCCATCTTTTCACTCTATGTGCAGAAGTCTAACTTATATTAATAGAATATACCTTCCCTCTTTTTCAAAGCTAGTTTAAACTTTTTTTTTAGCACAGAAATTAAAGCCAGAAATATATATATATACATATATATATATATATTTTTTTTTTTAAGAGAAGGGGTCTCACTCTGTTGCCCTGGCTGGAATGCAGTGGCACGATCATGGTTCACTGCAGCCTTCGACTCCTGGGCTCAAATGATCCTCCTGCCTCAGCCTCCCAAGTAGCTGGGACAATAGGCACATGCCACCACACCCGGCTAATTTTTCTATTTTTAGTAGAGACGGGGGTCTCACTCTTGATCAGGCTGGTCTTGAACTCCTGACCTCAAGTGATCCTCCTGCTTTGGCCTCCTAGAGTGCTAGGATTACAGATGTGAGCCACCATGCCTGGCACCCCCAGGCTGGTCTTGAACTCCTGGGTTCAAGCAATCCTCCTGCCTCAGCCTCCTGAGTAGCTGGGGTTTTAGGTGTGTGCCACCATATGCAGCTAGAACTAATTTTTAAAATGCTAAATTTTCAGTGAAAAAATGTGAATTAGAGACTTCTATTTCTGTTCTGGCTTGTAAGGATCTTAGAAGTCACCACTCTGTCTTAACAAGTAAAAAGCTGAACAAACTGACAAAATTAATAACTCTTCTCTACTCAAATTGGAGAGATAGGAGAATACAGAGAAATCACAAGTTACTGGAGCAGAAACCTCTGTGGGAACTAGTGCTGCAATAGGAAAACTTGGACTGTAATTGATGAATTGCTGGAGACTTCATGTGGACAAGCCTGCAAGATAAAAACATGGGGACCCAATCATGGGGAGGATCGCACACTTTTGTGAGTTTTACCTCCAGTAGCTCTACCAGGTTCTCACAGTGAAATGTGAAGAAAAATCCTCTTGTGCTTCCAGCAGGGAAGGGGGAAAAGGAACCATCTCAAAATACATAAGAGCATTCTGTTCTTATGAATAAATTCTGCCTTCAGGAGAAATTATTTAGCCAGAGCTTAACCTGCTGGGGTTTTATAGCCTAACTGGTCTGGGGGGAGGGAAACATCCAACTCCAGCCCACTCTTGCCATCCTGTCCCACCTAAGGCAGGGGGACTGAGAAGCACCTTTGAAGTACACAGTCCAGGGGCACAGGCTCACCAAAAGACTGAGACCTAATCACAGGACTATAGAATGCTTCCTCCCCACACCCCCACATTACCACCATGTTCCTAAAATCCTATGTACAACAGTGCCTTTTACCCAGTACATCATGCCTGGGTATCAAGAAAAAATTACGAGGCATACTAAAAAAAAAAAAAAACAGTTTGAAGAGACAGAGCAAACATCAGAACCAGCTAGATAAGGCAGGGATGTTGGAGTGATCAGACTTAGAATTTAAAACAACTATGGTGATTAATATGCTAAGGGCTCTAAAGGATAAAGTAGATGGCATGCAAGAACGGGGTGGGGGGCAATATAAGCACAGAGATGGAAATTCTAAGAAAGAACCAAAAGAATGTAACCATAACAGAAATGAAGAATGTCTTTGAGGGGTTTATTAGTATACTGAACGTGGCTGAGGAAAAAAATCTTTGAGTTTGAGGATGTCTCAACAGAAAACTTCAAGACTGAAAAGCAAAGAGAAAAGAGACTGAAAAGACCAGAATATTCAAGAAGTGTAGGACAACTACAAAGGGTGTAGCATATGTATAATGGGAATACCAGAAGGAGAAAAAAGAGAATCAGGAACAGAAAAAGTATTTGAAACAATACTGTGTGATAATTGCCCCAAACCACTGTCAGACACCAAATCACAGATCCAGGGAGCTCAGAGAACACCAATAAGGGAACAAATGCTTAAAAAAACCCACCAAAAAACTACACCTAAATATAACATATTCAAACTACAGAAAATTAAAGATAAAGAAAAAGTCATGATGGAAGCCAGAGGTAAAGAATACCTTACCTATAGAGAAACATCTAACTTCTCCTCAGAAATCATACAAACAAGAAGAGAGTGGAATAAAATATTTAATGTGTTGAGAAAAAATACCCCACCAACCTAAAATTCTGTAACCTGTTTGAGAACAGCCTGGGTAACATAGTGAGACCTTGTCTCTAAAATGAATGAATGGATGAATGAATAAAACCACAAAATCGAAAAAAGAAAAAAAAGGAAAGTGAAAGATAAAAATCGGAACAAAGTTTTACCATTATTTAGGATGCAACAGTAACTCAAATTTGTACATATGAGATTGTTAATATCTGTCCTAGAGAATGAAGAAATGTCCTAAGTTTTCTCTTTATGTTGAGAATTTATTTGCATATTTTCTTTGTATAGATGAATAACTATTCAAACTAAACATTTCTATCAATAGCAAAAATGGTTTATATTGTCAAATAAAGTACTTCAAAATTTTTTGTAAAAAAATAAAAAAATAGGACCAAATAACAAAGACAACAAATAAAAAATGGTAAAAAAAATAGTAGATATTAATCCAACTGTATTAATAATTATTTTGAATGTAAATTATCTAAATGTATTAATACCAGTTAAAAGAAAGAGATTATCAGAGTGGATAGAAAACCAAGACCCAACCATATGTTGTCTACAGGAAACTCATTTTAAATATTAAGAC